>NC_090449.1:804367375-804670405 GCF_031143425.1 Pleurodeles waltl | reverse complement strand
GGAGCGATCACAGTTCAAGTCAATTTATAGTGCACAAACCTGTTTATTGCCCCCATGCTTCCAAAGATGCAAAAAGAACAGATGGACGGAATGCTGAACAATTTCTAATATTCCCCCCCAGTCAGAGATCTGGGCCTGAGTTCATAATTTTTTTTGAGGGGTCACAGAGGTCAATGTTTCACATTGTTCAGAATTCCATCCATCATCTGTTTCTTTGCATTTGTCGGCTGAAGTGGGAAGGGTATGCCCAGACTTGGGGCCTGTGCTCATCATACCAATGGATTCAAGCTAGCCTGTCTGATGAGAGGTAACATCCCAAATCTGGTCCTAGAATGCTTGTTTTGGGTCCAGGGAGGACCTGACCTGGCAGTTCCAGCTGGACTGTTCCCATTGGGAGCAGGGTCAAGACTGGTTTGCATACGGCTGGGTCCAAACTTGAACATCGTGATGAGAAAAAAATGATGAATTTGGGCCCAGATCTCGGACTTTGTGCGAATGTTTGACATTGTTCAGCACTTCTTCAATCATCTGCTTTTTTTGCAATTATTCCAAACATAGCCTCACCTACAACCTTACAGGCCTGAGATTGGCCTTTATAAATGTACTGTTTGTTCAACCAGACAAGCTCAAACTATTTAGTGGATTAATTCTCCATGCACAATGCGCAACTGTCTGGAACTGTGTTCTATCCCTTTTTTAGTCAAACATATCTTTTTCATGTGGGTTTTCAAAAACCGAAAACCCACCTGTTCCACTGATCTTGCTATCTTGGACCATGATCTAGTTGTTTAAGACTTTTATACTACAGTCGCACATCACCAGATATTAAACCTGTCTGTCTAAATCAAAGTATTGCTGCTAGGCTTTTCCATCTAACATGCATTGCAATACTCCATTCCATGATTTGTTTTTTTCAATGCATATTCTTTCATGCCCATCTGGCGTTTGGGTTGTCATCATTGACTTGCTGCAGACCAGCAGAACTCTCTAAACTATAATCCAACCTGGATAGGGTGTCAGCCTTTTGCTGGACCGTCCCAGTAACAGTAAGTAATAACAAAATCAATTTAGTTGAAGAATAGCAACCAACGCAATTGTCATAGTGTGAGTGCTCTGGTGGCTTGAAAAACTGAATATATCTGTGGTCGGTATATATGCTTGTGGTATGTCTTGCCCCTAAAAGGTGGTGGCGCCATTCTTGGAAAGCAAGTTTTATGGGCAACAACTCTTATTCTGCCACAGTGTAATTCTGTTCTACTGGGAGTAGTTTTTTTTAGAAAAGGATGCCACTGGGTGAAAACAGCCTGGATCTGGGTCTCATTGGGAAAGGACACCACCCACAGCCACCTGAGAAGCATCTGCTTCCATGAAGAAGGGTAGCGAGGGATTGGAGCAGCAGAGAATAGGGGCTCGAAGAAAGGCCTCTTTGAAATGCTGGGAAGCATCTTCTGGTTGCTGATCCCAATGGAAGGTAACTCCTTTTCATAATAAGCGTGTGATTGGGGTCACCACTGTAGAAAACAGGGAGAAGAATCGCCAATAAAAGTTGGCGAACCCAAGGAACCGTTGAATATCCTTGACAGAGTTCGGGCTTTCCCACTTTAGGATGGTTTGCATTTTAGATTGATCCATGGAAATCCCCTCTGGAGTTATGATGTAACCCAGGAAATCAATTTTTTGGGCATGAGACACACACTTATCTAATTTAGCAATCAATTGGTGTTCCCTTAACAGCTGCAACACAGCTCGGACATGTCCAATATGTTCCTCAGTAGAGGTGGAATAAATAAGGATGTCATCTATGTGGACAATTACAGAAACATCAAGGAACTCCTGTAGCACTTCATTGATGAAAAATTGACATGCTGCAGGAGCATTGCAGAGGCCAAAAGGCATTACAGTATACTTGTAAAGCCCAAACTTGGTCAAAAAGGCGATTTTCCACTCATCACCCTCCCGTTCATGGATCAAATGATAGGCCCCTCGAAGATTGAGCTTGGTTGAATGGTGGAATTGCATACCTGATCCAGTAACACAGGTATCAGAGGGAGAGTGTACCTATTCTTTATTGTTGCCTTGTTTACCACGCAGAAGTCAATGCAAACGTGCAGTTCACCGTTTTGTTTTAGGACGAAGAACACAGGCGACAATACTGGGGATGCGGAATGACGTATAAAACCCTTGGCTAACAGGTCATCTAGGTATTCCCTAAGGTACTGGGTCTCTGATAGAGATAAGGCATAAATCCTACTGCATGGCAATGTTACTCCTGGGAGTAAGTCCTGGGAGTAAGTCTATGCAACAGTCTTATTACCTTATTACCTATGAGGTGGCAACGGAGAAGGTGTTGGTAAGGTTTGCGGGTCAAGTTTCTCTGGCGTAAGTGAGGAGGCACAATTCAAAGGTGTAATCAGGGTAGGAGGTTCTTGGTAACAGGAACGCCAACAGTGTTCGGAGTCCAGGGTTACCTTTCTAGCAATCCAATCAATCTTAGGGTTGTGCAATTGAATGGAATACCGAGGATGGCCCCAAATACAGGTGTGTCAATTAAATCAAATTGTATTTGCTCAGAATGGCCATTTGCACAAACCATGGTTAGGGGACTTGTCTGGTAAATTAGAAGTCCAGAGGACAATTCTGAACCATCCACCGTTCAGACTGGTTATGGGGTTTGTTTTTGTGACATAGTTATGCCTAAGGTTTTAGCAAGGCTGAGATCAAGGAAGTTACCCATTGCTCCTGAGTCAAGTAAGATCGGAAGGACCTTATGGGCTAGTGGGGAAAGAGTCAAGGTCACAATAAGTGTCAGGTGTCAGGGTGAAAGGGTCATCGTGTTATAGATGATGAGAGATCATGGGTGGGGGTGGCTCGATAAAGCAGTCTCAGATTTTATCGAGCCTGGAAGTTTTCCAGATCAATGATCTCATCTCCTCCCACTGCTTTCTTTGCTAAACTGGGTTTACTGGTACAGTTTTTTGCAAAGTGCTATGCCTTGCCACAGTAAAGGCACAGATTAAGTTTCCTCCTATGCTCCTTCTGCTCTTTTGATATTGGCCCCCGCACACTCCCATTTTGCATGGGTTCTGACATGTCATGAGAGTCTATCTTCTCTGTTTTTAATACTAGAAGCTGTGTGCCCCAGCGGGATTCCCCTCCCCCCTACGTTCTCCCAACCGGTTGTCTAGATGAACCACTAAATCTGTGTATTCTGAACAGTCAGTGGGAGGATCTATAATTTGTGCCAACACAACCTTCAGATTGTCCCGAAGGCCCCAATAGAATAAAGAAGTCCTTTTCTCCTCAGGCCACTCGGTTTCTGCGACCAAGCGATTAAAGGATGTAATATAGGTTAATAGGTCCTTGTTCTCTTGACGTAGGTTTAACAACTCATTGTCGCTAGCCTGCACAAATGAATGTTTGGTGAAGAGCTTACATATAGCTTCCTTAAACCAGTCGAAGTTGTACAGTAGGGGATCATTGCACTCGTTTAGAGGGACTGACCATGAGGCAGCATTCCCACCCAAGAAGGAAATCACAATCACAAAAGTCACTTTAGCGGAGTAGTTGGGAAATGCGGTAGGATGACACAAGAATTGCAACTGCCACTGATTCAGAAAGATGTGAAATTTAGAACTATCACCAAAGAACCACTCACAAGGGGCAAAAGGAACTGTTATTGATGTTGGATGCCAAAAGCTGCACAGCCTGTGGAGTTGACGTGGCAGCAGAAGGACCAGATGCAGAAGTTGAACCACTTGAAAACAATTCAAACCGGGGAGGCTGCATAACTGGATTTTTGTTTTACCTTTGTTTTTATCCCATGGGGTATCTCGGGGTTTGTATCATTGCAACTCTTGTCGCAAAGACTGGTTTTCCTGTCTTATGGAGGCTACTTTGTGTTGTAAACCTGCTACCAACCTAGTAATTTCTTGTAGGGAGGGATTGTCATCTGAAGAATGCTGGGCTTGAGGCAGGCCCTGGAAAGTGACCCCCAGGGAATCCATTGCCCAGGCAGCTCTGTATGTTGTGGCGTGGCTTTATGTGAGAGCTCGACCACTCACCTGAAAAGCAGGTTGTCTGCAGGGGCGATGACAGTTCCCCCCATTCTCCCAGGAAACCTCCCGGCACTGTCTATCTTAACACGGGAGTGTCGGCAAGTGTCCCCAAAGAGAGGGGAATTTGGATGACACAGAGAGAGAGAGAGAGAGAGAGAGAGATAGAAAGAGAGAGAGATACTGCTACTACTGCCTGGTCCAGCTGGACCCCTACTCTTGAGGGTGCAGGTGGTTGATGTCACTGCATTGTTGAGGTGTCAGGTTCTATACGGGAAGGAACAGGTATGAGTGGCGTGCTGCCCACTAAGCAACTAAAACTCATGCACTCACTCAGACCCCCAGATAATCACCTATCACTCAACTTGCTTCCTTGTACTTTCTCTCCACTCCATAGGGCTGGCAGGAATGCACCACTATTGCCTGGGACTTCTCTCTGTCCTATATCGTGTTAAGTAATCACTCTTGACGTTGTTGCACACACTAAACATGTAACTTAGCTTAAACACACAAAACAGGAATATGTTTTTCCCACAAGCAAATATGCATAAGCACTAGTTGAACAATAAAGCTCAGAAGACTTTCAAAACATGATTGCCCCATGTTCATTTTTGTGACAATCAATGACTTTGAATATGGATCAAAGCTGAAAATGATTTGTAGGAATTTGTGATTTTGGTAGAAAAGGTGGCACACAAACATTGAGGGTTACATTCTTAGAACACTTTTTTAGGTGTGTTGCTTTCTTTCACAAGTTAAAGATAACAATCGATTGGAAAAGAATAATAAAAATAATCAAGGCTAAAAAGGCTAAACAGTCTTTCATACATTCTTGCTTAACCACCTTGAATGTGTCTCTTTCTGAAATGAAAGTCACTGAAATATATTTCTTTAAATACACAAAGGATTAGTTCAAAAGCATTCACACTACTGTGAGTGCCTTTTATTTTGTCACTTAGCTTTACTGGAAGAAGTCCTGGATCCTGGTTGCCGAGCAACAGTGAGAAAGCCTTGGGGAATTCTCTGCTGGACAGGCTCTCAAACTCAGCTTAGTCCTTTCCCTGGTTGCATGGCAACAGTGAAGAAGCTTGGAGGAGTTGGCTGACCCTCTTGACCTCAGCTCTGCAGAAACAGGAAACAAGCCATGCACTGCCTGACCTGTGTGAGGCTATTTATAGTCTCCCTTGGAAGAAGTAACCTGTAGCACATGGCAAACAGGAGAGCAGGAGGGTGATGCCTAGCAACCAAGACAGCAGCTGACTAGAAACGTGCAGAGGCTCAGGTGTTTACAAACTGGCCTCATGGAAGCAGAATAAAGCAGAATAAACAAGCCTTGGCAATGGCAACAGTGTACATTAACAGCAACAAGTAACAAACCTTGATTAAACCCAGCAATGACAATTCAATGCAGTTAACCACATTTATTATTTAATGTAACAGAGCCAGCACCCCTGGGGTAGCTGGCTGCACACAACACAAGAACTAGACAGAGACGTGGGAATCACAACACAGGCAGTTGTTCTTCATCCAGTCAGGGGGAATGCAGGGTAGAAGGAAGTTTATGGCTCCCCTAAGATTCCAGAACTTTGCACCACCGAAATGTGAAGAAAAAGTGTTTTTGTGGCCGAATTGTGAGGTTTGCTAAGGATTTTTGGTAGCATAACCTGGTGAGAGCATCACAAGTTACCCCTTCCTGGGTTTCCCTAGCTGTCTAGTTTTCAGAAATGTCCAGGTTTCTAGGTATTCCTTGGTGCCGGATGACCTAGAGGCCAAAATGCACAGCTAGGCACTTTGCAAAAAACAGGTCCATTTTCTTTGGGAAAATGTTATGTGTCCATGTTGTGTTTTGGGGGATTTCCTGTCTCGGGCACTAGTCCTCCCCACACAAAAGGGTACCATTTGTATCAGGAGACCTAGGGGAATGCTGGGTGGAAGGAAGTTTGTGGCTCCCCTAAGATTCCAGAACTTTCTATCACCGAAATGTGAGGAAAAAGTGTTTTTTTTTGCCAAATTTTGAGGTTTACAAAGGATTCTGGGTAACGGAACCTGCTGAGAGCACCACAAGTTACCCCATCCTGGGTTTCCCTAGTGTCTAGTTTTCAAAAATGCACAGGTTTGGTAGGTTTTCCTAGGTGCCGGCTGAGCTAGAGACCAAAATCCACAGCTAGGCACTTTTAAAAAAACACATCAGATTTCAATTTAAAAATGTGATGTGTCCATGTTTTGTTTCCTGTCGTGGGCATTAGGCCTACCCAAGCAAGTGAGGTACCATGTTTATCAGGAGGCTTAAGGGAAGCCAGAATAGAAGAACAAGTGTTATTGCCCTTTATCTTTTTCTAAAAAAAATTCTTCCACATGTAAGACAGTGTGTAAAAAAAAAAAAAAAAAAAAAAAAAGACGACTATTTGAGAAATGCCCGGTAATTCACATGCTAGTATGGGGACCCCGGAATTCAGAGAAATGCAAATAACCACTGCTTCTCAACACCTTATCTTGTGCCAATTTTGGAAATATGAAGGTTTCCTTGAAACCTATTTTTCACTCTTTATATTTTACCAAATAAATTGCTTTATACCAGTATACAATGAAAACCCATTGCAAGGTGCAGCTCATTTATTGGCTCTAGGTACCAAGGGTTCTTGATGAACCTACAAACCCTATATATCCCCCTGACCAGAAGAGTCCAGCAGACGTAACGGTATATTGCTCTAAAACATCTACCATAGCTGGATAAAGTTATAGAAGAAATCAGGAACAGAAATGCATCTTTTTTTCACCGCAATTTCAATATTGTTTTATTTTAGCTGTTACTTTCTGTAGGAAACCTTGAAAGATCTACACAAATGACCCCTTGCTAAAATCATAATGTTGTCTACTTTTCAGAAATGTTTAGGTGTCCGGGATTCAGCATTGGTTTCACACCCATTTCTGTCACTAACTGGAAGGAGGCCAAAAGCACAAAAAATAGAAAGTATAGGGTATGTCCCAGTAAATGTGGTTTTCTGATTCCACACTGCCTGTTCCTGAAAGCTTAGCAGAAGGTGATTGTAACACAGCAAACCATTTGTTGATGTCATTTTCAGGGAAAAAACTACATGCTTTCTTCTGCAGCACCTTTTTCCCATTTTTTGCACAAAAAAATGAAATTTTAATCTGTATTTTGGCTAATTTCTTGGTCTCCTCCAGGGGAACCCACAAACGCAGGGTACCTCTAGAGTCCCTAGGATGCTGGGAAAAAAAGGATGCAAATTTGGTGTGGGTAGCTTATGTGGACCAAATGTTATAAGGGCCTAAGTGCGAACTGCCCCAATTAGCCAAAAAAAGGCCTGGCACCTGAGGGGAAAAAGGCCTGGCAGCGAAGGGGTTAAAGATGCAATGAAAATATCAGCAGTTTGTCAAAAGAAACTACTACTACTGTTTTGAGGTGTAAGTCTGATATAAACCACTAACTATTCTTCAGTCTCATTTTCCAAACCCTCTTTTTGAGGGTGCAGCTTAACTCTGCTAATGACTACTCTTTAGTCAAGACTCCCTACTCCCAGCTTTCACATTATTGTAGCCTGAGATCTTGCTTCATTAGCGAGCTCTTTTGCTGACATCTGTGGCAACCACATATTTTCTAAAGTATTGGCAAACACTTCTCCTAATTGGCTTTGCCAATGCTTGATTTTCTTTATCAATACCCCCTTAAGCTTTGAACAAGGTTGAAAGAATACACACAGTCCCTGCCATTTGGCAAGGTTTGCGCACAATACCTCAGTGCCTTGGCAAGGTGAAGTGATGCATATCTTGCCACTTTTCACTTGATGTGGTAGAAGAGGCTCACACTGTACTCAGCCTTCGGAGAGGCAGATATATTTAACAACATTTCACTTGCCAACTTTGGTGATATGGTGTTCACAACCATTAGTATACGGAAGCACAAAAGCAGCTACCTCATCTTAAAGTAAGATGGGGGATCACATTAAGAAAATTCCCCTTTCACTTGGGCAAGATGTGGCTAAATAATTCAACATTTATCCTACTAGAGCATGGATACACAGAGGATTGAATTCATGAAAAATGCTTTCCACCCTTGAGCAAGGCAGGGAAAATACACAAATCCTTTGGCTAGCTGGGTGTAGACAAAAGATTCAACCCCAACTTCCCTCGGGCACCCCAAGAAGGATAATGGTAGGAAATGCATCTTCCCACATCACGTGGGCCAGAACATTGGAAGAGGTAGGAAAAATGATTAAACCATGCCGGATACCGAACTTATTGAAAAAAAGTGATTATGTGCATTGTTTATATTGCTCTCCTGGGTATTGGATACACTGGAAGGGAAACTAAAACACAAACCAATGACCATAACCAAACACTCACTCATTTAATCACTGACCCACACCACCAAACACCAGTGCCCATAATCAGAAACAGCAGTACAAACCAGCAGAAACACATGCACACACCACCAGACAATCAGATGCTCACATGCCCATAATCAACTATCAGTGCACCCACCATCACACATTACCAGTCCCAAACTTAGCTTATAAACTAAACAGAAACACATCCCTCAGATGTCATAACTGTTCTGCTTAGCTTCAAACTAAGAAGAAAAGAGGCTAAAGAATGCCGCAGTCTTAGTCTGAGTAATGAATTTATTAAGGCCCTTTCCAGGTCTCAAACAAGGGTATACAAAAATTAACATGAGCATTTCAGTTGAATGCAGCAAAACACATGCAGATACTAAAATAATCACAACAGTTCATTAATAATAAGCAAAGAAAGTGCAATAACTCAAAAATTAATATGTATGCAGTGAATATATATATATTTATGCATGCACACAGCAAAGCTATATAATTAAGAATTACAAATGCATCACCATGGGGATCAAATCCAACATCATCCTTGTCCTTGCCAACCTCACACTGTGGAACCCTGGACAGCTGAGACACAAATGAGTTCCTTCTGCCTCGGCACCAAGTTTCCCCACTTTATATAGCTTAAACTAACCCAAGAGGAAGGCTCTGGTAACCTTCCCCCTCCCTTCGAGTAAGTTGTGAAATTCAAGCGCTGGTTGTACTTGACCTGTGTGAAAACACACAAAAGAATTGGCCCAGATCCCAATGTGCATTTCCAAGACAGAGCAGTACCCTTCTCTGCTATAAACGTTCTCATCCTGGGTATACTCTTATCACAGTTGCATACCCCATGACATTTTCCCTACTGTGGTGAGAGGAGTGAAAGCACGTTCAATGTAGAAAACAAGCTGTGTGTGGAAAAAATACCTGAGCCACCGATGTGACAGCATTTGAAGCTAAGCTAAGCACAAAATGAAGTCAGTGGTCAAGATGGAATTAATTTTTTTCCCAATCCATGTAAATCATCAATATGAGACTGGATAGATTTAGAGTGGTCTGATAGATTAAAACAGCACATTTCCTCAAACTCTGAGCAGCCATGGGTATGCTTCAAGAGCAAGTAGTCAATGGCTGCCCTATTTTGCAATGCAGCTTTTCAAGTGCCTCATATACCAAGGAGTAGTTCAGTTAATGCGATGGTTGTGTGATTGATGTACTTAACCATCAAAAATGCTACCTTGTTAATAACTCTAAATTATAAATAGCTGACCCTGGAACTCCTACGTTATAAATGCTTAAAGTCACATATTCTGATTTAGATAACTGAATTTCAGAGTCAGTCTTCACTTAATTGAACTGTTTCCCTTGGATAGAGAGCATGTACAGAGTGAAATGAAAACACCATGATTCCTAACCCTGTAAAAGCACACTGTCCACCTGTTATATAGGCAGTAATGTATCGATAAGTGGTATTTCCACAAGAGAACAACCACCCAACTGGTAGTTTGACATGCTTGATGTGGCTAGCAGTAGTCACAATATGTTGCAAGACCTGCTATTGTCCATATACTTACAAGTTTTATAGTTTCTATGCTGACACAGTACACGTTGTTCCCACAGGATCTCTTGAGGAGACCCCATTGTTGGCTCCAGGCACATTTGAGCACATTTTTCAATTTTTGAGTATCACAAGTTAAGTTGAGGAGACCCTGTTGTTGTATCCAGACGCATTTCAGCACATTTTCCAAATTTGTGAGTATCACAAGTTAAGTTGTTGCAGACATCACCAGTAGTAATATTGTAAGTAATCACATGGGTTAGGTTATCCATTACCTGTTGGCAAAACCTGCAGTATTCTTATAAGGGGAAGTGTGACAACACGTCACTTTCTTGAACTGTTCCATCTTTGTTGGTGGCATTAAAGATTTGCAGCAAAACGCTGGCAGGAGTTGGTGTGGCAACCAAACAGGTTGGTAAGTCATCAACAGTATATTTCATATTAGACATGCAGAAATCCGATCTGTTGAGCACAGCTAATGCCAGATGGGTTCAAACATTTTCAGTCAGGTGCAGTAAAGGTGTCGATCAGTGTGGTCGGTCAATCATTTTAGGGCTGGGGGCTTTTGGTCTCTCCCGACCCCACATGCATTCCCCCAAAGAGAGACCACGTAGAACAGCTAGCATAAAGACACCTCATAGTATGATCTGTAAAAGAGACAAGTATGATCATTCTCGCAAATAACATTTATCAGCTGTTAGATGTTCCCACTTGTCTTTTCCTGGCTTCATGATTATTACGATTTGCTATAACTTCTGCTGGTTCAGGAGGACAATTTGGGGATTCTATCCACATCGTAGCACCAGGTTTTTTGTCAGTTGAGCCAAAACCTCCCTCTTCACGCACTGTAAGAAGGGCTGGGGCAATACCCTTTTGACTATTCCTCCATACACTGGAATTATTAAAAATGTAGCGATTCTATCGCCAGGTTGCATTATCAAGTCAGTGTCTCCACTACTCAGAAGAATAGTTTTTAATTGTCCTTGGTAGTCTGCATCGATCACTCTCCTTTGAGTGCCAGCCCAGAACTGTGAGCAATCAATCCAAAATGCTCCAGGGGAATCTATATTCCAACACCTGTTTCTAGAATTGACATGTCTCTTGGTTTCAATCTCTGTGTGTTCCAGGCATGTAGATCAAGATCTGCAGATTCTAGTGTGGCTTGGTAAGGAGCTAAGGCTCCTGGTTTTATTTCCCAATACATGATGGTGTTGGTCACTACATGGGGTTTTATCTGTAAGTCTGGTGTCAACATTCACATTAAAGGGGTCTCTGCATTTGTCAATGGTCTGTTATTCAAACTTTGGAGGACTTCATTTAAATGCTCTCTCCAATTTCTCAAAGTTCCATCTGATAATTTTCATAATTGGACTTTCAGTAAACCGTTCAGTCCTCAGTTTGTGGATAGTATGGAATATGATAAATCCAGTCTATATTGTGTTGTGAACAATAATCTTGCACCAATTTTCCTTTGAAATGTGACCCGTTGTCACTCTGGAATTGGAGTGGGACTCTGTAATACAACATTAACAAGTCCAGAGTTTTGATGGTGTTAAACTGAGTGACACGTTTGCAAGGGATGGCAATCAGGAAACCTAAATAAGTGTCCGCTACTTTGCAAGGATATTGACACACACAACTTGTCGGTAGTGGCCCAATGTACTCAATCTGCAATATTTCCCCGATAACTTCTCTCTACCCAACTGACCTTTGACAGTTTGCAGGACAGATCTCTGTTGTGTGTGTTGACAAGTAGGACACTGCATGATCACTGTTTTTATCAAATCTAGGGGAATGTGCATCCCTCTAATCTCTACCCACCTGTGAGTGGCTTCTCTCCCAGATGTCCAAATTTTTGGTGCACCCACTTAGCCATCCCCACTAACTCAGAATCCTGTGTTGCCACTTCTCCCTCTGAGATTTTGACTTTGTCATCTGCAAAGGAATTAAACCATTGTTCTATTGAGTCAGTGGGATAGTGGGCATCTACATGATACACAGTAATGGTGCTTTGCTCTAGCATTTCCCAAATTTCTTGCCACAATTCTTTGCCCTACACCTCCTTGGAATGTATTTGTCAGTTATGTGCATGCCATGTGGGACGCCAGGTGGCTAACCCATTGGCAGTAGACCAAGAATCAGCATAAATGTGACAGGTCCCAGGCAACTCTTATTTCAGTGCCTGATATGCAGCATACAATTCTGCTTATTGACTACTCTTTACTTTTCCTGTAGTGGATAGCAACGTCTTGGTGACTGGGTTATATGACAGTGCTTTCCAATGTATTTAGGTCCCCACATACTGGGCTGCACCATCAGTAAACCATACATGCTCAGGGGACAAGGATTCAAATGTCTCACCCCACCTCACTGGTGACTTTTATCTTTGGTACCCCCTGTACCCTCTCATCATTCTGCACAGGGGTCTGTGCTACCTGTTCATGCAGGGCTGCTGCCCCTGCTGGTCTCACTAAGGCCCTGTCCTGTATGTACCAGTTCCACCGTATTATACTGGCCTCTTGTGCATGTCCTATTCAGTGCATTTTAGGTGAAATTATCAACGACTGCATTATTGGAATCTCAGGTTTCAGAGTCACCTGGGGTCAGTTGCTCAGTATCCACTAGAGCCCAGTAACATGCAAGTAACTGTTTCTCAAAGGGAGTATATCGCTCTCCAGCATCTGGTAGCTTTTTGGTCCAGAAACCCAAAGGCACCCTCTTTCTTCCCTGTTTTTGCCACTTGCTCCAATTTACATATTGCCCCTGAATGATTACATGTAACTCAATGTCTCCTTCCTGTACTGGCATAACTCTAAAGCCTGTTGAATCACCTCCTTTGCCAAGTCAAGCACACACTGTTGCTGCTCTCCCCATTCAAACTCATATTTATTTCTTGTCACTTTGTACAAAGGGGCCAAAATCTGACTCAAGTGAGGGATTTGCTGTCTACAAAAACTAAAAAGTCCAATAAATCACTGAGTCTCTTGCTGAGTATGGAGAATGTCAAATTCTAATATCTTTTGTTTTGCCTGACACCTCTTGATGTCCCTGATTCCACTGAATTCCTAGAAACTTCACTTTTTGAGAGGGTCCTTGTGTCTTATCTGAACTAATCATCCACCCCTTGCTCTGCAAGAGTTCCACAACCCTGTCCACCTGAGTCTGCACTTGTTCTTGTGTCTCTCCAAGTCATCAATAAGAGACAATTGTGCCCCTGGAATGACAGATACTTGATCCAGGTGTTCTGCTGCCAGCTGGTGACAGATGGTGGGGCTATGTACATACCCTTGGGGGAGTCTTAGCATTTGGAATTGTCTGCAGTTTTATGAGAAGCAAATTGCTCCTGACTCTCAGGGTCCAATGGTACAGAAAAGAAAGCATTGGCAATATCAGTGGTTGCATGCCAGGTCCCTTTATGTTTTTGTATTCTCTCAATCAAAGTAATGGTGTTGGGGACTGCAGCAGTCAAAAGGGGTGTATATTTGTTTAATTTATGGTAATCAATAGTCATTCTATAGCGCCCATCCGGTCGGTGCACAGGTCAGAGGATTCTTCCACTCAGTGGTAACTGGAGCCACCATACCTGCCTCCATCAACTCCTGTATAGTCTCGCTTATTTCCTCATGCCCTCCTGGAATTCAGTATTGTTTCAAATGAACTACCTTGATTGCTGGGTCACCTTCACTAGGGCTACCCTCAGATGATCCACTCTCACTGCTGCCACTGAAATGTATCGCTTTGACCCAAACTGATGACAACCATCATCCAAGTACAACGTCACCCACTCCAGAATGTAATTTCCCAGAATATACTCTAGGAGGGGCACAATCAAAACAGTATGTTCCCTTTTTGGTGTTCTCCCTATTTTCATTTGAACAGTAGTCTGCACTGCAGGGGTTTGCTTTCCACCCAACTCTGTGATGGTCTAATGTTGGCCTGTAAACTTTTTTGAATTTCCATAAATTAAAGAGGCCTCCACTCCGGTGTCAACTAAGGCCCGGACCCTTTCAACATTTGTGTGCTTCCAGTGTATTTCTAAATCAGCAGAGAGTCTGTTATTTTTACAAGCCCATTCCATATCTCTACAGGAGCGTGGCCTTTTTCCTAATTTGATTTAAACCTGTCAACTTTTGCCCAAGTCAGGTCTGAATATATGCTCTCATATTTGCGAGGAGATGCTGTTTTCAGCAGTTAACCAATTGCTGTCCAATGCTTCCTCCTCTTTCCCTCATGAAGAAACATTTGTCTCCCTCTCTTTTCCTTCCTCCTGCATCAGTGGCTGTCTCTGATTCACTTGTTTATTATCCTGCTTTTTCACTTTCCTGCTGCCCTACTTTCTGTCCAGCCCTCGCTTACTGGACATCTCCCACAAACTTTTGGTACCTATCCCATCAATCTGCTCCTTGTTGACACCATCCTTCAGTAATGTCATAAACATGTCTCTCCTAAATACGCTGTTATTATCTGTGCGACCCTCAGACCTCTCTCAGGTTTTGTGCAGTCTCCAGGCTCTCCTAACTTGTGAACTGCCTCCAGTACATCTTTCAATGCCTGCCCTGTCTGATTAATTAGGAGAGTCATTATTACCACCTTGTAAGCTGGAGGAGCAAGGCAAATAATTTTATTTCACACTGACACCGAGAGTGCCTCGTCTAACAGACAGTAAGCATCACCCAGGAAAATAGAAGTTTTCATTCCTTCCTCTTTAATGCTCTACATTGCATCTCTTAAGGTGTACCAGGGCTTGTTATTTTGTGGCCAGTCTGATTCCGTAGGACCCTTATGGTTACATCCCACGATTGCTAGGTGCAGTAGGATTATTTGTTGATTACCCTGATAACTCCTAAGCTGTTTCTGTATTATAGGGTCAGTGCTAAGAGTACAAAAATTAGGAGGGTCTCCTATATGTAACATCACTTCAGGGAGAATCCTGGGTCAAATAATCACGCCATTTATGTAAGTAATGTTTCCCCAGACCTCTGTTTGAATCTGTCTATGATATGATAGATATCAGGTTTTGTGGGGTGCCCTGTATTTTCCGTCTAAATGTAGGCTGTGTATGAACCACGTTCTGTTTGTCTGGCTGAAGCTGATCCCCCACCTTTTTTTTAACTGACTTGTCACTTGAATCGGAAAAATATGTGGAATCCCAGATATTAGCATCCTAGATTTCTGAATCCCAATTCAACCTTGCTTTAGCAACAGCTAAATGAACTTCCTTTTGATTGACTCTACCCCTACGTTTACGATATCTTTAATGGGCAGCGCAAACAGCTGCCTTTTCGGCAACAGATTGATTAGTATCTGCTTTATCTTGCAATAACTTATTCTGACAAGACATCATGGTTACGTTATTTTTAATTTCAACTAGCTGCCTCTCTAATTGCTAGTTTTCTTCTCTAACTGTATATACATTTCATGCATTTTTCTATTAGCAGATAACAGGATCCATCCCCATCTGCCTAAAATAGACAAATCACATTCCTGATCTACTGTCACTTTCTGTAAACAGAGTAAAACTGTTTTTGGTTGGTCGTAGTTGGACTCTTGCTCTAGGCAAGACTGCTGGTTTAGTGATGACAACACTTTTTTTTTTAAGACGACTAGCTCAATCCTTCAACAAGTTGCAACTGGAGGCCCTGCTTGGTACTGTTCTGGTACATTTGCAACTCTGTATGTGTGTAATGTGTATGTTCTATGGTCTTCCTCAGACAAGGTGAACCAGGAATAAAATGTTTGTATGGTAGGCTTCATTAGCTTCTACTATAAATGTGACATCCCCGTCCTCATCACATAGGGCACGTCCTATCAGATGGAGTGTTAATGCATGTCTGATATTCTCTGGAATGTCTATGGCATTAGCCATATTATGAAATGGATAAAGAGATGGAACATTACTACCAAATGGGGAGAAAGGCCTTTTAAGAGTTCAAGCTGGAACAACCTACAGCCTAGTTAGGTGTTCCCTGTTCAGCTGAGGAGGATTATACCAAAGACCATGGACTTCTCCGTATAATGGTTCTTAGGCTACCTGTTGTGTGTGAGACAGAGATACTTAGGGCATCCTTAAATTAGTGCCAAAACACCATCGTTGGTTGGTGCCATGTCGTAGTTGGACTCTTGCTCTAGACAAGACTGCTGGTTTAGGGATGATAGCGCTGTTGTTTGTAGGCGACTAGGCAGACTTAAACAGAGATTACCCTTTTCTCACATGAACAACAAGTCTCAGTCACACCCAAGGAATGAAAGAGATGCAGTAAAGTTTTCAATAGGTTTTACTAACAAGACTGCAATCTACTGTAAAATGCATGGTCTGCAATGATTAGGGTAATGAACAATGCAAGAAACACAATTGTAAAAACGAGAGTCGTGAATATAAAGACCCCCAACATCATGCAATACCATGAGATGTGAAATAGGACCTAACACCCTAGCATGATGAACCTAATCTCTAACGTGGAGAGCAAGGTGTGTTAACCTAATCTGCCAGTACCATGTCCATGAGAAATGTCCCCCAACCCTTGTTACCTTGGAATGAGGTCTCTAGATCAGAGTCTGTGGGGACTCGAAGGCTGGGTCTACATCAAGGAGACGTGCAGCAAAGATAGCATTGATGGCATCTGGTAGGGATACCTCTGATAACCTTGTCTGCGTGAGATATTTTTAAACAGATCTTGTAGGACCTCTGAAGCAGGTATGTTCCCAAGCAATAGATAAGGCATGCTTGGGTGGCAATTATATACACAATTCCCTCCAAGAGTACATTATGTTCCTGTCACATATACGTGGGATTGAGACATGATGTGAATACCTATGTCTATCATTTGTCTTTGACACTGATAGTAGTGCCTTCAAAGAGTGGCACTAATAACGTGAAATCAAAACATCTTCCCAACTATAAACATAGCAGCAATCTTGGAAGAAATAAATAAATGCTAAAATAGAGCAGGCTAAGTAGTATAAAGGTCACTAGGTGATGGGGCACAGGCCTGCAAACCAGAAGGCTAAGCTAAACTCCTGATCCCAATTAAAAATAAATGGGATCCACTGCACCTCCCCATTTCCAGAGCAACTGACGCCATAATGAGGATGCCCGAGAAGGTGCATGAACCCAAGCTAAAATGCTCTTGACTAAAACAAGCTAAAATCACATAAAAAATATAACTAACATCTAATTAAAAGCTAGTTAAAAATAGTTAAAACATACAAAGAGTCAAAATGTCGACCATGACAAGCACAGTAGGCCAAAGTTAAAAGCAATGTTGGCAAAACTTTGAACTTTAGAATAAGCCAATAGTCTAATTCATTTGACAGTAATCGTGCTCTTGGAGAATGTCTCCAAAGTCATCAAAAGGAAGGGCTTCCAGGAATTAATCCACATTGTCAGATGTCACATCGATGACAGGATTGGCAGACGGTTTCGGGCGCAGTAGTGCATAGCAGCCTCAAGCGCAGGATCACTTGCGAGGGCCGCACCATCCAAAGTGCCTAAAGGAGCCAGATAGTCCACCAATGGTGGTTCCTAAGTGGCCTCACAAATCAGTCTCATGGGGAACAACCATGATTGAACCCTCACTGGGAACATTAGCAGTTCTTGGTCCACAAGAGGCACAGGCAGAACAACGAGGCACAGCAAAGGCAGATGTTCGAAGAGGCACCAGGTGCAATAAAAGACAGGTTGCACACATCATAAGACTGGTCAATGACCAATCATGCTCCAATTCTTCCAGCAACTGAGCACCAATGTACCTCACCACGTGATCATGGCACAGCTGGGCTGGTGGTAGTAGCTCCATTACTCAGCTTAGCTCGGAAGACACAACCACTGCGTATCAGAAACAGCAGCAGCAGTATCCTGCCGATCAAAGCCAAAGTCACAGGAAAGCAGCAAAAAATGTTTGAAAAAAGTGAATGGATGGCTGAAGGAATGACTCCGAAAACAATCTGGAAGTTCAACACAAATCCATACCCAAAAGTCTTAAAGAAGTGCACAATCCCTGTAGTGTTTGGAGCGTTAAATATTCTGTATACCAGCTCTCCAAAGTACTTGGGGAAGTTGATATTTAATAGGGATTGTATCTCGGCTGATGATCTTGCTATCTGAAGAGCATACGTCTCTCTAGCCTATGTCAACGCAACTTGTTTCTGCAACAGCAGCACCTTTAGTCTGCTCAGCTTGTCATAATTTACATTAGTAGTATCAATGTGAGGCCATATTTCTGCTACTCTTGTGAGGCGGGAATAAAACATGTCCACAACAAGTTACAATCTTAGAAACTGAAATTGCGTAGCCAATTCCTGTTCTCATATTGCAAAAGCTCTGTTCATTCAGGACCACATAACTTCCATTTGAAAGTATGTGAAATGCTGGACGAATGAAAGGGCCAAGTATGCGACCCCCGCATTGCAAAGGCCATGAAGGGACACTTATTTGCAGATCACTGAATGACTAACAGTAGTCTTTCATTCTCTTCCGCTGAGAAAGACCTCTATTTCACTGTTCAGACATTTATATTCAAACGGCAACTCCCACTCTTCTTTAATATAGCTATAGCCTATCTGCTTGTACCTGCCCATGGCAAGATGTTTCATGCATTTCAAAAAAAGAAAGATGGAAATGGTCAGGTTTATAATGCCGGGTACAAGCCACACTGTTGATGGACTTTCTGTAACCGTGAAAGGCAACTTTTCTAACTTTTGTATATGAAGCATGGTGAAACGCGCTTCCCTTTTAGCCATTGTCTGTTGTTCCCTGGATAAATGAAACACAGCAAACAGGACACTATTGTTAATGTATTTCCACGGAACACAGCCATTGTACAGAATCTGTAGTGTCCAACCCAAAATGCATGATGGAAGGCAGTTGACTGTACATGGTGTAAAAGGGACATGTCTTTCTGAATAAGGTCTCACAGATGACACTGTTATTAAGGGAGTATATTCTGTTGGACAGAGTGTTCATGACATTATCAACAACAGCTAAAGCCTTTTCTAAATTCTCCTTATCTATCTGCCTTAAATGCACAGCTGCTTCCATTTGAGAAAGCTTTCAGATCTCATTGTATATGGCATAGATTAATCTTTTAGAGAAAAGCTTTCTGGGACCTAACAAAAAATCTTGTGAGTCTATGTCTTCAGATACCGTATTAAGATGTTCAACTGCTGCTGAGGTGTTAGTCTGCAACCATTGTTAGCACAGATTACCCACACTGTATGTAGTAACTATACCCGAATATTGACCTGAGACAAAGCGAGGGTCCGGTAGGCTAATCGTGAAACACCTGCGGAATTACTGAAACACACCAGACACCCATTTGTGTCTATTTGCCACAATGACCAGCCGCTGGGACTGGAAAGTGAAGAATTATAGATATCACCCTGAACCTTTGCATCTAATTCTTCCTCAGTGACGTTTAGGAAGGATTGCCAATTGTTGAGTTTTGCCAGTGTAGGGATACAGGGTGCATTCATTTCCTTTATTTTTGCTATCCCTAGACAGGATGTCTGTTGAATTGTGCCATTTAAAAAGACAATTTGAACAGTAATAAGGCACGCTCTAAATAAAGCTTCCCTACCCTGTTTTCGCCAATCTTGTCTTTCCTATACACTTTTTACATCTATAGTGTGCTTCCAGGATTCATATCCTTCAACTACAAGTTTGGAAACAAAGGAATCTGAATAGATCAATTTAGTGTTAGCTAGCAAAAGATTCCTAATTTTGGGAAGCGGTAACTTAAAATAGTATGATTCTGCATTCCTAATATCATGCCCAGAAAAATATGTGAATTTATCTGAATAATACTTTGGGCTCCCCTCAGGTGGAGTTAATCAGTGTTCCCACTGTGTGTAATTAAATATTGATCTGTGTCTAGTTGCTCTGGTCAGGTAGTAATGTCCCCAATTATTATATCAGAACCTTTCCCCATAAATCTTTGTGTTAGTTTACACATCATCACTTTTACATACATCATAATCCTGCAATTCAGCAAACATTGAATCAACTGTTTGAACATCCCAGTCATCAGAAACAACACTTGGTATAATTACATAATTCATTGAAGTTTTGAAAACATATGAATTTGAACGACCTCAGTAGCCCCGTAAATATCAAATGGAATTTTATCCCACACAATCCTATCAGGAATTGGTACTGCTGAAATGTTCACAATGGACAAGTCTCTTCCGACCTTATGTGAGGAAAGATATGGAGTTAGGACTTCATCCACTGGCTCGACAAAAGAGCATTCAGGAAGATAATGGCCATATTTAAGGAGAAAGAAAACAGTCACAAAACCAATCCATAATAGAAATGCAAGCAATGTTAGAAATATCCACAGGTAATCCAGTGGATAAATTAAATAGTTATTTTTAAGCCATATGTACAGCTTATGTGTTTTTGAAACATTTTCCATTGCAGGTGCGGATGAAGTAGAAGAAAAGTCATCAAGGTCGATGAAATAACTAGAAGCAGTTTCTGCAAATACAGGAGCTGGTTCATTACTGGTGGATGGATCCACTTTGCATGAAGGTTCATAATAGACAATGTTTGTCTGATTGTGTGGAGTTGGAGTAGAAGACAGCCACATCTTGGACAGGTGTTGTTGGTGAAATGGTAACAGGAATCAGCAAAAGCTCATTTTTTGCCCTCCCCATGCTCGAGGAGGCATTTGTAGCATTTTTGTACATGCTGGTGTAGTCAGAAGAGTTGTGGTTTCTTCTTTGAAGAGGTATGTCCTGTTAGGTAGTGAGAGGGGACTGAGAACTCTGGGTCTACTGTGCAGGATCGGTGGGCCACATGGTGTAATTTGATGTTGTCAATGGAGACAAATCTGTTTGCTTTGGAACCAGGCATTGGTGGTAGGATGCCAGTTCTGGTACCTTGTATTCCCAGGATTTGGAACGGTGCTCTTTAGAATGGGCCGAATTCCTTCTTCACAGCAATCTTCTCACAAAACAGATCCTCGACTTTAGGAATCCAGCCTGTAGAAGTTGTTGGTAAATCCCTTATTCCTAAAGTGCCAGCACTGGCAGATTAATTATCATCACAAAAATTGCTGAAACTCCTTTAAGACAGTGAAATGTTCATTTATGTCAAAAGAGGTATCTGCTGCCACCAAACCAGGGCCATCTGGATCTGTGACATACATAGGTATTCCAAAGAGAACCTCATCAGGAGTGCATTCTCCCAAGGACCATATTGGCAGATTATTCAATGCTCTCTGGACCCCATATAAGTGATGAAGCCAACTTCAGCCAAAACCTAGTACTTTAGCTGTTAAGGACTGCTTTAGATCTTGATTCCTCCTCCCTCAAGATGGTAGGGTGAGGTGTAATGGAGTTCAGCACCCATTGTCCTCATGGTGTCTCTTAATGCCTTAGAGGCAAAGGCTGGGTCCTGGTCCGAATGGAATGCTGGAACCTCATTTGTAACGATAAAGATCAGCAAGTCTTTTATAACAGTTAGATCATCAGCCAACCACTGATGCCATACCCACAGGAATGTAGGACAAGAGTCTACAGTGACTAAGATGTATTTGTATGCACCATCAGTTTGAAGGGGGCCACAATGGTCTAGGTACACACACTCTAGTGGCCTGTTGGACACTAACGGGGATATCTGCGGTGGTCGTAGACCCAGCCACCAGAAGCGATTCTGTAAGAGTGTTATTGTGGCCACAACACCTGCATGTACAGAGGGGACACCCTTATGAGCTGCTTTGATTAGATCTAATCTCTGGTCTTGGTTGGAGATCACTCCATTTCCAGCCCCAGGAATTGTTGCAAAAGCAACATTCTGTGCACTGATGTGGTATGAATATTTTGTAGGGTATACTTTTGGGAGAGGATTGCCTTCAGCCAAAGCTTTCATGGCAGCCAAAATTTCTTTATCCAATCTTGTCTGGGAATGAGTAACTGAAGCAACAGAAGCCATAGCTACTGCAGCTTTGTCGGCATCATCAGCCAACGTGTTGCCAGTAACGTGTTCTCTTACACGGTGGTGGCCCAATGCATGGACTACATGAGCATTAGGTAGCTTATCCTTAAGATCAGCCACCCTTCCTCACAGAGTTCTGTGTTTTATGGCTTCGTCTTCGAGTCTGTGAACCCGCCAAATCACCAATGATTAAGATAATCATTGTAGGACTAGACACAGTAGTACGATTCACACACAATGTGAGTTGTGTTGGATCCGTATGTTCTAGCGCGAAGATAAGGGCTTTAAATTCAGCCAGCTGAGCTGTGCATATACCATCATTCATTACTCCGCTCACGGCTGCGCAAGTGGTTGTGTACTGATGTTTAGTACCTACAGCTGTTTGTGCTGTCAAGCTGCTAGATTTCTAGAGGTGCGGGGTACTCCTGATCGTATTGGAGAAATTCTTGTGTTTGAAGTTTTGGATCAAAGATGTAATTAACATAGATGGCAGTCAGGGAGGTTGCCCACTGAATCCAACATAGGTGTAATGCTTTAGCTTACATCTGTAATGTAATGCTGTCTTTGGTGACGACCTCTAAGGCTGGCACCTGGGGAACGACAATAATGCGTTTCCCTTGGGCAAGTGGCCTCTCCTCAATGACAGCCATCTGTACTGCAGTTAGATTTTTTCCTGTCGGTGCAAAGCGTTGTTCTGCATTGGAATATAAATGTGATTTATATGCTATGGGCACTGTGTTGCCTTCGTTAAAGGTGACATAGGAGAACCCAATAGCACCAGCAATTATTCTGATGGGCAAATTTGTTTTGTTGTCACAAGTGTTTAAGTGTTTTGCTTCTAGCATGTCTTGCTGCAATCCTCGAAGGATGCACGTATGTTCAACTGTCCAGTGTCTTGATGTGTTGTACATAATCAGGAATCTAAGTTCTGCCAAAATTAAAGAAACCAAGTAATTGCTGTAGTTTCTTAATAGTGTTTGGTGGCTGGAGTTGAGCACATTTTTCTAAAAAGTGTGGGGACATGCTCTTGCCTTCATTTGATAGCTCATATCCCAGGAACAATATACTTAGGAAGGCTATTTTTGTTTTTCTAAAAATGAATTTGTAACCAAGGGCTGCGAATCCCAGAACGATCCGTTCGACCCTGGCAAGATGAATGTTGTGTTCATCATCTCTGAGCTAGATGTCATCACATAAGACAATGCCTCGGGATCAATATAATGCAATATTGATGTTACAGAGGCTGAGAACAGCCCTGGATTGTTCTTGTAGCCTTTGGGCAAACGACAGAAGGGTTTATTGGGAGCCGAATGAGAATGCACTCAGGTCCTGACTTTCATGTGCTAAATTGTGGCAGAAAAAAAACGTAGGAGATATCCAAGGTTGTTTTATATTTTTTATGCACTATGTTGTTAATCAGTGCTATGCCGGGCTGTGTGAATTTTATGTTGTGTATGTGAGTGTATGAATGTTTAAGTGTCTGTAATCTAAGACTATTCTATATGAATGGTCAGGTTTTCCAACCGGGAATAACGGGTTATTCATTGCAGAGACACAGGGATCAATTATTCCCTGGTATTTGAGCTGAGTGAAGAGCTCCTTCACTGGAGCTTTAGCTTCCTGTTTAACAGAATATTGGGGCTGAGGCTGGGGTGTAGACCTAATCGGTATTGCATGGTAAGGAGAATTTTTATCCCAACCTACATAGTTGTGTATAGTGCAGGTGCCTGCGCTAAAGCCCAGTTGACATTGTAGGCTACTGCCTCTGGAACAGGATCAGAGAAAGAAGGCAAAATGATATCCCCATGTGGGAGTTTACGGACCTGCTCAGGTGGCCAGTCCCTTTCGGCCAATAGGATAGCGCAACTCAGTTCATCCCAGAATATTACACTAATGGTGCGCTCTGTCTCCCTCAATTTGGATATTTAAATCGTAAACCCTGTCGGGTGGGAGAATGTACCCACCCGCAGTCTTTACTGCAATAAGCTTGCTACTTGCTGTCACATCCAGATGATCTTTCAGACTGTGGTGACATGTCGTGACTTCTGCTGTGCTGTCCAGCAATATCACAGCCAACGTCTTGTTCTTCAGCAACTTTCCCAAGTTTACTGACATTTTTAATTGAAAGTGCTGCCACCTTTTTCTTTTTAAACTGTGGCTTTTGTTGTGGGGACTTGTCGTCTTTTTTTCTGAAGACTGCAGTGAGTCTTTCTTCTGTTTCACGTAGTCAGCATGTTGCTCTGACTGGCCTACTCTCTCGCTACGTCTATTCTGTACGTCCTGAAAGGAACACGAGGGATGTGAATCAGTATATCTGTCAGGAACTTTTATATTTTCTCCATTTCTGAGATTCGGAGTCCTCCGGGTGTGGAGCATCTGTTCTCTGACTTCATCTGTCTTTAATTTGTTTTTGTTCATCCCAGCACTTTTTAGAACCTTCCTGTGCTTGTTTGGTACCTTCCTTAGGGTTGGTACTCTGTATTTCAGGCTTTTTCAGCTTTGCTCCCAAACTATCCCGTCCTATACTGGCATAGGTATGGGAAATGGTTTTCGGTAGCTGTTTCACCTGTTCCAAGTGTGAAATCTCTTGGAGCCGCTGGCTTATAGCCAACGCTACCACTTCCCCTTTAATGTTACTAAGTATTGTTGAGGAGACTGCATTGAAGTTATGCATCAATTTCATCCCCAAATCTAGGGCTGGGGCTGCCCCGTGTTAGTTCTGAATATGTTTTTACACTTCCGGTAAATAGGCAAGTGTCAGGATACCATGTGTGGTAGTGTAAATCAGAGTGAAGACTGTACCCCGTGTCGCGCAGTCATCCACTCAGGAAACTATTCTGAAGGGCAAGCACATTGTGAGAATTCTATGTTTTTCCCGTGGTCCCGTATCGGGAAACACAGCTTCCAGCTGATTCGTTTTTTGGGCTATCTCGAATGCGATTTTCTATTTTCTCTTGTTCTGTGTGCACTTTACCCATGATAGAATGTACTGTTTGTGGATTACTACAAGTAGTGGCCAATTGATATCCAGTGGGTGTTGGTGGTGCTAGAAGCACTGGTGCTGTGTTCAGAGTTCGCATTACAAACAGAACAAGTCTATATGATGTTACTAGCTCAATATAAAGATTGCGCAGATCAGCTGCCTGCATGTTTTGTACACCAGGGTGAGTTTTATATGTGGCAAACATAGGCCAAATTGGTCCGTCATTACCTAACGGACCTAATCTCATGGGTTGTATCACGTGTGGTAGGGTGCCATCAAGCCATTTCTGATGTTCTTGATAAGTAATTAGTATTTCAAGATACTGGTATGCTTGGTACTGTTCTGGTACGTTTGCAACTCTGTATGTGTGGAATGTGCATGTTCTAGGGTCTTCCTCAGGAAAGGTGAACCAGGAATAAAATGTTAGTTTGGTAAGCTTCATTAGCTTCTACTATAAATGTGACATCCCCATCCTCATCACTTAGGCCATGTCCAATCAGATGTAGTGTTAATGCATGTCTGACATTCTCTGGAATGTCTATTGAGTTAGCCATATTATGAGGTGGATATAGAGATGGAACACCAAATGGGGAGAAAGTCCTTTTAAGAGTTCGAGCTGGAACAACCTACAGCCTAGTGAGGTGTTCTCTGTTAAGCTGAGGAGGATTATCCCAAAGCCCATGGAGGTCTCCGTATAATGGTACTTAGGCTATCTGTTGTGTGTAAGACAGAGATATTTAGGGCATCCATAAAGTAGTGCCAAAACACCATCATTGGTGGCACAATGTCATAGATGGACTGCTGGTTTAGGGATGACAGCACTTTTGTTTGTAAGCAACTAGGCAATTCCTACAAGTCGCAATTATCAGCCCAACCCTCCCGGCTCACAAGCAGTACATCCCCAAAAAACTCAAACAGTAAGAGGTGATTTGTGGCAGCCTTTACGCATGGACTCAAGTGTGACATCAGGGGAGTCGTGGTTAAACTGAGATTACCCTTTTCTCACATGAGCAAGTATCAGACACACAGACAATAAAAGAGATGCAGTAAAGCTTTCAATAGGTTTTATTAACAAGACTGCAATCTACTGTAAAATGCATGGGGTGCAATGATTAGGATAATGAACAATGCAAGAAACAGAATTGTAAAAACGAGAGTCGAATATAAAGACCCCCCCCCATCTTGCAATAACATGAGATGTGAAATAGGGCCTAAAACCCTAGCATGATGAACCACATGAGCAAGTATCAGACACACAGACAATAAAAGAGATGCAGTAAAGCTTTCAATAGGTTTTATTAACAAGACTGCAATCTACTGTAAAATGCATGGGTGCAATGATTAGGATAAAGAACAATGCAAGAAACAGAATTGTAAAAACGAGATTCGAATATAAAGACCCCCACCATCTTGCAATAACATGAGATGTGAAATAGGGCCTAAAACCCTAGCATGATGAAGAATCTAATCTCTATCCTGAAGAGAGCTAGGTGTGTTAAACCTAATCTGCCAGCACCATGTCCATGAGAAACACCCCCAACCCTTGTTACTTTGGAATAAGGTCTCTAGATCAGGCTGTGTAGGGACACGAAGGCTGGGTCTGCTGGGTCTGCATCAAGGCAAACTGTAGAAAAGATAGCATTGATGGCATCTGCTAGGAATCCCTCTGATAACCTTGTTGACATGAGATGTACTTATACAGATCTTGTAGGACCCCTGACACTGGAATGTTCTCAAACAATAGATAAAAAGGCATGCTTGGGATGGCAATTATATAAACAATTCCCTCTAAAAGTACATTATGTTTCTGTCACACGTAACTGGGAAAGGGACATAATGTGAATACCTATGTCTATCACTTGTCTTTGATGCTGATAGTGATGCCTTCGTAGAGTGGCACTGATAACGTGAAATCAAAACATCTTCCTAACTATAAATATAGCAGCCAACTTGGAAGAAATAGTTAAATAAATGCGCTAAAACAGAGCAGGCTACGAAGGTTAAAAGTCACTAGGTGACGGCGGCACAGTCCTGCAAGCCAGAGGGCTAAGCTAAGCTCCTGATCCCCATTAAAACCTAAAAGGATCCACCACAGGTTCAGCATTGATAAGACATCCGTCCCAGTTTTCACATAATCCAGCTCCACAAGACCATTCATTTGCAAGAACATCATAGGTGTTTTTTCCTACCCTGGTGTGTCATTTGGAACCTGGGAAACCGCCTTTCACTTTTTGCCAAACATTTTTCACTTTTAAATCTTTCACTTTGACTATGCCAAATTGTTCTGCTTTGATTCAAACTAAGAGGGAACAAGGCTACAAAATGCAAAGAATGCAGCACTCTATCTGAGTAATGAACGTATTAAGGCACTTCCCAGGTCTCACACTAGGCATACAAGAATATTAACGTGAGTATTTAACTGGAATGCAGCAAAACATGTGCAGATACAAAAATAATCACAGCAGTTGAATAATAAGCAGAAAAAGTGCAATACATCAACAATGATTATGTATGCAGTGAATATATATATTTATGCATGTGCACAAAGCTAGATAATTAAGAATTAAAAATGTAGCAGCATGGGTATCAAATCCAGCATCATTCTTGTCCTGGCTAACGTCAAGCTGTGAAACCCTGGAGAGCTGAGACAGAAGAAATATTCCCAATGGGACTCTGGCTTTTCAAGCAGTGCGTCCACCCTCAAAAATGAGTTCCTTCCACCTCAGCACCAAGTTTCCCCACCTTATATACCTTACACATCCCAAGGGGAAGGTTTTGGTAACCTTCCCCATTCCTTCGAGTAAGTTGTGAAATTCAAGCGCCAAATCCCAATGTGCATTTCCAAGACAGAGCAGTACCCTTCTCTGCTAGAAACATTCTCATCCTGGCACACTCTTATCACCGTCACATCTCCGAAGATATGTTCCCTTCACTGGTGAGAACAGGCAAACACGTTCAATGTAGAAAACAAGATGTGCATGGAAAAATACCTGTGCCACTGATGTGACAGCATTTGAAGCTAAGCTAAGCACAAAATGGAGTCACTGGTCAAGATGGAATCAGTGGTTAAATGCAGATAGCATTACACCCATGCACAACCTCAGGCCTCCAGATACTCACCATCTGACATCTACATACATAACCACATGGCCATACACTATTAATTGACTCATACTTACCATGAGATACCCAAACACTATTACACACCAGCATACACACCATTAAACATTCTGTCAGCGAGACCGGATCCTCTGGGTTTGCGCCTGTTCCCAATATGTCCACCTCTTGGCAGCTCCAAACTCTACTAGCTATCTTAGCACAGAGTTAAAGAATGGCCAAGTGGGGGTTGTGGTTTAGGTTCGGAACAGCGGGGAAGGAGACCTGTGAAGGCAAGAGTTAAGAAAACATTAGAAAGGTAATTTACATTAATTTTTTGTAAAATTTTTGTTTTAATTATCTATGCTCTAATAACATGAGAGATCAAGAACGTTTTCAATAAAGTGACCTTTTTATAATCATATACTCTGAAATATGTTTCTAGAAACTGAGTCGAGGGCCTACCTCGATCTCCGCCTTACCGCCCTGCTTGAAGATCAGCAAGATAATGAGGACAGAGCCAGGAAATGTCCAAGTAGGCCTCCGGAACAGGAGCCCAGGAAAATGCTTGTGCTCTGCACCTGGACCTCTGAATAGTGAGCAGGTGGAGCTGGGCTGGGACCCTTAAATAGACCCAAGCCCCGTCTACATGCCACACCGAGCCTGTTTTACTTCGTATTACAATTCTCCTTGTACCAGTACTGGAGTTGGTCGAGAGCGAGTTTTCCTGAGAGCTCTTTTCAGGAGAGAAGTATGAAACACTGGATGAATACATAGTGATTTTGGTAACTGTAGTTTGTAAGTTAGTGGATTGATCTGTTGAAGAACTGTGTAAGGACCTATATATTTGGGATTAAACCTATGTATTTTTTTTTTAAATCAATATGGCGTGTGGAAAGCCACACTCTATCTCCTGGCTTATATTGTAGTCCCTCACAATGTTTTTTGTCATAATGTTTTTTATACTTTTGTTTTGCTTTGTTTAGATGTTGCTGGATTTGTTTCTGGGTTTGATGGAGTTGTCATATTGTTTCTGACACTGCTGGTGTAAGTGAACTTTCTTGTGGAATTGTGATTGGCAAAGTATCTGGGTGATAACCAAATAGACCAAAAAAGGGTGTTGCTCCAGTAGAAGTATGATACGAGTTATTGTAGGCCAGTTCAGCTAACCAAATCATTGATACCCAAGAATGGAGGGCTTTTTCAGTGTAAGCACGCAAATATTGTTTCAATGTTTGATTGAGTCTCTCAGTTTGGCCATCCGTTTGAGGATGATGACTGGTAGATAATGTAGATGTAACTTGCAGCATTTTGCACCATGTTTCCAGAAGTTAGAGGCACATTGTGATCCTCGATAGGAGAAAATTACTTTTGGTAATCCATGATAACGGACCACTCGATTTAAAGGTATTGTTGCCAATTCACTGGAGGTAGGCAATTTCCTGCAAGCAATGGAATGTGAGACTATCTACCACTACTAGGATTACTGAGTGATGTTGAACAACTGGCAGTCCTGTAATAAGGTCTATTGATATGCGTTCCCAGGTTCAGAGTGGAGTTGGGAGAGGATTTAACAGTCCTTTTGGTTTTGAATGACTTGTCTTGGTACGAGCACAAACTTCACAGTTAGTTGTCATTTGCTTGACGTCTTTTGTCAAAGTAGGCCACCAAAAATATTGTTGGATTAGTTCAAGTGTCTTAGGAATACCTAGACAACCTGCTGTAGGTATAACATGCAACCAAGAAAACACTAGTTTGCGCAACTTGGTAGTGGGAACAAATAAACATGCATCATGAAAAGGTAGGCCTTGTTTGATTGATCTTTTGGGGTCTGCTTGAGCCCATTTCTGCCATTTTTCAACGGTGAAAGAATTACGAATATTTAAAAAAAATAATCTTCAGTTTTAAAGATACAAAGGATTTTGTCTGGAACAATGATAGCTCGTAGGGGCTGGATTGTGGGTAATATGGTAGAGTCTAGTCTGGACAAGGCATCCGCTTTGCAATTGTCTTTGCCGGGACGAAAGGTTACCACAAAATCAAACTTGCCAAAAAACAGCATCCATCGTAATTGTGGAGGAGTCAAAAGTCTAGCTGAACTCATGAACTGGAGAGTATGATGATCTGTGTATACTGTAATAGTGTACTTGGCACTTAGCAAATAGTGTCTCCACTCTTTAAAGGCAACACAGATTGCTAGAAGTTCTATCTCAGCAATGACATCATTTTGTTCCACTTCGTTCAGTTTTCGAGACATGTAAGCTACAGGGTGTAGCTGGCCGGTATCTTTGTTGTGTTGTGATAACACTGCACCAATTGCCACATCTGAAGCATCTGCTTCTACTATGAATGGACTTTCAGTATCTGGGTGAGTCAAGACTGGGGCAGTGGAGAAGGCTTCTTTCATGGTTGAAAAAGCCTTGGGTGCTTTTGGAGACCATACAAATGGTTCTTTCTTTCGTAGTAACTTGGTGATTGGTGCCACTGTCTGTGAGAAGTGGTCTGTGAACCTGCAATAGAGATTTGCAAAACCAAGGAAGCACTGAATATCTCGAACAGTTTTTGGGATTGGCCATTCAGATACTGCTTGCACTCTTCTTTCTGCCATGACCATGCCATGAGGGGTAAGGATGACCCCTAAAAATTCAACGGTGGTAACATGAAATTCACATTTGCTCAATTTGCAATATAAATGATGTTTTCAAAGGGTTGTGAGAATCTTTTGGACATGTTGTACATGCTCGACTTTGTTATCAGAATAGATTAGAATATCATCAAGATAAACTATTGCAAATAGATCTAGATATTCTCTAAGGACATCATTCAGAAAGAATTGGTACGCTGCTGGAGCATTACAAAGTCCAAAGTGCATGACTGTGTATTCAAATAGACCACATCTGGTTTTAAAGGTGGTTTTCCACTCGTCGCCTTCTCTCATCTTGACTAGGTGTTAAGCTTCTCTTAGGTCTAACTTGGTGTTAATTTTGGCTTTTTTAACTTGATCCAACAGGACAGGGATCAATGGTAATGGGTATTTATTATTTACTGTGATTTTATTTAATCCTCTATAGTCTATTCAAGCCCTAAGATCCCCATTAGCCTTGGGAACAAAAAAAAGAGGAGATGCTGCAGGAGACTTGGAAGGGTGGATAAATCCATTAGCTAGAAATTGATCTAAATAGCTTCTTAAATATTGATTTTCGTGTTCAGGCAGGGCATACACACGACAAATAAGGAGTATAGCACCAGTAATCAGATCAATTTGACTGTCATATGGTCTGTGAGGTGGCAAGGTTCCTGCTTTTCGTCAAAAACATCAAGGAAGGATGAATACTGCAAAGGCAGCGTTACATCTTTTTCAGCGGCTGTGGCTATGTGGGATTTGTGGGAATCTGTGACACTTGATGTCTGGAGACATTTTTCTTTACACGGAAGTGAAGAAAACGTGATTTTCTTTTCTTGCCAATTTATTAAAGGATTATGGTAACTTAACCACGGCATTCCTAGGACAATTCCATACTGAGGAGCATGGATTACATCAAAGATTATTTTTTCTACATGTTTGGTGTCTTGATTTCCCCCTTTACAGATCACAGACAAGGGGAAGGTCTGCAGAGTCACCGGACCTCCAGCTAGGAGTTTTCCATCTACAGCTTGTATTATTTCTGGTGTTTTCTTCTTCTTACATGGGATCCCCGGTGTTTGAAACAATTGTGCATTGATAAAATTACCAGTAGCCCCGGAATCTACTAAGGCTTTCTTTAGATAAGTCTTTTGTTTTACCAGTACTTCTAGATCTAATTTTAAATGTCTTGACTCGAGTTAAACCTTTTTACCATCTTGTGGAGGGTCCACGGTTACACCCATGAGCAACCCTTCCTTACACCTTGGGTGATCTAGTTTTCCTGCTTGGTCTGTGCATTTGCTACAACCTTCTTGGTAGGGGTTTGTTTACTTTTTGGTTTTGCTGGACATTCTTTAGCAAAATGGCCCTTTCGACCACAGTACAGACATTGTCCATTCTTTTTCATAGATCTTTCTCTTCTTTCGTTAAAGGCCACCTGATGGTTCCTATTTCCATTGGTTCATCATTGTTATCTCCATGAACTTGTGATTCTCTATGCTCATGAACACGCCAGGAATTTTTCACAGTCTTTTTGCGTGTTCCCTGTCGTTATGAAAGACGATGGTCTAATCTCAAAACAAGATTGATCAGATCTTGACAACCTGTGGGTTGAGGATCAATCTGTGCAAGAATGTCTTTTAACTCATCTTTGAGTCCTTGATGGAACAGGGCTGATCTCTTTTCCTGAGGCCAGGCTGTTTCTGCTACCAGCCGATTAAAGTTAGCCAAGTAAGAGACAAGATCCTTATTTCCTTTTCACAATTCTAACAATTCTCGGTCTGCAGACAGAGTAACTGTTCTTCCATCAAAAACGCTTTCAAATTCTCAGACAAAGTCTCACCAGTTATAAAGCAAGGGATTATCTCGACGCACAAGAGGGATTGCCCAGGTGGCCACGTCTCCAGTCAAATAGGAAATTAAGAAGGCCACTCTGGATTTGGGATGAGGGAAGGTGTTTGGTCGAAAGGTGAAATGCAATTCTACTTGAGTCAAAAAGGATTGTACCTTCTGAAGATCACCTGAAAACCTTTCTGGGGAGCAGAAGGAATGGGTGTGGGAACTGTGAGTGATATGTTAGTTGGAGGATTCCCTCCTAAACTTTGAGGAGGAGGATTAAGCCAACCCACACCCAGAGGACTTTGCTCTTTCTTTCCCACTCTGTCTTGTAACTGATCCAACCTTTCAGCTAGATTGGCTGCTATGTTTTTAGATTCAACTACATCCAATTGAAGCTGCGTAATTACCTTAAGTAACTCGTCCAACGTGGCCATATTGAAAACCTAGCACAAACCAAGAGAATAAAAATTCGTGGGCTCACTATTCTGTCAGCGAGACTGGATCCTCGGGGTTTGCACCTGTTCCCAATATGTCCACCTTTGGCAGCTCCAAACTCTACTAGCTATCATAGCACATAGTTAAAGAATGGGCAAGTGGGGAATGGGGTTTAGGATGGGAACAGCAGGGAAGGAGACCTGTGAAGGCAAGAGTTAAGAACACAATAGCAAGGTCATTCACATTAATCTTCATGATCTTTGTTATAATTATCTATGCTCTAATAACATGAGAGATCAAGAACTTTTCAATGACGTGACCTTTTTATAATCATATACTCTAAACATTGAACTCTCTCAAGTTAATCCTTAGAATAGCAATTACGTCATAAAGAGTCAATGAGTACATTAGTTCCCAAATAATGAAATGCTATAGGATTCATGAATGATACTATAGAATAGGCAAGCTGACTAAACTTGTTTTGTCTAGAAAGATCACACTCTGGTTGATCTAAGTTTCAAGATTCAATTGCCCAGAAATTATTGTGCATCTTATTGCCAGACTGCACATCAAGACTCAAGTACCTGGAATGATCGCGCGCTCTGCCGATCTGAACTGCAAGGATTAATTGCCAAGAATGAATTGCCACACTGTTGCCGATTCAACCATCAAGATTCAACTGCCTCGAAATGATTGCGCACTCTGCCGATCCGAACTGCAAGGGTTAATTGCCAAGAATGAATCGCGCACACTGTTGCTGATTCAACCATCAAGATTCAAATGCCTCGAAATGATTGCGCACTCTGCCGAGCTGAACTGCAAGGGTTAATTGCCAAGAATGAATCGCACACACTGTTGCTGATTCAACCATCAAGATTCAAATGCCTCGAAATGATTGTGCACTCTGCCGATCCGAACTGCAAGGGTTAACTGCCAAGAATGTATCGCGCACACTGTTGCCGATTCAACCATTAAGATTCAAATGCCTCAAAATGATCGTGCACTCTGCTGATATGAACTGCAAGGGTTAATTGCCAAGAATGAATCGCACACACTGTTGCCGATTCAACCAACTACAAGGTTTAAGTGCCCAGAATAAATCGTGCACATTGTAAATCACAAAAACAAAAACTCAAATGTTTCTAGAAACGGAGTCGAGGGCCTACCTCGATCTCCGCCTTACCGCCCTGCTTGAAGATCAGTAAGATAATGAGGACAGGGCCAGGAAATCTCCAAGTAGGCCACCAGAACAGGAGCCCAGGAAAATGCTGCTGCTCTGCACCGGGACCTCTGAATAGTGAGCAGGTGGAGCTGGGCTAGGTCCCTTAAATAGACCCAAGCCCCACCCACATGCCACACCCAGCCAGGCTGCAGGAAAGGCTTGAAAATGAACAATACATTACAAACAGCATTAATGACATTTCAAGATAAATACCTTCAATGCAAAAAGTTAATATGTATTATCAACATATAATGCATAAATTATTACATTGCATAAGGTTTGTCATTTTGCATGATGTTGCCCGTAGAGCGCGCACTGTCCTGGCGTTGACAAATTCATTCACCTTTGCAATTCCCTGAAATCCACACAGATGAAAACATGCACAGTTTGTGAGACACAGGTACTAGCAGCACTGCACAGAAGGGAATTAGAGCACAGCAGAAGGTGACTAATGTCAGGGCCTAGGTGCAGTGACCAGATTTGGGTATTGAAATAGATGAGCACAGTGGTAGACACCAGTGGCAGGGCACAGATGCTGTGGCTGGAAATAGGGGATAGTAGTTATCAGTGCCCCTCAACAGGGCATGTCCAAACAGAGAGGGATATTCAGTGGCTCTACCAGACAGCACAGCATGACAACCACAGACTGAAATTAGGTGTGTCAGCCTGGGTTCAGTGAAGTGGCAGAAGTAGGCAGCATTAGAGGCAAGGTATTCCCCAGAGTTAAGGTGTGGGGTGTATACCACCTGCCACTAATTATCCAGTTCAATAGTTTTAACCAGTGAGGGTAATGGATTCTGTTAATGTGCTTGTTTATTTCTTTAGTTCATAAAGTGGACCTGACCTTATACCACGTACGGTTTATTTTTCTCTGCAAAAACTGTCTATCCTTTTTTTCTCCTCCTCTTCCCTTCCTTCAAACCCCAATTAGGTGTAAAATTAATCTTCCTATTGGGTTATGTTCTACTTATCTAAACTTAAGCCACGGCCAGAATGACAGAAAATTCCATCGGACAAGCACACACACAACCAACATGAGAGCTGCTCTCTCTATATACACTCTCACTCCTGTTCACCATTGTCACTCAAGACCTCCCTCACTGAAGCTTTTTTCCCCCAAAAGTTCCCATGTCAGGACAGATCCTCCCACTATTAAAGGAACTTCCTATGGATCCTGATGACCTCGCCAAATACCACCCCATCTTTCACCTACAATTCATTGGCAAGATCATTGAAAAAGCATTCTATTTACAACTCCAAGATCACAATAATGATAATCCTCTCATTCATGACTACCAGTCTGGCTTCAGAACATGCAGCTACATAGAGACCACTTCTGTATACTTTGTAGATAATGTCCTCCTGACCACAGATGAAGATAACTACGGCTTCCTGGTATTGCTGGACCTCACAGCTGCTTTTGAGGCATTCAACCATCTCACCCTCATACACACGTGCAGCCTCGAATGGGATTCACCCGCAAGGTCCTTCACTGAATCCCCTTGTAACTTTCCAGTTGCTACCCGCACCTCCAGGTCCCAAAAGATCTCAGTCACTTTTGGAGTACCCCAGGGTTCCTCACTGTGCCCTGTGATCCTCAACTTCTACATGGAGCAGCTGGTACTGTGCTCACAGATAACAGCATCAGGATTCCTTAATGTGCTGATGATACCTAATTCTACATGAAAGCCTCATCTGCTTCAGCCATGCAATGCCTGAAGCACTGCCTGCACATTATGCAGTTCTGAACGTGCAGCATGTAACCAAGATAGAATTCCTGCTGTTTGAAAGCGCAAATATAAACACTGGATCAATGACATGAACCTTGATGGCTTCAAGCCCCTGCCAGTTGACTTGGATCTGAGATTCCACGCTGGCCTCTCCCTAAGGGCATCTTACATGTAACAGCATGTCTCATCCAGTGCCTAAGAAATATGAACATATCACCCCCGATGAAACTCGTTTGCTCTGCTCGTTGGCCTACATCATCTTCCATACTAACTGCATCATTTACAAAGCTATCATGACCAGCACCTCTGCTTATCTTGCAGAGCTCACCATCCCTGGTTGCTCTCAGCACACTCACAGCCAGGACATCTTTAAACCACAGACTAAGTGTAAAAAAATGAAATAACAAGGTAGCAGGCCTTTTTCATCTCAGCTCCTAGGATCTTGAACACTCCTGTATACATCAGGACCACTCTGCTGCAATTTAGAATAGAGTTCAAGACATCCCTTTTTAAAGAGCATTACATAATAATTCATTGATCACCCACAAACCAGTTGCCTCTCCTATCACTAATTGACTTTATGCTTGTCTTTGACCTTGTGTGGAGCTGCGCTGCTTTTTGGCTATGTTCATGCTATAGAAAAAACATATACATACACATACTTGCAGAGCTCTAAAAACACCCAACCTCATCAGACACCATCAGATGTCTACATGCACACCATCCAACAACCAAGAAACGGGTTGCAGGTGTGAGTAATACCATTTCTCCTTAGCCAATAGTAAGGGTCAAGACAGCTGGTACTACACATGTTACCTATTTACAATTGCAAACAAGCCAGCTGTCAGCTACCCCATGCCTCTTTTTTGCCACCTTTTTCACAGTGATAAACTGCATGCTGGAGCAGGCTGAAGCAAACAGGACAATTCCACAACTGACAAAAGTTCCAGTATACTTTTCATAATGAGAATGGGCCACCTGAGGACGTTCTGGACTATTATTAAAACTGTATGTTTAGAAAAAAAAATATGGAATTCCCTGAAAGGTCAAGGTTGAGAGAGGTGCAATAGTTATGTTGCAAAATTTATATAGGAAATTTCCATGTTGACATTCTGCCTTGACCTGAGCTTTCACCTCACCATACAAACTTTCCAACATCAAGCATGTCATAAGACTTACAAGAATTCTTGCATGATTCACAGTTTCCAACATCAATCGTTGTTTTCCTCACACAGACAACTTACATAATGTACACTCCAAGCAGGTGTCTAGGATTTGTCCTCCTGACTTACCTGGACTGGTTCTCTGACTAGTTTAGGCCTTCGCGCACCTACTTCCTGTGCCTCAAGGCACCCACTACAGCTGCCTCATGTTCTTCTCACCTCTTCTGTTGATCTGCTTCTTTCAGCCTTCTGTGCCTTTCTCCTTTTGCTCACTCTTCTTTCACTTTCTGCTTATTCCTCTATCATTTTTGCACTCTTTTTCTTTCACTGTTTGATCTTTACTCTTCTTGCTTTTTGCTCTTTTTAAACCCACTCTTTGCACTTTTCGACCCTCACTGTTTGCGCTTTCGCCTTTTCACACTTTTGTCTTTCTGCTTCTTGCCTTTTTGCTCTTTTTTTACCTTTAATGATCAGCTCTTTTTGCCTCTGATGCTTGCTCATCTTTGTTATATTCTGCTTTTGTCTCCTTTTACTTTTTGCTTGTTCACTGTTTGTTCTTTGCTTTTCTGCTTTCTGTGCCTTTCTCAGACTTTTTGCCATCTTTTTGGTGCCTCTTCCCATGCTTCTTTTTACTTCTCTCACCTTCTCTGCAACCTCTTTCCTCCTTAATCCTTACCTGTCTTGCACCTCCTGCCCCTTCCAACGCTCCTGCTAAGCCCCACTCTCAGTCACCAGTGCTTCTCCCCTGGCATGACCTACTTAAGGGCACGCTCTGCTGGAGTACCAAAGAGAAGCTTATCTGCACCTGGACTATGCCCAGCTTTATGAACGCTGGTCCAAATGCCTACCAGTGGTACTCAAGGAGCACTCAACTGAACACCTTTCCCACAGTAGCTCCCACACAGAGGGAGCTTTCACTTGCACCTACTGTTGGCTGCAAGTAAAAGAACACACCCACCATGCCAGAACCACCCCCTCACACACATGCACACACACACACACACAACTCATACACAACACAACCCCCTCCACTATTAGTAACCACTTACCCCATGACAAACTATCATGCATGCTCCTTAACTCCGGTTCACACAGCAAACACACCATGGAAATCTGGGGCATCCTGGACAATGGCACACCAAACAGCCTCTTCATTATGGAAATATGGCTGACCACAGAGGCAGCACCTGACATTGCCAAAGCCGTCCCAGCAGGATACACGACTCCTCAACGGGATCACCAACACAAACAAGGAGGAAGAATTGCAATAAATCATCATCTGCACCGAAGTCACTGGAACATAATCCCCCTACAAAGAGCCACTACACTTCAAACTGCAAATCTCAACATCCTTCACCCTGAATGGAACCCTGAACCAAGAGCTAGTTTCACCAAAAACATTGAAGAATTTGTTACTGCTCTCACTATAGATTCAAAAGCATACATGCTACTAGAAGACCCCAGCTTCATTGTACTCCACAAACATTAGAAACCTTGAACTAACTCAGACTCTTTCAAACACATCTTTGACCCCATTTCACCACCTTTAACCAAATCACCACAACATCTCTTCTCACCTGGATTGACTATGCATTGTCCACTTACCAACGTCACTCACCAAATGAAACTAACCACAACCAGCCTGGCCAAACACAGCTGGAGCAGCATTGAGGAATCAAATTTGTCTCACACCCTGCTCATGAGCCAGCTAGACCCACTGGTAACCTAAAGTGCAACATCAAAAAACTCGGTAAATGGATCACAGAATGTGCTGACTCCCTGACACTCATCAAACACAAAAACCAAAAGAGAACATGGAAGCCGGCAACCTGGTACACCAATTAACTCCAGCCAACCAAACAATACTGCAATCAACTGGAGCGAAGATGTATAGCTAATCACAAAGAAACAGGCAAGGATACCTTCAAAGATGCACTGAGGTGCTACCACTAGAAGATCAGAGAACCCAAAAGTAGGTTTTCTCAGAGCACATGAAAGCAGCTCGAATAGCCACAAACAGATCTTTGCAATCATCAAGGATTTCACCACACCAGCATCTACCACAAACATTATCCCTTTGCGAGATGTATGCAACAGCCTATCAGAGATCTTCAGCAACAAAATCAATATCATCTATAACAATTTTGACCCTCAACTGGGCCCCACTAACCTTGCCATTAGCCTACCAACTGAAAACCCTGGTATCACCCTGATGGAAAGGAAAAACGTCACAATAGAAGAGGCAACCAACATTATGAGAAGCATGCACTCTGAGGCCCCAACAGCCCCCTCCCCCACCACATCTATAAAAAGGGAGCCTCCTTAATCAGAAAAGTACTCACCTTCATCATGGACATCTCCGTCATCATTGCAACATTCCCGGAGACCTGGGAAAATGCAGCAGTGAACATACTACTAAAGAAATTTTCAGCAGAGCCACCAAGCTAGCAAATTACCACCCAGTCTCCCTTCTTTCCTACACAACCAAGTTAATGGAGAAAACCATGAACAAGTAACTCACCACCTTGACATACACCAATTCCTACACACTATGGAATCAGGCTTCAGACCCAACCACAGCACCGACATTGCGACAACAAACAACATCAGGATGATTCTCAACTGAGGAGAAAGAGTGGCCCTCTTTTTGCTTGATCTCTCAACAACTTTTGACACAGTCTCTAAAGCCACCCTGTTCAGAAGACTGCATGAAGTGGGCATCCAATGATCTGCCTTCAATTGGCTCTGCTCCTTCCTTACAGGAAGAACACAAACACCACACTATCCTACACATTGAAAGCCAAGAGCCTCATCTGTGGAATCCCTCAAGGATCATCTCTCAGCCCAACCATATTTAACATCATGACCCCACTGGCAGACCTCATCAAACCGCACAGCATCAACTTTCTTTCCTACGTAGATGACACTCAACTAACGTCTTCCTGACGGGCAAGACTCCGAACAGAAATTAACTTCATAACCTGTATGACTCTCCACCTCGATGAGGTCCAACTGCATAAACTCAACACAAACAAGACTGAAGTAGTGATCTTTGAAAGGAAGACCTTTGCATGGGAATCAACCAGCTGACTTTGGACCCACACCAACCTCCACCACCTATGCTAGAAACCTAGAAATCATTTTTGATGACAAGCTCAACATGTCAACCTAGGTAAATGCAGTGACCTCCCCCGCTTCCACACTCTGAAGCTGGTATGAAAAATCTTCAAGTGGCTAACAGGGAACACCAGGAAAACCATCACACAGGCCCTGATAAACAGTAGACTTGCTTACAGCAATACACGCTATGTGGAAATCCCCAAACAGCTCCTGAACAGGCACCAAAATACTGCAGCAAGGCACATCCTCAACCTACTTTACCACACCCATATCTCTCCACACCTTAGAGAACTGGCTCCCCATACACAAACGCCCTCCATTCAAACTACTTACACACACACAAAGCGCTACACAGCATAGGGCTCACCTTCCTTAATAGCAGCACACACTTCCATAACCCCTCAAGACATTTCCCATCAGCCAGACTCTCATTAGGACATGTAACCCACATCAATTAAAACAGAACTGTAGGGATTTCCTTCTCTCACATCTCCTCAAAGCCTGGAACGACTACCCACAGCACATCCAAGCCTCCTCATCGCTACTTGAGTTGCGCAAAAAGCTGAAGACCTGGATGTTCGAGTAACTTCACCTTGGGAGGCCGGTCTATTTGTATAGTGCACTAATCACCAGTTAGGGTGACTAGTGCAATATACAAATTGACTTGACATGATGTGAACAACGCAATACATTGTTCAAAGTTCTGTGCTAAATCAGCAAATATGGATCAATTTTCCACCTATGATTTTACCTTATGATCATAACAGCAAACAATCAATGCAGAGACTTAAATTAGTTGCAGACGTCTTCATAAAATACAAAAATCTTGGTTGAAAAATGATGCAGTTAGCATCACATATGTATTGCTCAAACTACCTAATACCACAGTCATACACAATCATACATATTTAGCCTTAGAAAGTCTCTTCTTCTCATCACTTTTTCCACCTTCCACAAGTGATGGTGCTCTATCTAATAAGTGTCATAAACCATTTACAGAGGGGGTTTCCTGAAACCTTAATGCAAATCTTTCCACCTTTTAACGTCACTGAAGAATTCCTTCAACATTAACAAAACTATGTATTTTGTTTCCATAATAAATGATAAACAATGTCTATCTGATAGATTTCTAGCTGCAGATTGCACACCTTAGAATTATCTCCAGGTGTCAGATTAATGATAATTCTAAGATAAGGAATCTGCGGCTAGATATAGGCGCTGATTACGAGTTTGGCAGACAGAAACATCCGTCTGCCAAACTCCTGACAAGGAAGTCGCCGCAGTGCTGGCGAACTCCCCGTCGGGCCCGTTACAACATTCCCACTGAGCTAACTGGCGGAAACCAAGGCTTCCACAGGTCAGCCCAGTGGGAAAGGTGCAGAAGCATTGCTGCTGGCTCATAATAGAGCTGGTGGCAATGCTGCAGCAGGCAGGGGGCACCAGCACCCTTGAAATGCAAAGCAGACAGTGCGCATTTCAAGGGTGCTGGGCAGGGGGACCGCTGTGCTGCCCAGGCCAGGGACATGGGCAGTGCAGCAGCACCTGTTCTTCGCCAGCCTTTTCATGGCAGTGGAACTTCCATGAATAGGCTGGCAGAGATCAAGGTTGCAATCAGCAGGGCGGGTGCTGGGTTTAGCACCGCCCTGGCTAAGTACAATCAGCACTGCCATCAGCCTGTCAGGATACAGGATCCTCGTGGGGATGGCAGTAGGTTGGAGTGTCTGCCCACCAATTTCTTAATGTGGAGGTCGGAACGCCACTGCCACAGAGGTCCGACTGCCACCGCGGGTCTGGTGGTGCCAGGACCTTCAAACTTGTAATGAAGCCCATAGTCTACCATATTGTCATCAAAGGTAAGTAACTTGTTGATAAAAAATTATTTCAAATCTCATTAGTCTTGTGTGGAAGTAACCCTCATACAGAATAATGTTCCATTGCTTGCTGTTGTGCCATGATAGTGAAGTGTTAAGCTAAATTGTTTGCCCCCAATTATCAAACTGGAATGTGAAAGGAATCAATAAAGATGTTTTACAGAGTTTATGCTGAAAAGATTTCACAAATCTTGAATAAAAGAGTAATACAGTATGTATTCAAATCTATTCCAATGTTATTAAGGTATCACATTTTTAGTTAGAACGTATAATAGATATTTCTCATCTTTTTGCCTTTAAGGTTCAGCTGCAAACAATTCAACAAAGCAAATATGTACAATATTTCATTGAAGAAGTCTCAGCTTGGCAAAGAAGGCTAAGTGTAGCAGATGCTGTAATTTTCATTTGGATAGAAGTACAGCGCACTTGGTCACATCTAGAAAGCATCTTTATTGGATCCGATGACATTAGAGGCCAGCTCACTGATGACTCTAAAAGATTTGATGAAATTAATGCGGACTTTATGGTAGGCAAAACAACATTTGATGTTCATTTTGGATGGGAAGGCTAAATCAATCTGAAGGCACCAGTTCAGTTTGAATTTTCTATTTCGCAGAGGGACCAAGAGTAATGTACATGCTGTTGATACCGGTTTAGAATAAAATGTTATTTTAAAACTGTTACTTGCACAAAAAATGGATTCTAAGCTGGAAGCAATTGGGTTATTGACGTGAAGGCGATGAAAATCCTTCTCAAGTAACAGTCCAAGCCCTGTCCTTAGAGCTCAATCAGAAGAACCACAGGTATACAGTTTTAAAGATTTAAGTAAAATAGTGCTAAAAAGCAGAAAGCATAACTGTGGGTATGTGGCTGCACTGGACAGGTACAAAGTCATGTTTTCAGGTTGACCAATATGGACTGAGGGCCAGATAGAGAGACCAGATTATTCCCACTGAAAAAGTTATGTTCTTAAAGTCTGGTGTGCAAAGTTCAAATTTTCAGGATTTCACAGGAGGAGCTCTACTGATGCCAACCAATGAACCACGACCTGGAAAGACAGCTCTTGGAAAGCAGGAACTCACTCCAGCTGAGGCCAGCAGGGCCTAAGTAGGTCTATTTGCAGTGCCATATTCTGCAGATTGGCTGGGCAGTTGCAGGAGGGCCTCTGAAGCTTGTTATGTCTCTGTAACTTAGAACAGGAGGTCAGTTAACCGATCCTCTGTGTCACTTAGGTTAGCCTGGGATGGACAGAGCAGGGGCATACTTCCTTCTCAGAGATCAGGGCAGTCCTCTGAAGAACAAGGCAGGCCTCAAGCCGCTGGACAGTCCTCTTGGGAACAATGCAGGCCTCAAGCATCAAGGCAGTCCTTAGGTGCTCAAGGCAGTCCTCCTTCTGCAATGTCCAGAGGTGTACCGATAAGTGGCTCAGGAGGTCGAATATTTTTACTTGGTTCCACCCTTTAATATGGAGGAAACTTCTAATCCACCCCACACCTGGTTCTGTAAAGTTCCTTCCCGCCCTTTTCTTCTTCTGTCATGGCTCCAAGCAGTCTAGTGGACAAGATACTAGTGTTGGGTACCTTTGGGAGTGTGCTAGTGGCAGACCTTTGAAATGTAAGTGGGGCAGGGAACGACTCTGCCCTTGACATCCTGGAAAGATGGCCCTCTCCTATCTACACCCAGGTCCCATTGTTCGCTGCCTGAGTCCAATATGCAGTCTTGGTGTGGGAACAAATTACAAGAATAGGTAACTGGAAACTCACAGAAGGAATCAAAGTTTAGGGCAGGGAAAGTCAAATGTTCTAAAACAGCCATTTTCAAAACTGTAATCTAAAATCTGATAATCAGATATTTCATTTAGAGATTTTAAACTACAATTAATTTGAGCCCAAACCTGACATTTCAACCAGCTTCTAATATAAACTAAATAGTTATTGAATGTAATATGGTAATCCACTACTGTAGTCCTTACAGTAGTGAAAAATTGATTTAGGGATTTTTCACTACCTGGACATGCAGACCTTAAAATCTTATGCCCTCATTTTTAAATACAATGCACCCTGTTCCATCGGCTGTCTAGGGCCTACTTTAGGAGTGGCTTCTATGCAGTGCCGAAAGATCTGGTTTAAAGGAATGATGTATTGTAATGTGAGGCACTACACGTAAATTGCATGGCAGTGGATGTGTATTTGTGTGGAAGCAAACAACTGTAGAAGAATATTGATATAGGCTACAAAGATCAGGTGACAATTGAACTATCAAGTCAGACCTAAAAATCCATGTAAGTCAATGACTCCCCTCCTCTTATCTGTGCTGCTGCCACCAGAGAAAAACATCAGAAATGTAGTTGTCTACGATTATACAGCATAACAATGTTGTGTGTGCCCCTGAAAGTTCAAGCTGAGGCAGATGGATAAATAGGCAAAATAGCCACAGCGGTTTGGATGCACGCTGTATCTGCCCAAACAAAATATGTACTCCTAAGTCCCAATGTGTGATGCTCACATAATTGTCTGGTTACAGGCAAGATGAGCCATAAAATTGTGGATACTTACTTTGCAAGTCATTATCATAGGTTATCATTACTGTGTATAGAATATGTATAGATATTTGAACTGTAATTAATACAATGGGTCTGTAACATTGTTATTTGTTATTTAACTGTCTATACCAACATCTGTCCAATGTAACACTAAATAGTGGTTTAAATAGAGGGCACTCATCACCTAGAACTAACAAGCATAACAATTACTAATATCAAATCCTTTTCCGTACAACAAGATTAGCACAAGGCTCTATATCAATAGAAGATCACACTATTGCTGTTGAGATGTTTCCCAGAATACCTTAAGAAATTTGATATGTAAAAATGCTTAAATGATTAGCGTCGCCTCATATCAAAATAATATTCATTCAATTATAATCAGGGTTCCCTGTTGTACAATTTGGATATATGAATAAAAAATTAGTAAATACAGGAACACTGCCCACATAGACTACTACCAAGAGGGCACCCGCAGGGAACACACTAAATGCAAAAAGAACCACTAAAAACACAAGTAGTGCAGAGTCAAAAGGAATTAATGATACCGCATGGGTACCTTAACAAAAAATGTTTAGGTGTCTACTCCTAATTTGGTATCAACGAAATTCATAATAAATTTGCTAAATAAGAATGGTAACAAAAAAGAATGAATATCGCAAAGACAGATTTACACTATCAAATGATAATCTTGGAATCTTAGTGCCAGACAGATATTTTTAATAAAAACAAAAATGTTTCGGATTTCCTACACCTATCCTCTAACTCTACTAATTTGAACAATCACATTATAACTGCCATTTGAGAATCGATACTATGAAAACGTATGAGATATACCAGATATAATGAGACTAATAGCATCACAACTGTACCACACCTCAAATTATTCTTTGTCCAATTCTAATTAGAGTTTACCATAATAAATAAAATGGATAAGCCAATACAAAATGAGTATGGCGATATTGCCGACCGAGTGTTCTACTAAGATGGCACCCATAAGGTAGCATTTTAAGCAAACCAACAACACAATAAGAAACAAAGGGGGTTAACAATACCACTTGGATAACTTCATACAGTAACTCTTGGTGCCTCTTCCAAACTTGGCATCACCTTAATTTAAGCTCTGCTTCAGCTATGCAGACAAAATGGCCCATTTATTAACCAAAAACATGAATAAAGCAGCAAACACAATGAAAGATCGATTACTATTTTACCGTTTTACTATGGCACTCGCCATGAAACTAAGGTAGGACTACCCCTAAGGACATTAATATAAATATGGCACCTGTTTAGAACACACAAAAAGCATGGATACTACTAGAACAGCAGGAACTGATATCCAAATAGACCCCAGAAACTGTTTTTTTAGGGCCATTAAACCATTATTGGTGAGGTTGAGACCTGTGCTCCGTGAACTTGCTAAATCATATAAAAACATAATGATACAAGGCTTTATTGTCACCAATACCGATTAACACTTACAAAATGTTTGTCTCAATCTGATACTACCTCCCAACAGAGCGCTACGTTTAGGCTGGGAATGCTGACTATACATATTTGAATTTTACTTGGATTTTTATGAATGATAGCTTGCCCCAACTTGTAACAGTAATACTTTAACTCAACTTTTCTCTGTGTTATTAAAATGTATCAGATTGTACTTGACAGGAGTACACTAGGATTACAAACAGAAATGTCCACGCAGGGTATCGACTCAATCGATTTAAAAAAAAAAAAAAAAAAAAAAAAAAAAAAAAAGGCATTGATATACTAATACAATCTCATTTTAAAAGCATGCCAGTTTTCGAGCCCTGTACTCTAATAGATTTCCTCAAAAAACTCAGAATAATAAAAACTGTCCCATTAAGCTCATCTTGTCGAATATCATCACATTACTATCTGCTTTAACCTAGAGGGAATAGGTCACATGGTACTACATGAAAAAATTTGGTTAAGTACACATATAAGGACTTTTATTGACATATCTAAGTATGGTTAACAAACTTATATTGCTTTCCAGCCATGAGAAAGCCCCAGCGTGACAGGTTTCAAAAGTGCGAAACACATTTTGGAATTTCTTTCTGAACACAGATATTTTGGCTACTCCTCTAAGCACATATCATTGAGTGCAATAAATGTTCTGATCACTATCACATGAAAATTTGACCATCACAAAGTGTTCCAAATGAAAACACAACTTTGATTGATTATGAATAAGCACAAATCAGTGGCGGCCCATCATTTAGGGCGGAGGGGCCACGCCCCCTTCACCTTTTGCCCCTCATGAAGAGTGTCTGTCAGGCTGAGCAACGGTCAGCCTGACAGATACTCTCCATGTTCAGCTCAGGAAGCCAGGAGCAGACATGCTCGATTTGCGCACACTCCTGGCTGCCTGAGCTGAACTTTGCTGGGCTGAGGAGGTCACAGGTCCTATGGGCGTGACCTCCTCTGCTCAGCAAAGGTTCCTCAAGGACATCCCCTCGGTGACATGGAAAGCGTGACCAATTGACACACTCCCTGGGCGCTTCAGTTTAAGCCCTAAAGTGCCCAGGGCGAGTGTTAATCAGTGACACTTCGTCACAGAGTGGGGTGGGGTCAGCAGTCTCACTGAACCCATCCCACTCTGTGACGAGGCTGGGACTGCTGCCTTCCCTCATGACCTAAGGTCAGCCAATGAGGGAAGGCAGCAGTCCCAACCCTCCTGGGACCAGAAGGCTGAAGGTAAGTGTGTGTGTGTGTGTGTGTGTGTGTGTGTGTGTATGTGTGTGATGTTTAAAATTGAATGTTTGGTGCACACGTGCTTGTTTGAGTGTTATGAGTGTTGTTAATGGATGTGGGTGCATGCCTGTGTGTGAAAGAATGAGTGTGTGTGTGTGTGTGTGTGTGTGTGTGTGTGTATCCCGCCCGCCCCCCCTCCCTCATAAAGCTGCCGGCCGCCACTGGCACAAAGCTATATGCGCAAACGAGTACTGCCAAAACTACACCAATTAAAATCTCAATCATTTAGTCAATGAAGGACCTGGTGAATATTTTGTTGTGATTTTCGGAGAAACCTCAGATCTAATCTAAATAGAAAACAATTTAATTATCTCACCCTCTAGGGTCTCAAAAGAATATATAAAAATCCTTTAAAACTGACACTCAAAATATGATTTCTTCATACGGTAATGAGGAGGAGCTGGCCTAACCCCTAAGGAGTGTCCCGTATTTTCAAACAAAAACAATAACTACATAAAATGCATTACCAAGCAGGAAGGAGAGGGTCGGGCCTCGATCTGTGAAAAATATGTAAAACTGCAATACAGGCTGCAGTGGAATGCCAGAGACATGTTTTAAAAGACGACTTTTAGTAGGTCGCACAATGACTACTACTGCTCAGTAGTAGCAGTTAATTTACAGGCTCTGAGGAAATGTGATACCATACTAGAGGAACTTTCATGTAAATTAAAATGTAGAAATCAGGTGTAAGCCAATTGTACATTTTGTGGGTAGAGGGGAAAGCACAAGCACATTAGCATTAGTATTGATAAAGTGCACAGAGCCCTAAAAGCCAATGAAAACAGGTTAAAGGTAAAGAGATTGGAGTTTACCCTGCAGAGAGGGTCAAGTCCAACATAAATCTATTTTAACTTCTTGGTTACAAGTAGGAAAACATCTTACTTTTCAGATTTACAGAGTTAACAGCTGCTCCTAACTTTATAATGTGCAGTTAGAGCTGAGTTCTAAATCTAGCATTTGAATTTTTAAAATTGTTTTCCTTCTTCTTTCTAAGCAATTGTCTAACATATGTTCCATCTTACCTTACAGTTTTGCTTAGATTTAAGTGAGGAAACATCTTAGACGCTTACTTATTGGATTTGACATTTGTGAAACCTATGCCGTCCTTTGGCATATTGCTGCCCTTTGGCATATTGCTGCCCGTCAAAATAACATTTATCCACAGGAAACCAACGTGAGGAAAGCAGCGCACAAACCCATATCTTTGCTACCTGATGCTTAAAATTGTGCTCAACCATTCACAGTTGATGTTAATTCTTCAGTTTTGGGGCAGTTGGCCTAGTTGCATTTACGCCTACCACAGCAAGGGTTGTTTAACTAAGGCATCGGGGTATAACTCACAATAGCCGAATGAAGGAGGTGTGGAAGATGATTTGCACAAGTAGGTAGCAACCGAATATTAAATCCGCCAATAGAATGGCGACAGGCCTTGTTTTGTTGGAAGGTGAAACAATGTGCATATCACTGTTCGATGGTGCGAATTTATTACTATTTTCACCGACACTCTGTGCCAAATGTATATTTATTTAACAGCAACACCATTTAGAACATATGGAAGCCATGCATGAATATACATTTGCATGTGAAAATCAATTTATTACTTGGAAATTGCTGAATGTTTGTTAGCGATCCAGTGGAACAAAGCCTTTGTCATGGCTCTGTTGTTGGCCAGAAATGGCCCGTCATAAAGGGTCAGTCATGTGGTTACCCCAAGGCGGTGCCTGCAGTTATATTAAATACTCTAATTGAGCCTTAATTTTAAATGTACACATTCGTGTATAGGTTTAGTCGTAGAATGCTAGGGTTTGAAAGAGCAGTAGTACATATTTAATTTGCCATCTCATAGGTGGAAAGTTTCACTTACAAGTAGCCTTCAAAGTTCTGATTCCATATTGATCAGATTTACTCAACGCCTGCCAAATACTAAAAGGTTATTAAAGAGGTTTTTTTCAGACCTGCATAGGAGCTGCAGCAACTGTCCACTGTAAATGCGTCATACAACCTAACATGAATTCAGACAATTTAAGGGAATATTGGTCTGAGACGCTTAACAAAAACAGTAGTACCGAGGTTCTGAGCACTGGCGTACTAAGCATGAAGGTTGTATTAAAAGCAATGAGGGTGGTCATGGAGTGGGCAAAAATATATGAACAATCGTTCAGAAACATCTACAAATCTTACAGGTCAATAATGTTGAGGCCTGTAGCAAAATTCTAATGGTCTCTTATGTATTTTCAAAGTCTGTAGTAGGACTAACCTCGTGGTTCAGTCTATGTCCCTCATGTGTTTACCTGTTTTTCTCTTCTGTTAACATCTTCACTTTCTATACTTTGTATATGCAAGGACCACCCCAGGTCTATAATAGCTGTTAAGGGTGATATATTTTTTTTTTGTCAGTGACAATGTCGACCCTATACATAGTCTCATGGGGTCCATATCAGCAGTGCCACGTATGCTTGGCACATTTTATATTTATTGGTAGGAGTGTGAAATCTATGATGACTGTATAGACCAAAAACAACAGGAATTCTCAACTCTTTTTCTGACAGCCATTCCATTTAATTCTTCAGGAGAAAAACTCATTTTGTGGTGCATCAAATATTCTTCTTCTGGAATTTGAACTTTGTGAATCCATTACACATGACACCTGCAATGAAAGCTGGTAGTCTAGAATTTCTGGAGGCAGAAGCTTGCATGTTCACACAGATCTTATAAAGCAATGTTAATGATCACCATCTCAGTATTTGTAACAGTGCAGGCATCATGGCACTTCATTGTGTAAAACTCTCCTGTCCCCGTTACTTGCATCATTATCATTCCAACAATGCCAGACTGTGTCTCACACTCCAGTTCGAGGCTGAACTACCAACAGTGCTTAATTGGAGTTGATGATGTCCGCTGCTTGGCACCGTCACTTAATTGTCAACTGGCATTTAAGTCAGTATGTCACATGGTGGTGCTGTTTGTCTGAATTAAAAAAGAGCACAACAGCTGTTAATAATTCAACATATATGAAAGATGACTAATATCTGCAGCCCAAGCTCTTTTTATAGCTTTGGGGACTAGAATAATCTGAATTGTCACACTTTTAGAAGTGTGATGTTAGTGGTTGTGTTGATACTGTATGGGGCAATAATTCTGCAAGCTGCAATGGCCTCCTAATGAGGGCCCTGGCATTTATTTATTTCTTATTTTATCTTTTTCTACAAATTAAGCACTGCCAACTGGACGTCTGAATGCCATGACAGGAGACATATTTTAGATTTATTTGAGCTATAGGTCTGAGTATTTACCTTGATCTTGGTCGCCTTTTTCTGTTGCTTTTGATGCATCTTGACAGAGATTGGTACTCTCCTTGTGACAGAGTTTGATAGAGGTTAGCATTCGAGTTCAACAAATATATGTTAAAGTTCTAAGCTAGCAGGATCCTTCAGGGCCTCCTCACTGGTTAGTTTGCTTTTTACTTCTTTGGGTATTAGTGCAATTATAAACACCAACTGGGTGTTGGCTCTGCACCTACATGGCTCTGACGCTGACTGTGATTTCCATGGTGGTGGTTTCAGGAGAGCCAAATCTTCCTCCCTTGTGAGACTTTTACATTGTGTTTATTGTTTCTCTTTACGTCTTTTAAGGTATTGTGACACAGCCAGTTAATTTGATTTCTCTCGCTTAATGATCTTTGTGACTGTTTTGTTTAGGAAATATTGATTTTCCAACTTTGTGTGATTTTGGTGCTGGTGACCAAAGACCCTAATTGCTCGGCGTTGTCTTCGGCAAATGGTGGTCTTGAAGAGGGCTGATTATCTTTTCATTCTCTTTTTATAACGAGTTTTGAAGAGACCTTAGGGTTTTGGTCTTCAGACCCAGTTCTCTCCTATTTTCAAATGGATGAAAAGCTACATGTATGTGACATTTTCTACACAATGTTTTGCCTATTTATTTCTTTTAAACCACCTTGTGATTTTACTGGGAATGAGGTGTTCCTTGTTTGCTGGTGGTATAATGCAGTTCTATACCACTGCATTTTGTGGTTTTAGTTATGGTGTTAATTTCACGGTTTCAGTATTGCAATCAGTGTTTTTGATGGAAATAAGGATGAAATATAGTGTCTGTCATTTTTTGACTTAGGGACCAGATAATTTGTTTGAGAAGTTCTGGGGAAAGTAGGATGTTTTCCTTTGTGGCCAGCAATGTAAGTACTCGGCCTTTGGCTATATACTTCCTTAATTTAGATTAATCTGTAATCTTTTCATATCTATACGGTGCCTTCATTGTCATTATATTTTTTTCAGATCTTTGTTCTGGTGCTCCAAATTTGTTTGTCCTGATGATGACCCATTAAATTGCAGGGGTTGAAACGCCATTTATGCATCATTGGCACATTGGAGATAAAACATTGGCTGCAATAAGTTTCGTCATTTGTGAACCATTTAATTGATTTTGAGACCCTTTGAATGTGTTTTTTGTCTACACTGTACATTGTCTTTACATATTTGTTTAGTGTAATATGTTGAACCACAATTATTTGTTTGTATATTGTGCTGTGAAAATAATCACTATTTAATAATAATCTTACCTACTTTCAAAATTCTGTGTTGGACACCTCTTGTAGCTTCATTCTTTCTTTTAGATAGTTTATGTTATATATGAATATTACCTCCTGGAACCATTGTGGTTTCTATGTGATGTATATTGTGGATGTGGGTGCAAAGGCAAAAAATGCTGTCAGGAGACTCATTGAAAGTGTGCCACAAAAAGATCGCACTGTCTGTGTGATCCCCTAAGGATAGATCCCTGGAAGGGACAGTCCCTCACTGCACCCTCCTGAAGGAGGGCGCCACCTGTGCAGTGAAAAATAAAGCAGTTGATTAAAATAGCTGCTCCATACATCACTGAATGCACTGTTCCCTCTGCAGCTCCGTGTTTGCAACTGCGATGAAGGCAGCGCATTCACCACACGCACTGTTCATGTTTGTGCCTGGCATACTGTTTAAAGGTGCCTAGTGGTGGAAACATTAACAGAACACTGATACATAATACAGGCCCAGATGCTCAGTTCAGTAGAGCATGATGGAATAATCATGCCAAATTAATTTAAAAAAATCTGTGCTCCAATCTAAACAGGGAATCTGACGTTTTCTAGTAGTGAACATTGTAGACATTTAACTTAGCTTTTCATCTTTCCTTAATAAATTCAAAGTAAAAAAGTCATTTTGTATTATAATTTTTACCATTGTTATCAATATTTTGTATAGCCCTATCAGTTTTTTGTTTTAATTTTACACTTAGGAAAATATTTGTTTCTGTAGCTTATTTTATATCACAGATTTCTTCACTTTAGTAAACCTTTAGTCAAAGAACCATTCATTTTCATGTAATAACTATTACATTCTCATGCAGGAATTGATGTTTGAAACGGCAAAAACAAAAAATGTTTTAGAAGCCACAAATAGGCTTGGACTGTTTGAAAAGCTTGAAGCTCTCCAACGCAGGTAAGACATTGTGCAATATGCAAATAGTTGTTTAAATTTAAAGCTATTTTCTTGCATGAACTGAAATCATATTTGATCTAAGTGGTAGTGGTTTTCAATTAGCAGTAGCAATCCCCTAATGTTTTAACTTGCTTTCCTACCTTGTTAACATCATAGTTTCTGGTAGTGTATCTTGTACATTTTCTCACACCTTTCTCTACCTCACTGGTGTTAAGATATTGTTACTGCTGTCTACCTTACTCTTTGCCACTGTATCTGTTGATCGATTAAGACAAGGTAAACAACAGTCCTTATTGTGATCTCAGGCCAAACCCTTGTTCCTTTTGTTCAGAGCTCTCAGGCTCACAGGTCCATGAGTAGCTTAACGAGTTCAGTTTTTTTATTTTCGTTCCCAAACTTGTAGTTTCTGATTTCCATAAGAGACCAACAAATCACAAGTTCCAGAATGCATCAAAACGTGTATTGGACTGGAAGATTTACTCAAATATAGAAGTGAAAAACTTGAGAGCTCACAACGTTAGAGCACAAACGGGCCTGTGTATGCATATCTTCCCACCTCAGCTAGATGGCTGATAAGGGAGCTAGTTCTGAATAAGGCCTAGATTGGGAAAGGGACGGTGAAGAGGAGCAGAGAGGAGATCCCTGTATACTACAGGCAACTAATAAGGGACCCGGAGTCTCTGGTTCCCACTAGTATCCCCTCACCTAAGTCCAGCAATTATGAGAAAGAGTCTTTGGAATGGGGAGTAACTATGAAGACCTCTAAGTACTGAGTGAAAATCCATGTATTTTCCTTGATTCCTGATACTAGTCACTGAAATGTATTATCTGCTACAAGCAGGGGGTAAATGTCAGTGGCAGTGCTTGTTGGAGATGGGGACAGCAGGTGAGGAGGGTGTCTGTATGCAAGGTTGTAGTTTGCCTGTTGGAGAATTCCGAGCTGTCCCTCTATATCTTCAAGGTTTTTTGTCTGTGATCTGGTGGCGCCTACGCTAGGAACCGCACTGTTTTATCTGGTTCAGATGTAAACCTGGTAAAACTCGCTGTAATGGTTTCTGACCTGGGAATCTCGGGTTTGGAGACACAGGACAACTGCAAGTGTGGTCAAGTGACACACCCATGACACACAGTGCTGACAATGTCTTTATTAGTAGAGGTGCTGGGAACAACACTACATGAAGAAAAATGAGTATGTGAATGATTTAATTAATGCCTGAATGCAAGAGACTTTCTATAAAAAAAATCGGGCTGAGCATAGTAAGAATTCGATAGTATAAGTCAACATCAAACGAAGAGAAGTAAGTTCACAAATGATGCTGAACATCATTTCTTAGTATTGATACAGAGAGCATTTTGAGTTTTGCCTAATAAAGTGCCTAATTAAATGCCTGCATGTGGACAGCGTTTATAGTCCAGCATAAGTATAGGGACAGTGATATTCCAATTTCTGTGCTGTCTTTTTGGCCACAACAAGGTGTAAATAAATGTCCACAGTTCAAACACTTATATCTACTGAAAAGGTGAAGCAAAAGGAATATTTTGGGGTCAGTTCTTTTCTTTCTGTGCCAGCCAGTGCAGATCTGAGGAAGACCAACCCTGTCAGTCACTTTTTGACTGAACGTTTTTGATATTTTGAGTTATTTTTTAAGTTTGCCTCCTGCTGTGGCAGGGATGTCATCAAAGAAGGCCAGCTTCAAGCCCTGCTGTGCTTGTCATCGACCGATATTGGTGACTGTAGCGCAACCACAATCCCAAGTCATGCTCTGACTGCTTCATCATGAATCCGAATGCCTTGAGCGATGATCCCTCAAGCTCACGGCAGCCCGACGTGCAGTGCTGCAATATTCGAGGTCCCGGTTGCAAGGAATGTCATGGCAGCTGTCAGAGAGTCTGAGATTGTTGACACACTCCAAGTCGTCTGGCTATTTGGGTAAATCAAAGAGGTCTTCGACTTCTTATCTGTTGGGAGACAAGATGACGGAGAGTCCACATTCAAGGCCTGGCTCCGTGGTAGAGCCTATGCCTGGGCTTACTCTGCTCCTCCCCCACTTTCCGTGAGCCAGAGTGACTTCTGTACAACATAAAGAATTTTATGAAGCCATGTCCCTCATATTTGGGTGGCCCAACCCCTACTGTGCGCCTTTCATGCACAAGCGCTCAGCAGCGGCTCCTTCTTGTTCCTCACTAGTGCTATTTGGAACCCAAGGACCCTTTCCTGGATCTGGACTGCCACTGGTTGTACCACCTCTGGTGCCGGCCCGATGCGAATGCTCTCTGCACCACCCACGGTGCAATCCCCATTCTGATCCCCTGACTCCGACATAGAGCTGTATCCGGTGCACTCTCAAGCCATGTCTTCCAGGCCAGAGACTGAATCCTCTTCTTATGGACTCTGGGAGGAATGAGGTGTCACTGGACCTTGAGGAATACCAGCCTTATGTTGAGACCAACATGGAATGGTGTGAGGAACTGGGTCAGGCCAGGGAACTGGACACTTCTCCAGACACTAGCACACTTTCTCCCCTACTGTGGCTACAGAGGAGAGAGCGTTACTTGCAGTGATAGTACAGAGGGTGGCTGAAGTCCTCAACTTTCAGCTGCCCTCTGTGACAGTTAAGACTAATGAATTATCAGAGGTGCCAGAACTGGGATTCTCCCCCCTCAGAACCACTACTCCCGTTCAACAAAGCCCTCACGGATATCTTTCTGTGGACATGGTCCAAACCCAGCACTTAGGTTCCTATGAACAAGACGATTGCCTGTTGCCACCACCCCATTCCAAGGGATAGAGATATCCTCAATCAACACATTATCCCAGAAAGCTTGGTGGTCCAGGCATCTAGTTCAGATGTAAATCCTGGTGCATCCCCTACAATGTCCCAAGAAAGGGAACCCAAGTGTCTGGACACCTTGGAGAAGAAAATGTTTTCTTCCCCCAGCCAGGCATTGTGGGAAGTGAACACAGCAGGCCTTTTGGGTCACTATTCCCATGCTCTGTGGGACAAGGTTGCGCAGGTGCTGCCAACAGTCCCGGAGGAGTCCTGGGCCTTGACCTCTCTGGCTGTTGCCAATGGGAGAGATGCAGCAAAGTTAACTATACCTTCTAGACTTGACATGACCAACACTAGGCAGAGTGGTTTCATAGAAGGTGACCTTGAGCCCTGTTGAGGACCACTTTCAGGGGATGTCCAATCATGTCTGATGGTAATGCCCTTTGATGGCTCCCATCTCTTTGGAGACAAGGTGGACTCAGTGCTGGAGTGCTTCAAGGACAGTCGGGCTATGGCCAGGTCCTTGGGCCATTCTATGCCCCATGCCATCCACAATACACCTTTCTCTCCTTTCGTGGCTATACTCCAATACTCCTCCAGCTGCTGGAACATGCATGCTCCCCAGCCTTTGCATGGCCATAGGCGCAGTACCCACATTTCTTGTGGATTGGGTAGCCAGCAGTCAGGTCTGTCCATCAGCCCCCCAACAGCTGCAATCTCCCAAACCTCAAATCTGCCCTCCTACTTTAATGGGTAGCCAGTGGGCAGCAGGATTTGTCATCACTTGCTTCCCACTGGCAGTCCATAACATCAGAGAGGTGGGTTTTGCAGATCATTAGGGGGCTACTCCCTCCCCTTCACGGCCACCCGTCCTCTCATGCCCCTATCATATGGCAGGCTGATGGAGGATCATCTATCCCTTCTGCTATAGGAATTCACAACTCTCTTGGCCAAGGGAATCGCAGAGAGGGTGCTGATGCCAGAAATAGGTTGTGGTTGCTATTCCTGATACTTTCCGGTGCCGAAAAAGGACAACTACTTCCTAAAAAAAAAGAGAAGTTCAAAATGCTCATGTTGGCTCAGATCCTCTCTGCCCTGGGCCTGAAAGACTGGATGTTAGAATTGGACTTGCAGAATGCATATTTTCACATCCCTATTCTGCCTGCCCACAGATGTTATCTGTGGTTCACGGTAGGTCAGAAGCATTTTCAGTTCACTGCACTTCCCTTTTGCCTTACCAGCGCCCATCATGTGTTCACCAAGGTGATGTCAGTGGTTGCAGATCATCTGTGGAGATCAGGGGTGTCAGTCTTGCCCTACCTCAAAGACTGTCTGTTGAAGACAGGGTCACCCCAGACAGTCGCCATCTACCGCCAGGCTACAACGGACCTTCTACATTTGCTGGGGTTTACTATCGACATGACGAAGTCACACTTGACTCCCTCTCATGACTCATCCTTTTATTGGAGCTGTTGTAGATATAGTGCAGTTTTGGATAGATCCTTCCAAATGGCAAGTCCAGGACATTCAGACCATATAGATGTTTCAGCCTCTGTCCTGGATTTCAGTATGACACACTCTAAGGCTACTAGGACTCTTGGCCTCCTGATCCTGCTGGCGACGCATGCCTGGTGGCATATGTGGGCTCTGCAGTGGGACCTGAAGTTCTAATGGGCACAGCTTTAGAGAAATCTCTCTGACATGGTCCAGATCTCAGAGGGAACTGCAAATGACCTGCAGTGGTGGCTAAGCAACCATGATTGGGTCAGCAGCAGAAACCTCTCCCTTCCCCAACCAGAAGTCACAATAGTGACAGATGCATCAGTCCAGGGATGGGGCAGTCATCTGGGAGGGGTAGAAATCAGAAGACCCTAGTCTCCTGCAGAATCTGGACTCCACATTAACCTGTTACACCTCTAAGCGATCCAGCTGGCATTGAAAGTCTTTCTAACCTCCATCAAGGGAAGGCTAGTGCAGGTATTCACGGACAACACCACTACCATGTGGCACTGCAAGAAACGGGCCAGGCTAGGATCCTGGACCCTTTGTCAACTGGCCCGGCATCTCTGGATATGGCTGGAACGTCAGGGCATATCCTGGTGGTTCAACACCTTGTGAGCTCCCTAAACGCGAAGCCAGATAAGCTCAGCTGAAGATGTTTATCAGATCATGAATTGCATCTCCATCGGGAGGTAGCACAAGGTCTTTCAGCATTGGGGAGAGAAATGTTAAGCCTCTGCTCTGGGGACTCTTAATGGCTACCTCTCTGCTGTCACACAGGTTCTCATTATCCTGATGAGGCTACTGGATTTTGTGCAGTAGGATTGCATAGATTGTGGGGTACTAAGTACAATTCCACACCATGTGATGCCTGTTGGCCTAATCAGGTTTTCAAGATAACTAGCAGAGCCTCATCTCTACCCAAGACAGGGATGATTGTGGCAACCAGGCATATGACAAGGAAAACTCCGAAGGGGGATTGTGGTCAGTCAGATCTCACCCCTTTTCTCTCAGTTACATTAGTCTCACACAGGCAAAGACAAACAGGCGGAATATAGTTCAATAAGAATTTATTGAAGTAACTGCATCTTAGATAAAATGGCATGTATTGCAATAACTAGGATGATAAGACACTATAAAAGCAAGTTTATGACAAGGAGAGTGAAACACAAAAACAGCCCTGCCATACCGTTACTAGGAGTAATAATTAGTTCTCCTACCTAAGCTATGTTAGAGCACAGCACAATAAGTCCTAATCCACCCTTCGGGTTTCACCCCTGGGAAGGCATCATCCCTCATACTTGAGTAAGGATGCCTGTAGTCTAGAGAGACACCGTCCCCATGTAGGCTAGGGGTTCGTCAGTCTGAGCAAGCAGCTGTAGCAAGGCAATCAGCATGCAGTCGTGGTCATCTGGCTGAAATCTCCCTCTAACATGTAGGGGACAAAGGAGTGTTTTTATAATAAAATAGTTGACATTCTATGAAAGGGTCCCCAGGTAAGAACATATGTGTTTCAGTGAGTGTTGGAGGCCCAGAGTGCCAATTTTGCCATTTTTGACGGCAACAATATCTGACTGCAGCCTTAAGGAAAACAGAAAGTGAAATGAATGTCCTGCCAGGAAATCAATGCTTTCTTAGGTGAAAGAACAATTAGATAGAGAAAATAAAACAACACTGCAAATGTGGCTATTGCTAGAATAATAAAGCAATGATGAATAATATGTAAGTAGGCTAAAGTGCACAACGGCAGGACTAGTTTGCAAAAAATAACGTATTTAAAATAGCTATACAACACTGTTATCTCTGGTTGTTCTTTGGTTGCCTGACCTGCTATCCCTCTTTAAGTCCCCTATTGTACATAGGTTTCTAAAAAGTCCTGTTCATCTGTCCCGTTCTTCACCATTTATTATGCCTCAGTGGGACCTCAATCTTGTTTTAACATTCCTCATGTTTGCTCTTTTGGGCCTCTTCACAAATATCCCCTTAGTCTCCTCCTCATGGCAATAACATCTGCCCAAAGAATAAGTGAGATACTGGCCTTGTCATCCAAGCCTCCGTACCTTTCCTTCCACCCTGACAAATGTATGCTTCGCACATGGGCCTCCTTTCTTCTGAAAGTGGTCACCATAATTTATTAGTGTATTTTAATTGGGCGTTAGAAGACCATCTCCAGATGGGTCATGCTCTGCATAAAAAGTTTGTTATGCACTGGCCAAAAAGTAACCCCCCTGGGGACTTGTAATCTTATTCCACCAAAGCTAAAGCCGCAACTACTGTGTTGTCATGTGGAGTGCAATTCCTAGACATCTGGCAGGCAGCAAGGCGGACCTCTCTGCACACGTTTACAAAACACTACTGCCTGAACAGTCAGGTCCATCGAGACAGTCATTTTGGCCGTTTGGTTCTCCATTAACTTCTCTCCTGAAGCTAGTCCACAGGCCCACCTCTGGGGAAAGTATTGCTTGGGTATCTATTCTAAGGTAATGAATCTGCAACTAGAAGTCTGTATCAGATGAACAAGTTACTTACATTTGATAACACCTTATCTGGTAGAGACTAAATCTATCTCAGATTAATTGACAGCCCACCCATCCTCCCCACTCTGAGAATACATTTCTAGGGATTTCTATTCCCTGTTCATGGCCCTAGTTATTCACACCAGTGGTCAGTCTTCTTCATGGCTCTGCACTTCTAGCATTGAAAATTGTGAAAAGAAACCAATGTCATCGTGCCTAGGTAGTGCCTCTCTACAGCTGCCACAGACACCACTTCTGGTGTGAATGACAACGCACACTGAGCTGAACAACACCACATACTGGCAAGCAGGAGTACTACTCACCAAAAATCTTCTGGATTCAGTCTGACACCAGGGGAAACACTAAGGTAAGCAATACTGCCAGATTGAGGGATGGCGGTTGGACCGCCACATTACAACCAGGCCATCAGGCCTCCAGGGAACCACCAGCTCTGCCAGGATAAGGGATCCCAGCAGTCTGAAGGTGGTAGTGGTCCTAATCTGCCAGGGCAGTGTTGCAAGCAGTGCTGCCCTGGGGATTATGTCCTCCTTCTCCGCCAGCACTTTCATGGCAGTACCACCACCATGAAAATACTGGTGGTGAACGGGTGCAGGGAGCCGCAGGGGGGCCCTGCACTACCCATGCACTTGGCATGGGCAGTTCAGGGTCCCCCATTCCACCACCATCGCAAAGTTCACGGTTTGCTTTGCAGAGAGTGAACATTGCAAGGGTGCTGGTTCACCCATCGCTCTACAGCATTGCTGCTGGTTCAATTAAAAGCCCGAGAAAATGTTGTAGGCTGTTTCCCGCTAGGCCTGCGGGCGGACTCTGACCTAGTGGGAATCTCTTGATAGGGCCTGTGGGGAGGTAGCCAGTATGGCAGCAACCTCCCCCGTCGTAAGTTCAGTGGATGGTGTAAACCGTCCACCGAACTTATAATCAGCCCCATAGTGTCTACCAGATAAAGCTTTACCGAAGGCAAGTAACTTGCTCTTTCTGTAGATGTTTTCAGCAAGCTATAGTGAACATTCTCAAATGCTTCCTGTCATGATCCATTTCGCTTCCATTCACAATTATTTTATTGTAATCTTAAATTCTGTGTTTAAAGCTGTGGAGGAGCAGCAATGAGACACACATTTTCACTCTTGCAAATCTGGTGGTGGAAGCAAGAGTTTGAATGGCAACCATTTGACTGTGATTTCACTGAACCTGGCACATATTCATAGAATACTTCTTTATTTATTAGAAGGGAGTAAAAGACTAGCTATGGATGTGGTGGAAAATGTGTCCCGGGATTTAACTTGAAAACTGAAGATTCTAAATTCTATTCACAGAAAAGCAATCTCAATAACTATAACATAACATCACACAGACTACTGGCACCTCCTGACACAGGATAAAGTGATACCTATTGTGAATAATTTAAAAATGTTGTAACTCTAAATCAGTGGAATTACTGACATGTAATAGTTCCAAGACAAGATATTAAGCATAGCTGGAATCACTCTTAGAAGAGGAAATGAAAATTTGATTTAAACTGTCCGTGGTATTTCTAGAAACTTTTACATTCTTCCAACCATCAAGAAAAAACAAACTACAGGTTCTTGTAAGAACTGTCAATTTTTTTTCTTCAATGTTCTTGTGTTCTTTATAAAAACGTTTCACTACCGGTTTTGCTGCTAGTTTGAATAGTGGGTGCACTGTTCTGTTACTTCCTGGTGTACAGCTGTAACAATGTTACAGGTCAGTAGATATTAGAAGACTTGCATGGATGATAATTTTCTAATACTCTTCTGGAATTGTATCAGTCTTGAAGACTTGTAATGGATCAAACGCGTTGGCTGGGCTGACTCAATCATTGTGAAGAGTTTTTTATGAGGAAACAAGAACATTGCAGAGTAATGTGTGACACTTCTTGCAAGAAATTATGATTTGGTTCTTCTAGATAGGTGGAAGAAAAATGAAAAAGTTTGTACAAACACCACAGACAGTTGAACTTGAATTTGAATTTACTCTATTAAGAGTACTTACCTCAATGCTTTGCATTTTCTGTATTTTTGTCTTTAAAGGCTCAGTGCTTAATTTGTAAAATAATTAGTGCCAGTGCCAAAAGCTCTGCTCAGAATTCTACGGCCGGTCTAGTTAAATGTCAGCCAAGGCTGCATAGTCTTGAATTTACCTCTGGTCTTTCCAATCTACTACCAGACACTACCTGCCCATTTATCTTACACTTGAAGTTTCCTGGTTTCTCTCTTTGATGGTTTTTGTCAGCTTTGGTTTCATCCTTCTTTCCCCATTGTGGGTTTTCATGTCTGATGCAGAAAAATAAAATCACTGCTGGTAGCCCACAACGGCAGTTGCAGACTAAAATTTGGCTCAGTTAGGGTCTACCTGGCAGTGGAATCTGCCTGGGTTAAGCATTATATATTGATAGTTTGTAGTGAATTAGACCAGTGCAGTGTGATAGGACCACTACTGCCACTAAAAGTATGAGTGCAAGACAATGTGTTATTAAGTTCCATTTCCATTTACTCTTGAACTTGGGTATCTGTTGGAGTTGTGGGCCTGGCTTTTAGGAGGCATCACAGGGTTGTCACAAATAAAGCACTTGAAAATCTTGAAAGCATCAGCACTTTGCAATACAGCATCTAATGATTTTTGGCAAAGAACTATTCCTGAAGCAACCCATCTTGGAAATAAATGATTTACAAATTTTATAGGAATCACTAAACGATCTAATACTTTTAATGAAAAAATAGAAGAATTCTCTTGTCTTTGAAAACTTGTATTAATCTTTTTTTTGTTTTTTTTGTTCAACCATATACAAGCGATCTAACCTCAACTGGCTTCGGGAAAGGTATCATATTGGCATGTGCTTCAAACATATTAATAACAAGAAACAAAATTAAATTTTATATAAAGTTTACATACTATTTTTCTCTGCCATTTGTCACTGTTGTGCTGTATTAATAGTTGGATTTTCCACTCTTTTATATATCTCTTCAGCAAGGAAGAAGGCTAGCCGTGCTATTGATTCCTCTACATCAGTAAGGGCAGCATGCCTTTACGTACTTCCCACATGCTCTTGATACCCAAGGCAGTGATATTCTATATGTCTGCAAAGAAGCATAGTTACAATTGCAAACATTTGCCAAATATGTCAATATGACAGTGTACCGCCACAAACTTCATACACAGTCCCAGAAGGTCTTGAAACTGTAGATGAATTTGTGGCTAGATTATGTGAGCTGGCTATATGGTGTCAGTTTGGAAACAGACTCCAGAACTAATAAAGGATAGTTCTTTAGTAAGAAAGTGCAAGAGCAACTGTGAGCTGCTAGTAATCCTTCCTTCTTGATTACAAAAGTGGTGGAGGAATCAGAAAAATGTGTGAAAGAAATACAAAGACTTGAAAAAAGAAAACCCACAGAGGTGGGAGAAATTGATGAAGACTAATCATAGTAATAGTATTGGAAAGAAAAACCCTCCAATTTTAATAAAAGCTTTAGTGACAAATCAAGTAGAGTAGGTGTAAATGTTCAACATGTGGGAATAAGATCCTGTCACAGATATGGCATCAGTCTACATATAGGATATTCTAAGAACTGCTTTGCAACAGGAAAACCATGATGCAGCTGTGGAAAGCTTAGAACATGAGGGCATTATTCTAGGATTTAAAGGGCTGTAAGCACAGGAAAGATTTGTGTGATGGAGGAAAATGTCAGGGAAAGTGATCAAAAAGTGCTCAGTGTGAAGAGCAAGGGAGGTTGTTATCATTGGTAATAAAGAAAGTTCAGAAAATCACCTGGGCAAGAAGAAAATAATCAAATTAGTTTTTAAAATCAATTACAAAGGGGTTACATTGATGGTGGATTTAGGGTTAATGTACATCATAAGCCCAAAAGGACTTGTTTTTGACAATTGACTAAGTATAACTCTGAGATCCAAAGATGTAAACTTGAAGGCTATTAAGGATCTAAGATATATGTTATTGGATGCATGCTAGATGATGAATTTCCATATGATTTCAAATTGATAATGTCCAGTAAGACTTAGGTGGTCATTATGAAGTTGGTGGGCCACACCGCCATACAAAGAACACCTTGAGGGCTGCCATCAGCAGCCCTCAGTCACTGCCAGGCTGCCTCCGTCAGGCATCCTGGCGGCAGTCGGAATCATTATCCGACAGGGCAGCGGTGCTGCCCCTCGGATAATGATCCCTAATCCTCTAGCCTTTCCCTGGCAGGGAAACCCCCCAGGGAAAGGCTGGCAAAGGGTGTGCCCCTGCAACAATGTTTCCACCTGCCGGCCCAGAGGAATGTTCCTATTATGGCCGGCCGGGATCCGGGGACACTGGTGGTCTGTGTTTTGACCGCCAGCATGAACACGGTGGTTTCGACCGCCGTGTTCATTATGACCACCTTAGTTTCTCACTTTGTACTTTGAGAAAATAATCTAACTGACCTGGGGACCAACCATTTAGAAAGTTCTTATCACCATTAAACAGTTCTAAAGTGAAATTACATTTTTTATAAAACATCATTACCTTAGCAATTCCTGTGACAAAATAGAAAAGGACCAAATCCCTCAATGATCCAGCTGGCTCCTCTAGCTGTTTGTAACCCCATCAAATTACATTTGCAAGGACACACACAGATACATTAGATAAGCCAAGCTCTAATGTCAGCACCTGAACCAGGATTGCTGTTGCTCAAGCAAACAAATTTACATAAAAGTTTTACCTTCTTTACCCGTAAAAAAAACCTATGTGGTGGAAAAGCGCTGGCGCAATTGTGATATTCTGAAATTAATCTTATTGAGTTATAAGTTTACAGAGTGTGGTAGAATGTGTTGGGTTTGCAAAATTTTACCTTTATATAGATCTAGGAAAGGCCAGCAGGATATTGGAATGTATCCCACTGCATACGTTCGAGTTATTGGAATCTTGAATTTATATATATTAGTAAAGTGTTAAAATACTTTCTCCCCATAAAGCTGTAACAACTCTGCAGGGCCTGAAAGTGGGCCAATGTTTTTTTCCCTAAATTAATACAATGCAATTTATAGGAGAGGTTAGAACAAAGGTTCTACCCAAATAAACATAACTGTCAACCTCTACGTTTTCACTGCCCATATACCGGCAAGCTATACCCTTTCTTTTAGACCCCTAAGAAGATACCACCTTTGTTTTTGCAACTTTTATATTCCAAAAAGCGTTACCTACGTAAGTCTCTAATTCTTTTCAAGCCTAATGGGGTCAAATCATATCAAATACAATAATGTAATCTGAATATTTAAGGGTGTGCGCAGGAAAGTCCCCAATCTGGGAGGAAAAGTATTGGTATGCAAAAATTGTTGGGGGAAAGCAGACATATAAGTTGAGAACAACGGAGAGGCTAACAAACTCTCCTGTTTTAGCCAATTTAGTGTGGGTATGATTGAGGTCAGACATTTAATACCCCTTAATAAAACTTGATACCAAATTGATGTATGAAGGGAAATAATTAATATAGGTAAATTATGTGGTACATCAAAGACAACAGTTTATGCCATAATATTAGTCTGTCTACTAGATCGAACACATTAAAAAATCAATAATGTAGTATATATTTCTTGGCCTTTGTTTCAAGGAAAGATTGGAGTACCATTATGTTGTCATGCAACAAGCATTTGACTCTAAAGCCTGATTGTACCAATTGGATTATGTTCGCTTCCTCCACCCTTGTTTCCAAGTGTTTCAGTACTCCTCAAGCAAAAATCCTTCCTACCCCATCAAGAATAGTAGTTTTACTATAATTCTCTTGCATTGTTTTACAGCCTTTTTTATGTAGCAGCGCGATTATGCTATCTTTCTACGATTTCATAATTTGCCCGGAGGAATAGCAACAATTATATAAGGGCTTCAGAATGTTAGCCCATGTTTCTGGGTTCTGTTTCAAGACTGCACTTGCGACCTCATCAGGGCCCATAACAGCAGATTACCTTTCTTTTCCTATTAAGCCCACTTTTTGCTCTTGGCTAGGGTAATTAATCTCAGATTGATCAGAGAAACTGAGTTTTGAAAATCAAATACCTATATTCACCTTAAAGAGGTTAGTGATGTAAATGAAACAAATCTTGTACTGCAATTCGATTTACTAAGTCACATTTAAGCTACATTTGTAAGACAAAATACACCAAAAGGATTTCATATTATCTTGTTCAGCATGTTGTAAATCATCCCAGTTCTTGTCCCACTCTCTATTCCTGCAGGCTAGCCTTATCCTACTGCGTTTTCCTCCCTTAAATCTTATCAATTTCAAGTGTTCTGCCTAGAATATAAGGAACTGTTTACACATGAATTTATTTACATTGATGGTAAAACTTTCTCTTCTTCCTGCTCAAACTTTTTTTAAAACAGACTTTTCTTTTTCTAACATTCCATATGTTGCACCAGGTCAGATATAATTAATTCAAAAAGGGAAATTTGATCCCTAGCTCGAGATTCCAATGATGCCATATGGGTAGTGGCCATTAAGGACCTGATTTAGAGTTCGGCGATGGAGATTACTTCATCACAAACATGATGGATATCCTCTCTACTGAATTACGATCCTATTATAGCCTATGGAGATTGTAATACAGTGGATTTCACCACTGCTGCATTGTTTTTTTTTCTAGGTGTATTTACCTACTTGAACTCAGTTGGTCTCACTTTTCTTTGTTCTCAGAGGGGGTTTACAGATTATTCTAGAGAGCCTACCGCTAAAGGAGGAGCTTTTAAGGCGCCCTGCCTTTTCACCATTATTGGATATTGCCAGGAGAATTGCAGATAGAGATTCCAGTGGATGGTCTAAATGTGAAGTTGTTTTTTCTAGTAATTTAAGGACAGATTCCAGGATATCTGAAAGATTATGCAGAGCTTCTGAAACATAACCATAGTGCCCCAACAGGCGATTGCTCCAATTTAAGAGCAGTTCCGGTGTTCTCGATAGATGTTCAATAGAAATGGACCTACATTCAAATAGAGCTAGATTCTCTCTTGAGGGGTTTGTTTGGATCTCCTAGTATTCCTTCATGTGGCACTGTTGTGGATGGTCATCTATGTTGATATCTGGAAGTTTATAGTCCAAGAGGGTCTGATTGGGATAGGGAGCTTCCCCTTTTTGTTCATACTATTCTCCTGCTTTTCTATTATTATCCTCTTCCCTGAATAAAGGGGTAGTCTAGACAGCACTGAAGAATTTCAGGGATTTACTGGAGTACTCTGGTGACACACGGTACTCTCTAAATCAAGAACTGACTCTCCAGATGTTTAGGCCTATTTTTTATCCCCAAGATGCAAAAAGAGGAGGGGATTTGGGACAGGCCCACCAATGCTCCAATATGTGATGACCTTCTATAAGGATGTCTGAAACATTTGAGTCCAATTCAGGTTCAAAATTGTCTTAAAATTAAAATTCCATTATGGACTTTTTTGATGGTCATGGTGGTGGCAAAATATTTATTGATCACTTACTAGTAGAGCAAAGAAAGAACTTAGTTGAAAGGTCAGAGCAACACTGTTGCCCTTAAAATCTCTTCAGGATAGTGAGACCATATAGTTGTAAGCGGAAGTCCAGAGGATATGAGTTCAAACAAGACTTCCAATTTATTCAGAGTGAGCATACTTGACTCCTTGTCCTGCTCTAATCCTCCACTTCAAATTCTCTGGTGCTAGCTTAAAACCTACCCCAGCGGACCTCCGCTGCACCAGAGGCAGCATTTTCAACAGTATGAACATTGTAGTGTCCTACCTCACACTGCCCCACCCACATCTTCCTTGCCAAAGCCCCCCACTCTGGAACTCCTGCATCCACTTCAGTCACTGCTAAGCTTCTGCTGGGCAGATGTGGCAACAGGGAGAACAGTCATGGGAAAATGAAGCTGAGGCTGCTCACAACGTGCTGGCAAAGGTAAGAAGTAGCCATCAGGCACTCAAGCAGAGGATGTTTGCCAAGCGAAACCAATGGGGCTCAAAGGCACTCTGACCGCTTCTGTAACCACTTGTTCAGCTGTTGCTACTATAGTCAACAGCCACGCTTCCTCTCTTGCATCTTCTCGAATCTGCCATGTTAAATCAGATGTCTTGTGCTATTTTCTGTGGACCTCTGCAGCTTCAATGAGAATATTGTTTTTATTTCCCACGCTCTAATATCACTGAAATTATGTTGATGTTGTCTGATGGTGAGTAGTGGATTTGAACTGTGCTTACCACGGATCAAGTTTCATTCTGAACCTTATGCACTGACAGTATTTTTTTCCATGAAAGGTTGAAATCAGTTTGACATGATGCTGCTTGGGCTGTCTTTGGCTATCAGTGTTTTTTAAAGGCTAATGCCTTGTGTCTTAGCATGACTTAAGTATGTTTTTCTTTCAAGACGCCATTGTGGTATTCGGGGAATACATTGAGGGTCATAACAAAATATTGGAACATGTTTTAAGAGGGACTCTGGTCTCACACTTCAAAACAAAAAGTGTAGATTCTTAGAGTGATATGTTGAATATTTATGATATTTGATTTCATGTGAAGGCGTCAGACCAAAGTCTGACTTGGTAAGTGTCATAGTCAATGCCACTATACCAGATAATGGAGAAGAACTTTGATTGTTTATGGGTCTTGTGCAGTACTATTCTAAATTTGTGGAAGGATTTGTACAGAAGACAGAAAATGTGTTTTTTGTGAAAAGAAAAGACATTTGAATGGGGAGAACAGCAGAAAGCCTTTTTGGAGGTAAAAGTAGACCTCATCAATGCAAAAGTGTTGGCTCCATTTCATATTTTCCTAAAGACCATCATCACAATAAAAGCAATCTGAGTGGACAGATGAGCTGTCCTCTCCAGATGCCACCGGTAATTGGAGAAGATTGTGGCTTTTGCTTTGTGTTCTCTGTCAAGTGCAGAGAGAAAGTGCTCTGTTGTACAGAAGAGAGGATTAGCTGTAGTGTGAGCCACCACTCATTTTCATACCTAAATATGGGGAACTAAAATTGTGTTGCAAACTGATCACAAGCTGCAGCTAAGGGTGTTGAGACTAAGTGGAACACGTAAATGTTCATCTAGAGCAACAAGGTTGGCACCTATGTTCCAAGATCCAGTAGCTTGGTGGAGTATACAGGTTGGAAGAATAGGTTTGCCTACTGATTGTCTAGGATACCTAATGTCTCACAAGAAGATGGTAATCTTGAGGAGATGAGTGTTGAAATGCTGTGAAGTGATTCCAGAACACTATATGTAAAGATGAGTACATTGAGGTGATTTGAGAAGACAGTACTTAGCAGGCTGTAGTTGTGATTATAAAGGAAGGAATAGACAGGGAAAGTATACTTCCAGAAAGTTATCTACCATATTACAAAATTGTGGAAGAGTTGTACATGTTTCAGGTAATTGAGATGATGAAAGTAGAAAGATTTGTATCTCTGTGTAGTGTTAGAGAAAAATTTGAAACCCATGGTCCATCAAGGACACTTTAATCAGACCATGATGGTGAAACGTTTGAATGAAAGATTGTGGTGGTCAGAATTGCATGATCAAGTGAAAAGAGGGGTGATTAATTGTTTTGGGTTTAGGGATGATGACAAATGATTAAAAGCTGGATTGGATGTAGTTCATCATGAGCTGCAACTACATGACACAAAATGTATGTGGGACAAAGTATGTCTAAATTTGTTTGTCTGTTTTTACCTCTACTTGAGCAGGAGAGAGATGCTGCAATGTTAGTGGGCGTGTACTCTAGGTGGATTGATGTGGTATTCAAGAGAAAACACCACAGAGCAAGAAGAAGACACAAGTAAAACATTGAAGAGCGCACTGACAAAGGGTCCACTGAAACGAGATAAGTGGCCAGAGACACAATGAAAGAGAAAGGAAGTGGTTGTCTAAACAACAATTATAGAAGAAGTAGATACAACAAGGAGAGAGGATCTAAGTGAAGGAGAATTGAATGGTGATCGAAAATTGAAAAGAAAGAGAATAGCAAGTTGATGATACACAGGTCCTGAATGGGCGTGTGCAACTACAAGTGAATGGCAGCAAGATTTTTTGTCTTTTTGTTTTGATAGAGACATTCCAGGTCAATATTTTGGCACTTGAAGAAAGCTGATGAACTGAACTGTTGAAAAAATTTGAGGACATTTTTGAGAAAGAGACTGTTGAAAGTAACCGGGAAAGACTTTGATAACCTGATTTGACCTTTTGAAACCTGATTTTGACAAGCTGCTTAACGATTTTGACAAAGGATCCTGGAAGCGAAACTGAGAGCTGTAAATATCTGCTGAAAGAAGATTTTTTGTTTTTGATTTTGCTGCAATTTTTCTAAATTTGTCTTCCACTATCTGATTCCTTACAGATCATGAGTAACAGTATCCAGCAGGGTAGGAATAATAGGTGCTGTAAATATGAGTATTGGTTTGGCGATTGTATGTGGGATATTGTTTGTGGTATTGATTGTGGGTATGTCTGTTCTTGATAAGGGTGATGCTAACCATACTTCTACTCTCGAGACAACTACTGCACTAACGACAATAGAGACGTTTAGGTTAGATGAGAAGTATTTTCATGAGGGTACTAATGCACAAGGAGAACTTTCTTCTAATCACTTCTATCGCTTGCTGAGTGAGCATGTTGAGACGATGGATTGTTGTGTGTACTCAGAGTCCTTCATCAGTTGAGGAAGGAGTTACTTACCATTGTCTGCCTCTAACATATGGAATAAGTTGTAGTCTGCTACTGACAAGATTCTATAACCAGGAGTACATTCAGTATTTCTACTTCAATTATGGTATGGTGTTTTCATTTGTCCGTGTCATTAGATATTTGAGTAGGGTAGCTAAAGATAATGGCACAGTATTAGTTAGAGGTTTCTTTGAACCTACATTGACATTTGGCACAGCTTACGTACACCGCAATAATCTGACATGCTTTCTTACATCATTAGAGAAGAGCTTCTTAGATTGGATGACCGGAGAAAGGCATTGAAGGAGAAGTTAGAAAAAGACTTAGAGAAAAGGACTTATAATAATGATTATGCTTATAGTGCAATTAAAACACAAGGGAAATTATCTCTAGATGTGCAACACGTAGGGAAACTTTGTATATCTAGCCCTAAATGACACGCTGATACTTTGTTTATGGGAATGGGTGAATGTAGACATGTGTGTTTGTTTCAGAGTAAATGGACATTTATGTTGAAGGGACAGGACCCAGACATTCCTGGGATATTTTACATCTGTGGTCCAATTGCTTATTTCAGTCTTCCAAGAGGATGATATGGGACATGTTACTTGGGAATAGTTTTCCCAAAACGTTTTCAAATGGATGACTCAAAGAAGTTTCCGAAAGTGACTGAATTATATCACATAAGACAGAGGAGGGGGTCTCCTTCTGGTATAGTGGGGGCTATTTTTGGAGCAATTTTTCCTTCAGTGGGAGTTGTTGTGAATTTGTTGAAGATTCAAAAGTTGTCCACTATTGTGGCTGCCATGCTGACAAATTTTGCAGGAGCCATACTCCTGATAGATACTGAGTTAGCTGCCGAAAGAGCCATGGCTCTTGCTTTAGACATTCTTTTAGTTAAGGATGGCGGAGTTTGTAGAATGATTAATTCTAAGCATTGTCGTTCGTTCATTCCTGATAGTAGTAAAGAAATTAGAGGCTTACTTGACTAATGAAAGTGCTCATTTGAAAGAATTAAAAGAACCAGGTGTTTGGGAAAAGATTGTCAAAGGTTTTGCTTCAGCTGGAAATTGGCTCAGCAACATTTGGAATGGGATATTACTGAAGATTATACAGGGGATATTTTAATTGTCATGGTTTGCCTAATTGGAATATGGGCCATATATACATTGTGTAAAAGTAAAAAGATTACATTGAAAAGGTCAAAGAATGATCAGAGGAGGGAAGAAAAGAAAAGGGAAAAAATTGTTTAGGGGAAATTTGAAAAGGGAACAAAGGTTTGAAGGGATTGAAATGACAGAATTTTAGCTGATTCAAAAATGTGTGAGTGATAGTTTGGTGTGATGACACATTTAGGCCCTCATTACAACCCTGGCGGTTGGTGTTAAAGTGGCGGTATAACCGCCAACATGCCAGCAGTAAAAACAAATTAGATTACGACCACAGCGGAAACCGCCATCATAGACAGCCACTTTAATACTCCGACCGTCAGGGCGGTAGCAACAAACACCGCGGCGGTCACCACCAACAGACAGACGGAAGACAATGTACCGCCCACACTCTTATAAGAGGCCAACCCGCCAGCTTTTCCGGGGCGGTACCAATTACATCAGAAGCACGGCGGAAACACTCACCTTCTGACACTCCACGAAGAACCAGGACACCATGAAGCCCGACCTGCAGGTCCTCCCCATGTTGGTGTACCTACTAATACACCAGGAGGTAGAAAGAAGGCGGCGGCGATGACCATGGTGAGCATTGCACCTAGCACACAGGGGAGGGGTGGAGGTAAAAGAGAGTTACACATGATGCACGCAACACCCCCACCCTCACCCACAACACCATACACACTAACACATCCAACGACATGACAGTTGCACCCCGTCACCCGCTGGAAGAACGCAAGGACAAAAGGAAATTAGTTTAACCAGTGATACTTTGGAACATTCAGATATAGCAATCGAATATAAATAAATCAGTATTTACAAATATTGCCTCAAAACGGAGAGAACACTGCAGGGGCATCAGGTCTAAAAAACACAGGCACCTCAGGGGGAAGGGGAGGGGGGCACTTCAGCCGGAAGATGGTACACTACTGCTCCTCAAGGGACTCCATGCCCAATGCTTGGTCCTGGGGAGTGCAAAGCCACAGTCTCTCAAGTGGGTGGTTTGCCCACTGCTTGGTCCTGGGGAGTGCAAAGCCACAGTCTCTCTAGTGGGTGGTTTGCCCACTGCTTGGTCCTGGGGAGTGCAAAGCCACATACTCTCTGGTGGGTGGTTTGCCCACTGCTTGGTCCTAGGGAGTGCAAAGCCACAGTCTCTTAAGTGGGTGGTTTGCCCACTGCTTGCTCCTGGGGAGTGCAAAGCCACAGTCTCTCTAGTGGGTGGCTTCTTCCACTGGTTCTGGTGGGGGCTTTGTGCCCAGTGTGCTTCATCCTGCCAAGGAGGGGGAAAGTGGATGCATCTCTCCACTGGCTCTGGAGGGGGCCTTGTACCCAGTGTGCCTCATCCTGCCAAGGAGGGGCTGAGTGGATGCATCTCTCCACTGGTTCTGGAGGGGGCTTTGTGCCCAGTGATGCTGCACCTGGGGTATGGCAGTTCCCATACCCTCACCTGGGTGTCTGAGCTACGAGATGTGCAGGGAACAGGTAGCATGATACTCCATGGAGGCAGAGCCACACTCCATCCTGCGGCGACTTAGGCTGCAAACTGCTGGTAGTGCCAGTGCTGGTGGTGGTGCATCATGTGGTGTGTGCAGGGTCCAGGATGACCCCTGCAGCCTCGGACGGCCCCCAACTGGGGATGCTGCTGATGTCTGATGTAGTGGCACCGGCTGGGCACGTGGCTGTGCAGATGGCGGTGCAGGTGGCGGTGGCTGCAGCGGAGATGCTGCCGGTGCTGCCCGTGGTGCAGGTGTCTGTAGTAGTGGAGGGAGACACCAGACCGTCTTGTGCAGCCTCGGATGGCTGATCACTGTGGAGGATGCTGGTGACTGACGAGCAACTAATCCCCTGAGGATCGCCAGCATCGCGACACCCCATTGCCAAAAGAACAAGAATTTCTACACAAGCACTGGGTAGACGCTGTGCGCAGACTCGCGGTGCGTGACAGCTGGAGGACTCTGCATTATTCATTTCTACAGTTTCCCTCGGATGAGGAACCACTTGACTACCACAAGTTCTGGGAACAGTCAAGGCAACATTGTCCCTTTCTAGTCCTGATGAGGCCCAGAATTAAATGGGCCGAAACGCGTCAACAGCTTGTGGACTGTGGCGAGGTTGGGTAGAAAGCGTATTTGCCCCTCCAAAACTACATCACACAGTGCAAGGAACCCCAAGAAGAAATTTATCAGGGTCCAGCACTTGTGGGTATAGCTATCCACAACCATCGCTCTTGAGTGGATTATGACTTTAAGTGATTTTTGTACCACCACCTCCAACGGAGGAAATTCAGTTGGGACACTTTCCAGACGATGTATTCTTTTTATGTTTTAAGATTGGTTGGCATTTATTCATATGTTCCATAATTGTTGCTGTTGTGTAAATGTATTCCTGGTGCTATGTTCCGTTTTTTTTTAGGGACATTCCATCTTCCTGAGTGTTTCTCTCTCTTCGTCCTGCTGATTTTATGTGAATACATTTTGTAAAGAAATTATTTCCTGAAGAGAGTATTCATCACTTCTCTTTGTAGAAAATAGAGTGATTCATCCTGACCTTTTGACCAACTTCGTGTTATAAATTGTTTCCTTACCCAGGTCAGGTAGGGTTTGTTGGGTAACTTTTTCTCTATTACAAGGTGACTGACGTTGTGGCAGCGGCGGTGCAGGGGGTTGTACAGATGGCGGGGCAGGTGGCGGTGCAGGTGGCCCTGCAGGTGGGGGTCGGTGCGGCGGTGCTGACCGTGGTACAGGTTGCTGGCCTGTCTGGGTAAATGGATGTCACCAGCATATCACCAGGAGGCTTCGTGCCCTGAGGTGACTTGCCCTTGCTCTTGTGGCCCTTCCCCACCTTGGTAGTCACTGCTGGGACCTTGGCACTGTCCTCTTTGTGTTTGGATGAGGCCTTGCTGGGTGGGTGGTGCGACTTTTCCCTGCTGCATGCCGTCCCCTTCTTCACCTTGGCAGGTGGCGGAATTGGGTGGTCCTTACCATCTATAGGTGGCACACTGGCAGCCCTGAAGGGTGCTCCCTTCAATCCTCCCAGACTTGCAGGAACCACAACGGACAGCCATTTGGTGGCTGAGGTGCTGGCCTCGGATCTAGACATCCTGGCCCTAGTGGAAGGACGGGGGAGGTGTAGGGAAGAGGTCAACGTTAGCTAGGAAAGGTTTTTTGGACACACTGGGACGGGAAGATGGAGGGGGTGTGGGAGTGGAGGAAGAGGGAGTTGGTTGTAGGAGGTATACATCTGCTGAGTTTGGGTGAAGGTGCATGGGCTGGAGGCTGTTGTGAGGTGGATGGCTGTTGAGTGGGGTGTGCCTGCGTTTGTGTATTTTGGGAGGAGGGCTCACAGACCACTGGGAAAGGACACAGGGGATGTGTGAATGGTTGTGGGGGTGGTGATTACTCATGAGGTGAGTGTTGTGATGGGCGTGCTTGTGATGGAGGCAGTGGCTGGTGATGTAGTGCATGCAGGTGTGAGTGGAGACAATACTGGGAGGGAGGTGGAGGAGGAGAGGGACACAGTTGAGGCAGTGGATGTTGGTATGTGTGCCTGGGTATGGTACTTGTGTGAGTGCCTGTGTGTGGTACTTGTGTGAGTGCCTGTGTGATGATGTGTGGTGCTTATGTTTTCCTGAGCCACTTTTGTGTGTTGAGGTGTGTGCATGCTGGTCTGAAGGTGTGTTTGGGATAGGGTGAAGTAGAGGGAATTGGGTCTGGGTAGTGGATGATGGAGGGGGAAGGCTGGACACACGGATATTGGCTGCCATCAGTGCTGAGGCAAGAGCCTGAAATGCTCTCTTTTGAGCCACCACGCCAGAATGAATGCCCTCCATGTATGGATTTCTTTGTTGCAAATGCCTCTCGACACCCTGGATGGCATTCAGAATGGTTGACTGCCCAACTGTGAGAGATCTCTGGAGGGCAATAGCCTCCTCACTGAGGGCAGCAGGGCTGACTGGGGCAGGGCCTGAGGTGCCTGGGGCGAAGGAGATGCCCACCCTCCTGGGTGAGCGGGCACGGTAAACATGCTGAGGGGCTGCTGGGAAGGCAGTGCTGGTGGGGGGTGGCGGCTGTACCTGTTGTTGGGGTGGGCACAGAGGTGTCCGCCACCACCAGGGAGCTTCCATCAGTTGCTGTCACTGGTCTCCCCTCCTGTCCCCGTCATGGAGCTTCCCTTGCCCTCCATCCCACTGGTGGCTTCACCCTCTGTGGATTCACCCTCATGTGCCATGTGGGATGCAGGTCCCTCTGTCGCTGGTGCCTCTGCTCCTTCGCCAGATAATGCTAATGCACACAAGGACAGGGTGACAAAACAAGAAGGGGGGGATAGACCGAGGATACACTTGGTCAATGCCAGCAACACCACTACCGTTGGCGTACACAACACACACTGAGCTGCCCTATGCACTAGGCCATGCCCAACCAGTCACTAAGGTTATCACCAACCCATGGGTTACAATGCCTAACGCCAGCTCCTGCACACCTGACACCCATAGGAGCCTGCACACTAGTAGTTGTCCATGTGTACCATTGGGGTAGGGGTGCTTCAGAGCCTACAAACAAGGGACCCACCCTGGCATTATCGCCCTGGCCTAGGGGCACCCACAGCCCACATCCCTCAACCATCTAGTTCCTAAAGCGTGCAAAGTCAGCTTTCTGAAACTGTACTCACCCACTTGTGGCTACTGTGATGCCCTCAAGTGCCCATCCAACTCCGGATAGGCCACCTCCAGGATGTGGAACATCAGGGGGTTCATGGTGTGACAGGCACCCCTTCCACGTTGGGAGGCCAGCCCCAGCTGGGCCTCCGTTGTCTTCATGCTCCAGCAGCGTAGGTCCTCCCATCTTTTGCAGCAGTGGGTGCTCCGCCTGTGATGGACCCCCAGGGTCCGCACCTCCTTGGCTATGGCACGCCAAATCCCCTTCATCTGGTGGGCGCTGACCTAGAGGGTAAAGTCAGCGGAAAATGTAATTACTCACCCGTCCGGACCGTCATACTGATTGCCCACCAATTCCCACCCATGACCTAATGCACATACAGTGACCACCTTTCAAGCAGCAGTCAGGCCAGGACACCTTAGCACCCCCCAACATGTGGCTTCATTCTACACCATTCCAAACAGACATTGCCCAAGCATCATGCTCACAGTGTACTCACCTGTTTGTCTGGAGGACCATAGAGTAGCGTGTACTGGGAAGGACCCCATCCACCAGTTTATCCAACTCCTCCGCAGTGAAGGCAGGAACCCTTTCCCCAGACACATGAGCCATTGTCGCTCAGGTCACAGCAGCACTTGCAGTGTAGCTCCTCTCCTGTTGATGGTCAGGTATCAAGTGAGTGAATAGGTAGAAAATGGCAGTGACGTCTGTGGCGGTGCGTACTGTCACCACCGGCGTACATCGCCATTGGCTCCTGGAACCCATAGGGCTTTATGATAACCAATGCGGAGTTGCACGGCGGTCTTCTAACGACTCCTGCGATGCTGCACAACGCCAGTGCAGTTACCTCATTTCCCCTTGTCCCTCCTCACATGTCAGGCAGCCGCCATTTCAGTGGGGCACATTGCATGGCACCTGTGTCATAACACATATTGGCACATATACTGACTCTGTTTCACACACTGCTTCTGTAACATTAATTCAGACACAGTTGTGCTATCTATGTGGTAAATGACCTTCTGCTCACCGTTCTCATCCATAGGGTACAACCGATGAGACAGCATATGAGATGGCGGCATCCTCCAGTGTACAGACCCCTGGTGGACCTGTCGACAGTCGAGGACAGACACATTATAATCACATAAAGACTTGATCGTGCCACAATCCAAGAACTGTGTTCCCAATTGGAGCCAGACCTGATGTCAGCTATCCGGCAGCCCAGAGGAATCCCCACTCTAGTGCACATCCTATCAGTGCTCCATTTCCTGGCTGTGGCTCCTTCCAAACTACAGTGGCCATGGCATCAGGGATGTCTCAGACAACGTTCTCAAACGTGTTGAGCAGGGTGTTGTCTGCCCTGCTGAAACATAAGTGCAGCTACATTGTGTTCCCCCAGGTGGAGGATTTGGCCACAGTGAAAGCTGACTTCTATGCCCTGGGACATATCCCCAACATCATTGGTGCCATTGATGGGACACATGTGGCATTTGCCCCCCCGCAGAAATGAACAGGTGTACAGGAATAGAAAAAGATATCATTTGATGAATGTGCAAATGGTGTGCTTGGCGGACCAGTACATCTCCCATGTGAATGCCAAATATCCTGGCTCTGTGCATGATGCCTTTATCTTGAGAAATAGCAGCATCCCTTATGTGATGGGCCAACTCCAGAGGCACCCGGTGTGGCTAATAGGTGAGCCCAAGGTCCCCACACAGTATAAGTAGGTGTCTGGGTATGGGGTTGTCCCTAAGGGTTAGTGTGTGTCTCACTATTGTCCCTCGATATTTGCAGGTGACTCTGGTTACCCCAACCTGTCATGGCTACTGACCCCAGTGAAGAATCCCAGGACAAGGGCAGAGGAATGTTACAATGAGACACATGGGCAAAGTAGGAGGATTGAGAGGACATTCGGCCTCCTGAAAGCCAGGTTCCGGTGCCTCCATCTGACAGGAGGCTCCCTGTACTACTCACCCAAAAATGTGTGCCAGATCATCGTGGCATGCTGTATGTTGCACAACTTGGCATTGAGATGCCAGGTGCCTTTTCTGCTGGACGATGAGCCTGGCGATGGTCTTGTGGCAGCGATGGAGCCTGTGGACAGTGAGGAAGAGGAGGCAGAGGAAGAAGATGTTGACAACAGAACAAACATTATCCTGCAGTACTTCCAGTGACACACAGGTAAGAGACTGTAACTCTTCTTCTTCACATTTCAGTACACAATTTAGGACATTGTACATGGCAGCCTCTTACCCTCTGTCTATGGACACTGACTGGTCCCTTTGGGTTTCCTTTTTTCAGATCTGTGTACCCCATTCTGGCTTCTGCTATATGTACTGCTGCCCAACAACTGTCATACATTGGTATGAGTGCATGAACATATACCTTGCAATGCTTTGCTAATGTTGTAGTAATACATTTGTGAATCATCAGACTGACTCCAGATTGGTATTTGTTTCAAGGGTATTTATTTAAGGTGCTAATAAGTATAGGGGTGTGTGCAAGGTGCTGGGGTGATGGTGGAGGAAGGTCCATGGTAGAGTTCAGTCTCATGGCATGACAGGTCCATTGTCCGAGCGGGCATAGGAAGGGAGCAATGGCAGTTCAAGGTGGACAGGGTAACAGAGTGGGACAGAAAGGTGACAATCAAAAGGGTCCTATTTCCTGGCGGGGGTCTTGGCAATGTTCTCTGTCTTCCACCTGGATCTCAGGGACCGTTTGCGGGATGGTTCTCCTTCTGCAGGGTGTGGGGTGCTGATGGCCTATTGCTCCTGTGGCGGGGCCTCCTGTCCACTAGCGCCGGCGGAGATGGAAGGCTGCTCATCGGTTTGGCTAGTGTCAGGGGTCCTTTGTTGTGCCGCTGCCTCCCTCATGGTCTTGCCCATATCAGCCAGCACCCCTGCTATAGTGACCAGGATGGTGTAGATTTTTGTGAGGTCATCCCTGATCCCCATGTACTGCCCCTCCTGCCGCTGCTGGGTCTCCTGAAACTTGGCCAGTACTGTGCCCATGGTCTCCGGGGAATGGTGGTATGCTCCCTTGATGTTGGAGAGTGGCTTGTGGAGGGTCGGTTCTCTGGGCCTGTCCTCCCCCTGTCGCACAGCAGTCCTCCCAGCTTCCCTGTTGTCCTGTGCCTCTGTCCCCTGAACCGTGTGCCCTCTGCCACTGACCCCAGGTCCCTGATCGTCCTGGGTTAGTGAGGTTGCCTGGGGTTCCTGTAGTGGTGGACACACTGCTGATTGACGTGTCCTGGGGACAGTGGTGTGGGCCCACTGGGTGGGTGCTGTGCTGGTGTTTCCTGGGGGGGAAGGCTCTGTGGTGTGTTGGGACTGTGGAAGGGTAACCGACTGTCCAGAGGTCCCAGATGGGCCAGGTTGCTCATCGTGATCAAGGCGTGCAGAGCTGTGGCTTCACTGTGGGCCTCTTTTTGGGGGGGGACTGGGTGTAGCTGGCACCTCCTGTCCGGTGACGTTGAGTAGGGGTCCTGTTGGGATGCAAATGTATTGTTATTGTATCTGTGTGTGCCATCTTGTGCAATGGGTGTGTTTCCCTTATATAATTGTACTTTCCCTGTCTCCTTGGCCTTGTATGCTTGCTGATTGTGAGGGCTGGGTGGGCCTCTCTATTGGGCATACTGTGGTGATGGGTGTCCATGCAGGGCTGTGATGGAGGTCCATGCATTGGTGTTGCATGCAGGGCTTCGTATTGGGATGTATAGGTTGTGAGTTTGGGGTGGATGTGAGGTGATGGGGTGATGGGAGGGAGGGTATGGGTGGGTAAATATTGATCTGCATGTACTGGAGTTATGGTGGGAACATCTTAATTGCGAGTCAAAAGGTTAATTGACCTATTCGCGTCCCCCTGTAAGTTTACTTATTAAGGTCATATGCGCTAACAGTAGTACCCCTATATGGCTCATATAGGCTGAGGTTAAGGAGGCTGTGACGGCAATGTCAAAGTATAATGCCCCTGGACCGGATGGGGTTTTGTTTAGGCATTACATGGATCTTTGAATTAGATGTTCTTACCTGTGTCTTCAATGCAGCATGGCGAGTAGGTTCTTCCCCGGCCTGACGTTGCTCTGTCATAATCCCTATGTTTAAAAAATGGGATAAATGAGATCCTAAGTGTTATAGACCAATCTCACTCATCGATTCCTCTGTAAAGGTTTTGGGGAGGGTTATTTTGGCCATATTGTCTCTGGTTAGAGCAAAAGAACATGATTTCATGCTTTCAATATGGGTTTAGGATAGGTCGGGGCACTGTGGATAAATGTCTCAATCTGCATCTCTTAATCAGCAAATATACAGTTGCCAACAATGGGAGGCTGCATTTAGCCTTTATGGATCTATCCACCACTTTCAACTGAGTAAATAAGGTTAAGTTGTGGTCAATGCTCATTAATATGGGACTGGAGCCTAACCTTATTCATTTTCTGTATGATCTTCATCAGAGCCTTTTGACAAGGGTCAGATATAATAATGAGGGATTTTTTGTGGTGCCGGTGAAGATATGTAGCGGGGTAAGGCAACAGTGTATCCTGGCTTCTTTTCCATTTCCATTTATTAATATGTGGACTGTGCTAAGTGCTGCTGTTTTAGACATACCACGGATTGGTTCAAGGATGATCCTTGCTTTAGTGTATGCAGATGATGATGTCCTTCTCTCAAGAACTGTGGTGGGCCTTCAACATCTTCTTAATTCCTTTATCAAGTTTATGAAATCCCTTGATGTGCTGGTGAATTACTTTAAGTCCCAAGTTATGGCCTTTGGAAGGTGTAGTAAGTGTTGCAAAAAAAGTTTTGCAGACGGACAGGAGGTGTGAAGAATCTCGACCTTCCCTTATCTAGGGATAATTTTTTATGAGAATGGATCTTGGGCTTCTCAGATAATGGTGAAGAGAAATGTGATGGCTTCGTCTGTGTCTTTGCTTTTTGATTTTGCCTCCAGGTTAGGGGCTAGATTCGTCCCAGCAATATTTAAGGTATATGTTCTGCCAAATGTTTTGCTATAGCTACTTGTGGAGGTGGGCTTTGGGGTTTTAAGAACTGTGAGGAGATACAAAGAGTAGAGAATGCCTTCATTCGAAGGAAGGCTGCTTGGTCTCCCTCAGTCAGTTTCTATTTTGGCTGCCCATGAGGAATTAGGTCTAACATATTTCAGACAAACTGGCTCTTGTCCCTGGAGTAAGCTGTTTCAAACTTTGGTCTAACCCAGAGCTCTAACTTAACCAGGCTATAGTTAGGGACTGTCTTGCCCTGGAGAATGTCTTTAATATTCTGTGGCTGGTGTATATAAAGAGTTTGTTGGCGAGGTTAGGCTGCCCGAATCTTTTTGCATCCCCAGAAAAAATTAAAGATGTGCCCTGGGTAAAATGTCATTTCATGGTTTATGCTAAAAGTGAGAGGGAAGCCAAGGCATTGCAAAAGCCCACTGCAAGGGACTTTTTTCATATGAAATCTGAACCTGGTTTGGAGCTATGGGCCAGATGTAGCAAAATTGTGCGAGTCCCAAATGGCCCGAATCGCTATTTGCGACCTCACAAAATCAGAAATGGGATGCAAAAACCCTATTTCCGAATCGCAAATTGCGGCGCGAGCCATTACCGAATCGCAAAAATTGCGACCCCATTTGGCGACCCGTCAATAGGAAGTCGCAATTTGTGAGTCGCAAACCATATGAAAGCCACTCGCTTATCGCGACTAGTCGCAAAAAGCCCATTTTGCACTTCCAATTTACCACTAACTCAGAGCAGGTGGTAACCAGAACCAAAGTATAAAAGGAGACCCAGAAGGCACCTGGGTTACTCAAGATGGCAGAGATATATGTGATAGCAAGGAGGAGGAGAGCCCACGCCGCACAGCAGATGAGGAGGAGGAGCCAGAGACAGGAGAAGATATACAGAACCAGACAGACAATTTTCCAACAAACTGAGGAGGAGATATATGATAAATACAGACTCAGCAGTGCAGCAATATTAGAATTAATAGATCTACACAATCCGCAGCTTCAACGCCAGAATGTGCGTGGCAGCGCCATCCCCACACATGTGCTATGCTCACTGCACCTCTTGGCCTCGGGTAGCTATCAGGGGGTCATTGCTGTGGCAGGTGGGGTATCTCAAAGTGCACTCTCACGGTTCTTCAGAGCATTCCTAGATGCCATACTCACACACATGTCCAGATACATATACCTACCCAGGAATGAGGCAGAAATCAACAGCACCAAGTTGGAATTCTGCAGGATTGCCAACTTCCCTCATGTAATAGGGTGTGTAGACGGGACACATATACAAATATGCCCTCCTGCAAATCTGGAATATCTGTTCCGCAACCGGAAGTGTACCCACTCACTGAACATCCAGGTGGTATGTGACGCCCATTATGTTTTAACTGACAAGGTAGCCAAATTTCCAGGGAGTACACATGACTCCTACATTTTCAGGCACAATGGGATACACCAATGCCTAGAACATGGGGAGTTTGGAGACGGATATCTCCTAAGTATAGCTGAATACACCTTGCAGACATACACACAGGTCAATGTGGAACCCATCCATGCCCAGCTAACATTGTTTATTTTTGCCAAACAGGTGACAGTGCATATGCACCCAGCAATGAGACAGAGAGGTGATACAACAGTGCACATAGGAGGACACAAAATATTATAGAGAGGACCTTTGGACTGTTGAAGGCAAGATTCAGATGCCTCCACAGAAGTGGAGGTGCCCTCCAGTATGCCCCAATAACAGCATTCAAGATCGTTGGCGCATGCGCTATACTGCACAAAATTGCCACCAGACATGGGCTACATATCACCCCTGAAGACCCAGATTCGGAGGATGACGCGCAAGAGCTACCACCTCACCAGCCTGGGGATAGAAGCATTGCAAATCAAGGCAGACAGAGACGGGACCACATTGCAAACCAATACTTTTGAAGGTACGTGGTAACTGTCACCACACACACAAATGTTACACACAAAGAGCCCAGGTGTGAAGTGGAACAAACAAGAACTTTAATGAAGTGAACCAAAAAGCTATTGAAATGAACTATTGCTCAGGGGCTGTAAAAGTCCACCTGCTATGAGGACACATTAACCTCATGTGCCTCCATTGTCTGTCATTGCGTAGCTCACATCCTACGCCTGGGACGCCCAGCTTGGCTGGTGCCTGGAGCGTCTGCAGATCCCTGCCATGCACTTCCACTACGCAAGACCCTGGTGTCTGTGGCAGATGCACTAGTTATAGTAGAGCCCTCCTCACTGTCTTGCGGCGTGTCTGCCGCGCCCCTAGCCACCTGTTGTGCCTCCATCAAGTCCACAGCGTGGCTTATGTGTCCCAGGCCGCGAGCCACATCGCTGGCAAGGTGGCCCATGTCGACCTGTAGGCTGACTGTGCGGGTGACAGCCCTGTGGTATTTACAGCCAGGCGGACGATGGAGGCAGCTATGCGGTCTAGTCGGTGGATTAGTTGCCGGTCACAGCGCCTTGCACCCTCTCTGTCCGTGACAAGTTCAGCCACAAGTTGTCTGATGGAGAGCGCAAGGTCACCTACATTACTGTTCAGGTGTTGTAGCTCTCTGTGGACCTCTGCCAGCCCTGTTGTCTGATTCCTCTCCATTCGCCGCATGGCCCCTGAAATCAGTCTCATTTGCCTTGTCTGCAGGCGCTGACCTTCGATGAGTGCAGCCTCGGCAGCGGACATGGAGGCGTCCCCTACATCTCCCTGTGACACTGCAGGGACAAGGACACGTCGCCTGCGATGCGGTGGTGCATCTGTGTCCTGTTGGCTGGCACTGTGGCTGGGACCGAGTGCTGGGTCTATCTCCACTATGGCCACTGGTGCATCTGGAGGGGACTGTGGTCGTATGGTGCAGGTCCCTGTGGTGGCTGCTCCTGGGTCTTGTGCTGCCTGGTGGCTGACCTCTGACCCCTTGGACGGTGTGGCTGGTGGTGGTGTCTTGTGGGAGACCTTTGGGACATAGGGAACACACTGTCAGTATCTACCATCTGTTGTATGCTTCCTAATAAACTGTTGCCTATCAGCTGCCTACTGGACTACATTGCCCATAATGCACCATTCTGGTGGTTGCTACTCTGAAATGGAGCTATTTTGGTTGTGCATGCTGCTGTGTATTAGGTGGGTGGGGGTATGGCAGATATGGGTGTACATGCATGTTTCATGGTACTCCCTGGTTGATGGTCCTGGCGCTGACGTGTCCAGCTCTCCTATTCCAGACACTGCCTTTGGCTCCAGGGTCTCTTGCACTCTTTCCTCCAAGGGTGTGGTTAGTGGTACGGTAGATGGGCCTCCTCCAGTGCCCCTCATCTCCCGGAGGCGCTCTGCCACCCTCTCCTTGGTCCGGGAGCGCAGGTCATACCATCTTTTTTTTAGTTCATCAATGCTCCTGTGGCTCAGCCCCATTGAATTCACCTTCTCCTGGATTTCCATCCAAATCCTCCTTTTCTCCAGCTCAGGCACACTGAGGGCTGCTCTTCCAAAGAGTTGATCATGGTGCTGGCAGCATTCATCCGTCAGCACCTCCAGTTCTTTTTCTGAGAATTTGATCTTCCTCTTTCTGGCTGGTTCCTCCATTGTTGCTGCTGTTCCTCCTGTTGGCTGTTCAGCAGTTGGAAATGGGTGTGGTCCTCCCTCCTCCCAGGTGTATTAGTAAACTTCCTGGCTGTGATGTCATCATCAAGAGCCAGGAAGTGTTTTCCAGAGTGTTCTGCTGCACCTGCATGCAATTTGCATGTTATTTTTTAGCGAGGTCGCAAAAAGCGACCTCGCAAACAGCGGACTCGCAATCTGCGGTGCGACTTCATTTGCGAGTCGCAAAATGAAGTCGCTTCTTCTTGCTGGATACCTGTTTGCGAGTCGGAAATTGCGAGTCGCAAAGACTCGCAATTTCTGACTCGCAATTTTTTTCCTACCTACATCTGGCCCTATATCTCTGCATTGTGCACTGTGCTTATAATCATTTCCTGTTAGTACGGTTCAGATTGGACCTGTTACACTGGCTCTTAGCAGACCCTAAGATACTCTTTAACGGGGATAACTCTATCCCTTGTTCCTGTGTTTTTCTATTCAGGACACAATATATTTCATGTTTTTTTTTTTTGTGGCCACTTTTGTACTTTAAGGCAGCATTATATATTGCCCCTCTTAAGAGGGAAAGGCTCTTCCATGGAAAACCGGCCTTAATTTAATTACAGATGCTGCATTCCCCTGTTATCTGTATCCAGGTGGCCAAGTTTGTTGTGGGGCGGTTAGGATAAAAAATACGTTGTGGTCTGGAGGAGGTTTAACGAGTTTGTCTCTTTTTATATTTCATAATTACCATCTCTTTCTGAAAATATTTAATCGATTTTAAGAGGGATTTTAAAATGTTTTCTATTACTGTCTATTATTATTTTTACTTATCTATTTGCATAGTTGTCTGATTTGTGATTTTATCTGCATTTTTATGGATTTGTTTTTTAATCCGAAATAAAGAATTAAAAGAAAAATACTCAAATAGATTACTATTTGATTTGTCTTGTTACATCTATATGTGGACATCCATTTGGTTGTGGACATCGTCTATGTGTGTCTATTAGACCTGACTGTGTATGTGTGTGAAATGCCACTTATTTCTGTTTTTTTGTGAAAGGAAAGAGTTCCTTTATAACTTTAATTCAGTGGAATTACTAACATGTAATGATTCGAAGTGAACGGTGTCATTAAGTTCCATCTTTGTTTACTTCGGAACGCTTGATCAGTTGGCGCTGTAATGCATTCTAGAGGGCGTCATAGGGAGGTTCCCACTAAAGCACTTGAAAATCCTAAAAGCATCAGCACTTTTAAGTACGATAGACAACTCATCAATTTGCTTTCCATTATAAGAGGAAACTTCTAAATCTTATTTGTGGGATTTTTTTTTTTTTTAGTTTAATAATGCTTTATTGAATAAGTTAGCATACACTGGTACAGTAGAATAAATACATTTGCAACCAGAAGAAAAAACAATAAAAAAAAAAGGATTATTCATGATCATAAAGATAATTATATCTATAAGAAACAATTTGTATACACAACCAGACTGTAATATTGTACCATAGAATAATAGCATTTTATGTTATGTTTTAATAAAGAAAGAAAGAGAAGAGAGAAAGGAAAGAAAGAAAAAGTAAAACAATGCAAGTTAAAAATCACATTGTTACAATTAAGCAACCATTAAGTATTAACAGTAGTATGTAAAGTCTTGTGTTGCGAAAGAAAAGAGGTGAGGGGAAACCAAAGCATGTCCCTTTTTATTAACAGTTGAGTAGTATTAGCATTTGCTCGACCAATTCTGTGATTATAACAGATCAGATTTCACCAAGTTACCACAGATATTTTCGTGGTATCTTTCCAATTATAAGTTATAATTTGCAGTGCACTAGCAATGAGCAAATCATTTTACCAAGCAGTGGTTGGGCATACCAAATAGATGAAGTACTACCCAAAAAAACATGTAATACATTGAAAGGTACATTGATGGAGAAAATCTGATTAACTTTATCCCAAACTTGTTCCCAAAAAGTATGAACTGCAGAGCACTCAAAAAACATGTGCATATAATGACTGTTTTCTTTAGAACACGACCAACACTTGCTATCTGTAGTAAGTTTAAATTTATAAAGGTCTACAGGAGTTTAGTACAACCTATTGTGAAAATAAAATAACGTTTGGGTTGTAGATGCTGAACGGGATGTTGTATGGAGTTTTTACCATATTTCTTTCCATGTAGATATAGGAATGCTTTGATTGAAATCCTGCTCCCATGCTAATTCTATTTTAGATTTTGGTCTCACAAGAGTGGTATGTGTAAGGGTTCTGTGCATAAAAGACGCCGGGACTTGTGAGGAAAAATTATAAGGTTGGGAATTAGGCTGTGTAGAAGAGGGAGCCTCCAAAGATTGAGACAATAAGTTATAGAGGATAGCATAGAGAGTTTGATATTTCACAGCGTAATAAGTGGAGATATGAAATGTCCGTTGAATATCTTGAAATTCAAGTACAGCATTATCTAGAATTAACTGATCTAAAGTTATAATGCCTTTGTGCATCCACTCTTTCCATACCAAAGTTCTATTATGAAATTTAATATCATTATTGTACCATATAGGAGTTTGCATAAGGTTCTCATATGAGAAGTGAGAGGGAAGAAGTAATGGCCTGGCAATAGAAATAGACTGAGTTATTATCGGAGAGAAAAGAGATTTAGAGGTGTTTGAAAGCCGAACTGCATTTCTAAATGTAAATGGTGTAATTTGTGAGTGTTCCAATTGACTCCATAGAGAGGTCCCTTTATGAAAAGTGGGAGAGAGGGACACCATATTTGTTTTAAAACAAATGCAGAGTGATATCTTCTAAGGCATGGAAAATTTACACCTCCATTGTCTCTAGGTTCCTGCAATTTGACTAGAGTTATACGAGATTTACTTTTGTTCCATAAAAATGTCATAAATAATGCATTTATAATTTTTAAAAAACTAGAAGGAAGTTTAATGGGAAGCATAGATAAATAAAAATGTAAAATGAGCAACAGCATCATTTTAATCGTGGCCAGTCGTCCCCACCAAGTTAAATAAAGAGGATACCATCTATCAAGTAATTTCCCAATCCTTGACTCTACCTCTTTGAGATTAGTTCGAATAGTTGGAATAGGATATGCCCAGGCATTTGATATGCTTAGAGTTCCACTTAAATCCAGTATCTTTAAACATGTCTGCTAGACAGTAAGCATTTAATGGCAAAACCTCTGATTTATCTACATTAAGCTTCTATATAACCTGAGACACTTGAATATTCTTGTAATAATTTAAAAAATTCCGGAATAGTCTTGTGAGGGTTAGAGATAAAAACTAAAATATCATCAGCATAAACTGTGAATTTAATCTCAGTATCTTTGTGCTTAAAACCATAAGAATCAGATGACCTACGTATTTTCTCTAGAAGGGGCTCAAGGGCTAATATAAATAACAGAGGTGATAGAGGACAACCTTGTCTAGTATCTCTGTGTAGAGGGAAGTAATGAGATTTTTTACCATTGTCTAAAATTGATGTAGAGGGTGAAGAGTATGAAAGTCTAATCATTTTAATGATATGAGGACTAAAACCATGCCATTTTAATGCTCCAAACATAAAATCCCAACAAACTCGATCAAAGGCTTTTTCAGCATCTAGAGTTGTGGCAGCTATAGGATCCCTGGACTTAGAGGCAAGATGGATAATATTGAGAAAAGTTCTAGAATTATCTGATATGTATCACCCCTTAACAAAACCTGACTGATGAATGTCTATTAGGTCTGGGATAAAATGATTAATTTGTAAGGCTAAGACTTTTGCAAAGATTTTACAATCGACATTAATAAGGGATATAGGTCTGTAATTACCACATTTGGATAAATCCTTATCTTTTTTAGGAATCAAACACAACATAGCTTCAGAAAAAGTACCCTTTGCTTGATCTTTTGATATGAAATATTGTATAAGTGTTAATAGCTTAGGAACTAAAATAGATGCAAAGGTTGAGTAAAATTCTGTTGAAAAGCCATCTGGGCCAGGAGCCTTATCTTTAAGATGCTTGGTAATGGCATTTTTAATTTCTGCTTCAGATGGGTCAGAGTCTAATGGTGACAAATCTACTTTTTGTTTAGAAGCAATAGAGTGGAAGAAGGCATCCACTTCAGTCATATTAGGAGTATTTTCGGGAGTATATAATGTGGTATAGTAGTCAGTAAAGCATTCCAGGATTTCTGAATCTTTAGTGTGTCTATTTCCAAATGTGTCTGTGAGAACAGTAATTTTAGGCTTTTGTTTTTTGATCTTTAAATAATTTGCCAATAGTTTACCCGCTTTATTTTTCCCCCGTAAAATTTGGAAGTTATTTTGAGTAGAGTTCCACATGCACTTTCCAAGGAATGCTTATAGTATTGTAGTTTAGCATCAATCAACCTGGATAAGGTGTCTGGTTTAGTAGATGAGAACTATTCATGCTCAAGACATTTTATTTGTGTGAGCAGTTGAGAGGAAACTTTAGATTTTTCTTTCTTTTTAATGGCAACATAATCTATAATAAAGCCTCGAGCAGTAGCTTTAAATGCATCCCATATAAAATTCATCTGAGTTTCTGAAGGTAAATTGTGCATAAAAAATTCTTTAGAAAACATTGTAAATTGTTCAATAAATAAATGATCTTGCAATAAGGTGTTATTAAACCTCCAGCGATTAGAAAATGAGGAATTTCCTGGAAGGCTCATATCAATTATTACTGGGGCGTGATCTGATAAGAGAATAGACCCAATATCAGCATGTGAAATTGTTTATATAAAATCTTTTGTAGCAAAGATATAATCTATTCTAGAATATGAGTGACGTACTGGAGAATAAAACGTGAATTCTAGTACATCTGGGTGAGCAATTCTCCATACATCACGTAGACCTCTGGAGGAGATTGCTTGATAAAATGTTTTTTGCATTTTATTAGGGATATAACGAGTTTGGGAGCGATGATCTATAAAAGGATCCATAAGTTGATTGCAATCGCTTCCTACCATAAGATTTTCAGAGTTGCAAGATAATAATAAAGAAGAAAAATTCACCCAAAATTGAGGCTCGACTCCAGTTGGACCAAATGGAAAACAGCAAACCATAAATCTTAACTGTCAATAAAATCCATCTTCCTATATCATCTTTAGTCTCCTCTACAACTTGTACTTGTAAAGATCTATGAAACAATATTATTACCCCATTCTTATTATGAGCTGCAGAGGAGCCAAAAACATGACCAACCCAATTTCTATTCAAACTTTTAAAATCCTGCTCTTTAACAAGGGTCTCTTGTACAAGAGCAACTTGACAATTGAATTTAGAGAGATGCTGGAGCACTCTTTGTTTCTTAACTGGATTACTTAATCCTTTAACATTCCATGAGATGATTCGAAGACTGGTCATTTAACTAGTAGAAGACATTTAGACAACAAAGCCTTACCGAAACCTAAGAGACAAACAACATGTGAATCATAGAAGAAGGTGGAAAGGAAACATATGAACATATATCTAAATAGGATTACGTGTTGATGCCAATCTTGCATTGCAGGACGTAGGAAATAATAAAGGTAGAAAGAAAAGTAGAAAGAGAGAAAAAGAAAAGGGTAGCAAAAGCACCTCATTGATAAAAGAAAGAAAAGATGACAAGAAGCCAAGAAACTTCAGTCATAATTGTCTTAAAGAGAAGAAACATACTTTGCATGGGAGAAAAGGAGGAGCAAGAAAAGAAATAGAGGCCAATCAGCAACAGTACCCCCGAGGAACTACAATGATTGTATAACAAGAGAGAGGAGAGACGAGGAAACAAAATAAATACATTACAATATGAACAACTGACGACGTGACTTACCAACAAGGGAAAGAACACTATGATGTCGAGATATACAGGAATGTAGACACAATCGGAAAGGGGACTTTCTCAACCTGAGATTTCAATGGTTCCAATATCTGTAAAGAAGGAATAAATAATTTCAGAATTTCACATTAACTGATCAAGTCTTGCTGAGTTCCATTGCCTCCCCTTTGTGAGTAAATATAAACTGTTTCAGATCATAGGGATTTTCAAAAGTAGTTGTTCTGTCCTTGAAGGTGACCCTAAAAAAGCAAGGGTGAACTAGGCCAAATCTAGCATTCATAGATCTTAAGGCTGGTTGGAGATCCAGAAATTCCTTCCTTCGCTTGGCTGTCGCTGTGACCACATCCTGGCTAAAGAAAATCTTTTGGCCCTGCCACAACAGTTGTTTACGTTGTTTGGCGGCAGTCAAAATAGTCATTAAATCTGAGTACTGTAGGAAGTAGGCGATAATTCCTCTCGGTTTTGATGGAGAAGAGGGACCAACACGATGGGCTCTCTGGATGTTGAGAGCAGTAGTATTCTGAAGAACAATAATCTTTGGAATATGAGTTTGCAAGAATGTTATCAAATCTTGGCCTTCTGAACCTTCCAGAATGCTATAAATGCGAAGATTATTCCGCCGATTGCAATTTTCCAAATCTTCTGTCTGTTTTTTAAGTAGTGCGACTTCCTTAGTCAAGGTATCGACTTTAGTAGTAGTATCTTGTATGTCACTAATCCTCTGTTCCACCTCAGAAAGTCTAGAATCCAGACGTGACCATTTCTCCTCAATTTGCTGTAGCGCAATATTCGTCTCCATAACAAAAGGCTTCATTAGCTTGAGCTCATCCATAATGTCATTCAATGTGAGGGGCAATGGAGACTTAGTTGGAGAGGATGGGTCTTTTTTAACTCTTTTGTGGCCCCCGGAGTCTTTACGACCATTAGAGTTAGAGACAGAGGATACAGATAATTTGGAAGTATAAGGGGCTTCCATTTCAGCCACACAGTATATATTTAGTACGATAGTTTAGTTAATGTTCCTGTAACGCCAATTAAGTCACCTCAGAGGACAAATGTTAAACATTTTTAAAGAAGATCCAGAATAAAATGACTATAACAGCTTCAAGAGTGTCCAAAAAGTATTAAGATCTCCACATTAATTCAAGTAGCCAAAAGACAAAAAAGAAAATATTTTTTAGGAATAAAAAAAAAAAACATCCGCTCAAAATGGCGGGTGCATTCCTGTCAGAAAGGGAGCAGTAGGTTAAAAAGATTAAACTCTGTAAAACACCAGAGTTTTAAAAGAGATAAAACTCACCATACTGCTCCCTGCTTGTTCCAACATCCAATTCTGGGTAAAAAGAAGCAGCCAGCTGTCAAAAACATCTCCCTCCAATATAAAAATGTCCTCGGCAGCTCGGGAGCGTTGCTATCGAGCGGCCATCTTAGCTGCTCCACAACTCTCCAATCATCTATTTGTGGGATTTCTAACACCAGAATGATTAATTACATTGCAAAGAAATGGACAACCTTGCACTTTCATAAAGGAACGTGATTTCTAAATCACATGCTCTCCCTTCCTTGGCAACGCCAGTTTCAGTTTCACATTTGGAAAGACTGACAACCTGCTACGTATGTTAGGAATAACTTTTAACGACATTTGCCCTTTCTAAGCTGACAACTAAGGGTTTATTTTCTATGTGTCTATATTTTATTAACACCGCCGTAATAGGCCCCATCAGCTCTTCTTAATGTGTCTGATGTTCAGAACTTTCTGTTCAAAGGAATTTCTTTCCCGCTTTTAATATCTATATTAACCATTCATAAAAAAACAGCAGGAGAACAATACATTAAGAGGAGCTAATTACAAAACGTCATAAATGACAAATACAGTCTAGTGCACTTATTGTCTTTTCTCATAAACATCTCTAAACATCATGAGAAACAAACAAAGGTAATAAAACAACGTTTACAGATTAAGTAAACATCTCTCATGATAAATAAATACATAGACCTAATTTAACGTCAGAGCCTGTGCTAGAAGGAAAACAAATACCAGCAGTAACAGTGCACACTAAAAACAAACAGGGACAATTCAGAGAAATCGCTCCATATTTCATCCTACCACTCCTCACCAAATTATGTGGAAAACATATGTTATAGTAAGTTAAAATCTTCAAATCAATCTTAGATGGAAGGAGTCTTGTTAGATTGCCAATATTTCAACATCTGTTCTTAACTGATAAAGGCACTATTGGTTAGCACAATTTTGATCTAGAGACATTGGCATATCAGTTGCACCGTGACCACTAACATTAAAGTGCTTTTGAACATTCCACAACCATACTTAATTACAGCTGCATGCCTGGTGAATGAATATTGAACATATACCTATTATGTTTTTTTATTTTTTAAATGAAGGAGGAGGTTAAAGAATCCACATGTGATTTTCAGTGCACAGATGGAAGGAAATGTAAGATAGGAAACCAATCAGAAAATATTTGAACGTAACTGAGACGTCCCACTCAAGTATCATGAGTGGTTCACAGTTTGAATGCCATACTTGAATTTTTAAATAAGCAGGTTTTCTTTAAAATCAGACCTACCATAACACCCGATATTACCAATATTAGTCTACATTCTCCCACCAGTGCATTAATACTAAACACGCGTGCCCTTTGGGAGCGCACATTATTTTGTGCATTGGATTGATCACATGCCAGTTTGGGAATTCACCCATCTTTAATGCTTCTATGCATGACGTCTGTAGATGAAGCTGGTATTATTGAGAAGGTCAAAAACCCAAGGGTACCAAAGTTTGCAGGCAGCAAAAACGCCCTTTCAAAACACACCTCTGTTGTTTTGCATGACGAACAATTTTTGTGGCAGTCCAATGCGCGAGAAATTAAAAAAAACACTAGCTACCCTTTTTGTTATTGTTGTTTGAGCACAATAGTTTACTGTGAATTTGGAAGTGGTTACAGTGGTACTAGAAGAGGAAGTGTAGCAAGTTCCTTAGTCAAATCTCGTAGCCAGGTGACCTTCAAATTGCTCTAGTGCATTCAGACATCATTATGTTCATTTTTGTAATGCAGATTATGTGGCTGTGATTCGTGATGAGAATAGGGTGCTGGTGGCTGACCCTGTGGCTATTAGTGCTGTCTTACTACGGTTTTATCAGGACTTGTATTGAGAGGACAGTGTCTCCTCTTCTGAAGATATTCTAAATTTTTTGAGGCTTTATTTTACTGCACATTGGATTCTACACAGCGGTTTAAATAAGGTGCCTACATAACCAAGTTTTAAGTGGAGTATGCAATTGTTCTTTAGCTTCGAGGAAGGCCTCTGTCCCTGACCAAATCCCTCTGGAGTTGTATCCTACCTTTTCGTCAATGCTGGCCCCAGTGCTTATGGAGTTGTTCCATTCTTTTGATGCATTGGACACAGTCCCTGAATCTTGGAGGAAGACTATCGTAGTTATCTTCCCTAAAAAAGGTAAAGATCGCACTATTTGTGGGTCATATCGTCCAATCTCGCTTATTAATGTTGATTCCAAAATCTATACACGGATACTAGCTAATTGACTGGCGATGATTTCGGAGTTGGGAGAGCCTAACCAGCATAGTTTTATCCCTGGCCAGGATACTACATCTCATGTCATTACGGCAATTACGGCCCTGGAAACGGCTTCCTCTAATAGTGGGCAGGTGGGCATGATTCTCCTGGATGCTCAGAAAGCTTTTGACTGGGTTTCCTGACCTTTCCTTTGAGGGGAGATGGAGGTGGCCAGTCTTGGCTCTGTTTCCATTTCGAGAGTTCTTCTCCTTTATTCTGGCTTGAAAGCTAGGCTACGTTTCTTTGGTTTGTTTTCGGATTCTATATGTATCTCCTGGGGTACCAGGCAGGGGTGTCATTTGTCCCCATTGATTTTGCTTTACATACAATTCCTCAAGATGGTGGAGGAGATTCAGCCACTGAGAACACATTGGTACGAAGTTAAGGTACTGGCTTATGCTGACGATTTGGCAGTGTAAACTCCTGCTCCATTCTCTTGATTGAGGACAATAGCCACAGCAGACCAAACGTTTGGGGCAGTGTGTGGCTATAAACTGAATATTGATAAGACTCTGGTATTGTCTAATGCTGCTCTTTTAACTTCAGATAGAAGATGGGTACAGGATGTGGTGTATCTTGGGGTTACTCTATTGGTCAATGTTACGTCAATTGTATAAAAAAAAATTGTGTCGCTCTTTCAAAATTCGGTTAAAATCTTTACCAAGTGGAATCATCTCCATTCAGGCTTGGTTGGTCATTGTAACCTCTTTAAGATGATCATTCTTCTGCGATATTTGTATCTTTTTCATTGTATTCCCTACTTTCTTCTAGTATCTTTTTTTACTCAGGTAGAGGCTTTGTGGCAAAGATTTTTCCGGAGCTATAGAGTACATTTTTACAGCAGTCCAAGGAGCGAGGGGGCTTGCATGTCCACTCTTGAGGTTTTGATATCTGGCCGCTTTTTTCTCACAGTTGCGGCAGGCTCTGTGGTGGAGACTTGGGAGCTTGGACGAATGTTTGAAGAATTTCTTTCTTTGGGTGACCTAGTTGTTCCTTGCCATGGTATCATTGACACAATGTATTGTAAAAGGATGCACTTCAATACTTTAGAAGGCTGTACCGAAACTGGAATCCGGTCCAGCCTTGGGCTGGTAGATGTGGCTGCTGCTCATGACACTGGCACATAGTTTTTTTGTTTTTTTTTGTTTGCCTGTTCCTTGTGGCTCCTCCCTATCTTCAATTTTGTTTATTCTTTTTTGCTTAAATGGTGTATAAGATCAATGTAATAGTATTTGGCAGTTTGTATGTATGTTGTCGGTCCATTGAGGCTGAGTTGTGATATTTTGTTTGTATAAAATAAAAATAAAAATGGATTAATTTTTGGTTTTGTACTGCCTACCTCAAAGAATAACACCCCCTCTCAGAGTAAACCCTCAAAGTTACTACATTCACCTGAGCTGAACCCTCTAGTAGCTATGTCGCAGAGTACACAGGTTTAACTTAGGCAATCTGTAACGTATTTATACAGTATGAAAACAGTAATTAAGTCAAAATACCAAGCTATAAAAATCCCAAACTGAATTAGAAAAATAGCGTACAAAGTAATAAATGACACCAAAATGACAACATTCCAATAAAGGGATCTGGAGATAGGAATTTGTAAAGTTTTTAGTTATAACTAGTGACAAAAAGCACAAAATACCAAAGATGGTCTATAGAGGAGGTAGGCTGGGACCTAAGCATGATTTAAAGAGGACTATGATGGAGCAGTGGTTGAATATAACAAGTGTATTGTCCCAATTAAAATCTGGAAGTCAAAAGGTTCCACAGCATTTTTAAGGCCCACTTCTGAATGGGCCTTTGTCACTTTTTTTTAGAAAACTGTTGAGACTTATTTTATAACTCATCACAGAATGTGACTTAGTATTTTTTTGTGAGGTTTGGAGACCTTTGAGCTGGATGAAGCTGAAATCCCACTGATCCTTTGCAGAACTGTTCGGTCAGGTACATTTTCCTTCAGGTCCCTCTGGTGGGAAAGTTTTCAAATGTTTCAAAACTTTCTTCAGGTACCCAAACAACCGAAGGGGCATACATCTAGTCACCCTAGGACTTCTGGGGAACACAATTAGATGCTCTCAGGTTGTCAGAAAAGGGCCATCAGCAAAATCTAGTCTAGGTCCAATTGCCACTGGTAAGCTGAGCAGTTTAGGAAAAAGGTATTTTGTACTTGTTGTGTCCCTGTAGCCACACAGGAGGTCAGCCAAATTACCCTTGAAGTCCATATCTATGTCCTAGGTTCAGATACAGTCCTTCAGAGCTCCTCTTGTGTCACAGACATTAGGTCCATTACAATTCCAATATTAAGCAGGTTCAAAATGTATTCTTAGGCGGGTTATTTGTGGTGTCCACACTTGTGGTTAACACTAGCCAGTGGGTGTAGATGACTCCTGGACACTCCTTAGCAAATGGGGAAAATGTTTGCAGTGGTTACCCTTCCTATTTTGTCAACAGTTCCTGTGTGCCCTACTGAAACAATAATCTCACAGTGCCCCTCACTCCTACAAAGTAAAGAGCACTTCTTATCACCTAGATGTGTGGCCATGGAAATGAACAGTCCCCTCCTTTGTGGCCCTTTGCAAACCTTTTCTGGGTTTGGTGCCAGCTGCACTAGTGTGGGTCTTGGGGACAAAGGCTTATCCTTCTTCGAGTTTCACCTTGCACAAAAATATGAATGGACAGGTTTTCCTCTCTCCTTTTCAAGTTAATGAAGTTTGCGGGCCCATCCCTACTGCTATTCCTGAGCTGATAGAGATCAAACATACGGCTCATACAAAGTCCATCTTGTCACCTGGCCTAAGAACATGTTCTGCTCTGGGAATAGTTTCTCAAAAATTTAGATTAAAGTTTTTAATCTGTACTTTGACATTTTCTAGCATCCTCAAACTTCTAGTGAAAATAGCTTTTCAGGGCTAGTCCCTGAAGGAATATGCTGTTTCTAATGTCACAACTTTTCCACTCTTAAATATTATACACTCTACCATGTGGGCAGCAGTGTATTTAGGGATGACTTGTAATATATTCAAAATCAAGTTAAAGGTCAAAAAGAGTAACTTTGCCAGTTCTGTGCAGTAGCGTTTGAAGCTCCTGCTGCCAGGCTAAAGAGGGTAGTCTTAAATCCATGTTTTCACTGATACTGTAGTTGATGGCACAATAAGTGCTGCGGTCCACAAATGGCATTTACCTCTCTATGCAAGGATTATATTTCTGCACCATAAAATATGGCCCTATATGAAAGTTAATTGTGGCAAACAGGTTTAAGCCGACTTCAATATGTTTAAAGGGGAGCACAGGCACTTCACTCCTTACAAACAGTAAGACTAGAGTCCAGAAAAGGCAATAAACTGGGTGACCATCAGAAAAGGCAGATTTCCTACAGCAGATATTTAAGATGGACGGTGAGTAAAAAGACCGTTGACATAAACAACATAGCAGTTTAAGCAAACAAAGTAGGCAAGATTTAATCTTGCTTTTGAGATTGTTTTGTAAAAAGGAGCCCTAGGTCGATGATTAATTTAGAGGCTAGCATTATGAATAGGTGGAAATGCTGGTGCGACCATTGAAAAAATGTGTGCCAACAAGGTCCCTCCATCTCTTGACCATTAGTGGATCATTAATTTCCTGTAATTAAATAGATACTGACCTGGGAATTCCAGAGTAGCTCTTATGTATTGCATGAATGCATGCAAGAATATAGCTAGTTGAAAGACTAGAGTTTTGTTCACTAAATTGTAGATTGTAGGGATTTTTATGTTGAGCCTAAAGAAAGTTTGGTGTCTAGAGGGCAGCAAAGCACCTGGCTAAAACATATAGATGTGTTAAGATGTGGGAAAACTATTAATCTACAAAGATATCGGAGTTTTGTTTTAAAATGTACCAATGACCCCTTACAATTACATTTCCCATTTCAATGGCTTTGTGTAGGTACTTTTAACCATTTAGATCTCAACATCAGAAGACAGATTTAAGTGCACCCTCTACAATAAAGGTAAAACCCACGAGGATACATGTTCAATCGGGGTGTGGACTCTGATGATGAAGCATGTTAGAAACTGACTGCTGCTTACAAGTGATATTCCGAGTTCAAAATAGCTTAACATTCAGCCATAGAGAAGTACATTTACTAATTTAGATGACCCCACTCCTACCACAATTAGAAATTCATCTTCTTTTTGAGCACCTTAAATGAAAACAACACTCTGTATTTAGAAAGGTGGGTTTAAATAGCTGTTTGACGTTTGAGGTTTCTGTAGCTAAAATAATGCTAAGTGATTTGATTACCCTATGTATAGATAGGTTCCATCAAAAATCCTCAAGTCTTCTGTGTATTCAGAGAATGAGAGAGTGAACATGGCTCAATTAGTGAAGCCCCCAAGCAAGGAGGTTTGGTTAATGCAGCAGTTGAGTGTTTGCAAGCTAAACTGTTAATACAGCCTTGTAGCCTGCTGCAGCAGGCTAAGCTGGCCATTAAAGGCCTGCTCTAGAGTTAAAGGCACGAGCCGAAAGTTCGGGCATTTAACAAGGGAGCAGCACATTAATGCCTGTATAGCCAAGCTATGAATGGCTATAGGGCTATTAAAACATTCTACCACTACATGGCAGAATGTTCTGATATGTAAAAGGCCTTAGGATCCCGAGGGGATTGATATCCCTTCAGGCTATGTGAGGACTTTGCTCACAGCAACAGCTGTGAACCAAAACATTGGAATGTTAGAGCTCCTGGGTTCTAACGAAGTCCAGAGCCCTCCATTGTTTTCAATGGAGCTCCCAATATTCCAATATCCTAATCCATTTTAAACCACTCAAATGAATACATCAGCAAACTTGTATAGGTGCATGAATTAAAGCTTTTCTGTCAAAATTACTTTTGCCAGAAGTAGAAATTGCCTTTTGATAACAATTTATTTATGCAATTCTGGATTATTTGTTTCAATTGAGGAGAATGGATTTCATTGGTCCTTAAATTTATTTTGTTAATAAATAATTAAATGACAATGTTACTAAATGAAGCAATATGGTCCGCTCTCACCTACATTGATTGACCAATGCCTTTGAATCTTGAATATGTTTTTGACAGAATGGTTATTGGTTTCACCAATGTTTTCTGTTTTTTAGGCTTTCAATCTGTGAAAAAGCTCTGGCTGAATACTTAGCAACTAAGCGTTTGGCTTTTCCTCGGTTCTATTTTGTTTCTGCAGCCGACTTGCTGGACATTCTTTCCAAAGGAACACATCCCAAAAAGGTAAAATAGCCACTTTATTAATGTCGCCTTTTAGACAAATCTGTGATAGAAATTATGGGTGACTAAATTAATTTAGAAATGCGTAATTTTGAGTAATGGTTTGTGTGTCATTTTATTACTACTTTATAAAATATTGTTAGCAATTCAAATTTATGTAAAGAAAAAAAAAGAAATACTTTCTTATCAACTGTTCAGCTGTCTAGAATGTCCTGTGAAGTTGCTAACTAAAACATCTAACTATGCTTCGTAAAGCCTTCATCTGAATTATTATAGCGTCAAGCAATTACAGAACAACTTACCAGTCAATAGGACTTATTTTTGTAATGAAACTCACCGCCATTGCAGAACATCCTCTCATGCATGGTAGGGAGATTTGCAGTGTGACCAAACCTCCATATTTTCTCAATTTTCTGACGAATTGAAAGTTCCCGGTGATATGATTAAAAACAAGCATTTGCAATGCAATGGGCCTCGCATTTGCTCGAGTTAGAGCTATTAGTGTTTCAAACTCATATACGGACTTTTCTTGCCACATAACTTGAAAATAAAACAGTTTCACATAAGCGAGTGATTTGCAGTGCCACGCCCGCCATGAGCATCAGCGATAAGAAGAGACACAAAAGTTAGCCTGCAGTCAAACGTACTGGCAAAAGTGCAATTAGCCATGTAACAGGGGCAATGGCCAAAGCGGTAACAGAACCTCCCCAAAGAGGGACAAACATAAACCATTTACCAATGTCATCAAAGGATTTTTGAAGGGCAAGCCCACGAACGAGTGATAGTGAAGGGCTTTAAGTGGGCGTTGTTAAAAGCCCAGATACATACCAACACGCTGAAGAAGCAGCACATGGGTGCTGCTATGCTCGACCTAACAACAGTTCAAGGTGCAAAATGTCTCAAACAAACCATTTGTAACTATGATGCAAAAAGTTTCATTAGTAAAAATATACACATCCATCATCAAAAATGAAAAGAAAATGACAATGTATATGAAAAGGGTAAGGGCACACGTGTTATAGCACTACAATCACTAAAATAAGTAACTCGGTCTAAGGAATTAGGAGGCTTGCCAATTGAAGTGCCACCCATTCTCTTTTCTCTTCACACTCCAAGGTTCTGAAGAGTGTACAGACCATCACATATGCACATAATGTGTACTTAGAGCGCAGATGCACAACCAACAAGGTAGAAACCCAAAAGCATTGCTAACAGTTCTTTAGCAGTGTCAGCACTCCAGACCTAATATCAAGCCATGTCTCTCACTTCCAATGTAATTGAGTGGCTTCCAGTGAGGCCTTCAGCGGTCATTTATACACTCAGAAGGTAAACATATTATTTACAATACTGCTTGTGTGTGTGTGTTTGTGCACGTATATATATATACATATATATATATATATATATATATATATGATTACATCCTGGAATGTGCATTGTATTATGGTATGTACAAGAGTATAACACTTTTCACCATTTTTCTGGCGCCATTCAACGTCTGGAACGTGCAGCCTTTTACAGTTTTGGAGTACAGGTGGAAGAGGGAAAGTGTCTGTGGGAGTTGCTTGGTTGTCTTAGTATGGTGTGACTTTGATGCAGCGCTAAGTGCTTGCATGTGTCGCATACATGCAAATGTGAATATATATTGTGACCGCTTGGCTAGTCATTAAGATTGTAATTCTTGAAACTTTGTGGGCATTCATGGCATAACTGAGTCCACTCCTAGTAAAATCTCGACGGTGGCACAATGAGAGTAAATCTTGGCATCCATGGCATGATGATATCCACTCCTGGTTTAATGCTGCTCCTGGCATTTTGGTAGTTGTTATTTCTGTATACCAATGGCTGCCCCTTGTAAAATGTTGGCCCAGACAAAATGATGGCAATTTTTGGCCTATGGTAAACATCCAGGATATGATGATGCATACCCTTGGTATACGCTGTACCTAGAAATACAGTGGTGTTCCTGGTAGATTGCTGTGTTTTTCACTGCAGGACTCTCTAGATTGTATTACTTGTTTTCCCTAAACTGTGCTAAGGTTACTAGAAGGCAACCCACCTAACCCCCAACTTGCTTTTAGAATCTAGAAAGGTGAAAATACTCCCCTAAAAACTGTGCTTAGTGTTTTGAGAGACTGCTTTACTTGTTTTGTGATTATAAATTATGTTTGTGAAGTGTATGTACCACTTATCTTTGTCTAGAAAAACAAGGTATTTAACTCTGTGAAAAGCATTATTTAGTAGGTTCACATTTGGGCCTTACCTACAGAGTTGAAAAGGACTGTAAAGTGTGTGTTGAACCTGTCTGTATCCCAGGAAATTCTGAGCTTTGGAGCAGCTGCCACCCAGCTACATCCCAGTTTCTACCTTGCTGATTGGTCCACAGGGCTTTTAACCAGGCCCCTGCCCTCCCCTAACACCTTGCTCAGCCCCTCAAGTTTAAGAGCATTTGCACCTTAAAGTAGGTTTCTTATTGGTTCTTGCATCTGTGTTCTGAATGGTTTCTATGGCTGTTTTCCATTGGACCTAGGGCTTAGGGTTTGAGTTATGATTGGCTGATAGGGCTAGGGTTCTGTTTAATTTCCAGGGCTAAGATTGCTATTCTATTTCAGACTTAGGGTTTGGGTTCTGATTGGCTGATAGGGCTAGGATTCTGTTTGGTTCCCAGGGCTAGGGTTTCTATTGGACTTAGGGCTTTAGTTTTGATTGATGGTTAGGGTTGTGATTCGCTAGTAGGGCCAGGCCTCCCATTGGCTCTAGGCTTTAAGACTAGGGTTCTGATTACTTAAGGTTAGGGCTAGGGTTCCCATTGGAGAAAGGTCAACTGATAACTAGGAGTATATAACCTTAGGGCTCAGGGTGTCTCAACCAGGGCATCAAGGCTAAGTACGGAAAGAACAAATGCAGTTGCCTGTTTGGGCTGAGTTAGGCCTAGAGCCAGAAATACTGCAGTTTTTCCAAATTACCAGCCACCACCATAACCCATCCACATTGTTAAACATACAAACACATTCTCAACAAATGCACAGTACTCACTCACAATAAGCACACCCAATCCACAATTCAATCTTTCAACAAAGACTACAAACCACACCTATATACCTTTCCGCACATAAAGCCTCACAATGACACATTTACTGTTAAACTAATCACTACTCTACCCATTTCACGAACACAACACAAAACCACAATACACATAGCCATAATCACCTCAGAAATATCCTCCCCTGCCCTCCACTTACTCCTAACAGACCCAATTCCAGCACTAGCAACCTTTTACTCAATCTTCTCTCATATCGTTCACTAACAAAATCCCCTTCTCTAATTATCAAAAACATAAAACCAGACACTCCTTGCACTCTATTCCACCCCAAATACTCTTCATAGTGCCAAAACTACAAACACTAACAACCCCTGTTCATCTCCCCTAACAAACCACATATACTCTCCTCCACCACCTTTCACCCTCAAGACACATTCGCCACCACTACTTTAGAACCAAATCCTGCACACAAACTCACTACACCAATATCACATGACTATTCCACAAAAACCTAACATGATACACACAATATTATTACAACCACTATTACCACCACCTACACGCATAGACTAAACACATGGGGGGTCATTACAACATTGGCGGTAAAAGGCGCTTACTGCCGTGCAGAAGACCGCCAATACACCGCCGCGGCGGTGGAATTCCACCACAGCTATTATGACACACATCTCGGAAACCGCCGAAATTCAGACACCCACACAAGTCCGCCACACCAAAGGTCAGTGATAAACTGGCGATAACAAAACCTCCACCTCCACGCCAACAGAAACACGCCCATGCTATTACGACCCATGAATCCACGCAGTGGTCTTTCAACCGCGGTATTCCATTGGCGGTACACACCGCCGCGCTCAAAATACACACACATCTCCAAAACACCGCCACATTGGACAATTCGAAATACACACACCTGACACACATACAAACAACACTCCCACACACCCAACGCAATATAAAACACACACCCACATCACCCACAAACCTCTACGACCAAAAATGTACCACGAAGGCCAGAGACACAGCACAGATCAGACAATCCCACCACGCAGAGGCACACAACACCATCACCAACACAACATCCAAGCACCAAACACCACACACCATGACACATCACCACACACATCAACACTCACACCGCCCCACACATCACACACACCACCCCATGGCACGCCAAAGACACCCCTGCTTTTCCGAGGAGGAGCTCAGGGTCATGGTGGAGGAAATTGTCCGGGTAGAGCCACAGCTATTTGGCTCACAGGTACAGCACACATCAATAGCCAGGAAGATGGAGCTATGGCGAAGAATAGTGGACAGGGTCAACGCTGTGGGACAGCACCCAAGAAATAGGGAGGACATCAGGAAGAGGTGGAACGGCCTACGGGGGAAGGTGCGTTCAACGGTCTCCAGGCACAACATCGCGGTTCAGCGGACTGGCGGCGGATCCCCACCTCCTCCCCCACAACTAACAACATGGGAGGAGCAAGTCTTGACCATCATGCATCCAGAGGGCCTCGGAGGAGTCGGTGGAGGATGGGACACTGGTAAGTCAAATCTTAACTAACATATCCCCCACCCTACCTGCATGCTATCACACACCCCTACCCTCACACCCTCCCCTATCACCCCAAATCCTCACTAATGTACTAATAACACAAACTACACATCCCAACACCAAGCCCTGCATGACACAATGAAGCATGGACACCTATCACCTAAGCATGCCCACTGCACGTACCGAGAACAACCCCCTAACCATCATCACACAAGCCCCCACACAGGAATGCTAGCACTGGGGTACACGGTCACCCACCCATTGCACACCATGACACACACACATGCAATAATCATGCTCTTATGCCCCTGCAGGAACACAAAGGACCGTCACCACACCAGAGCGTCCAGACAACACCACTCCACCCCCAGAAGAGGCCCACAGTGACGATAGCAGCTCTGCCCTACTGGAGCCTGATGACCAGCCCGGACCATCGTGGGCCTTAGGACAGTCAGTTCCCCTCGCACAGGCACATCCCAACACTGACCTTGCACCCTCTGGTAACACCAGCACAGCACCCATCCAGCGGGCCCAAACTTCCCTACCCAGGACAGGTCAATCAGCGGTGTGTCCACCACTACAGGGAACCCAGGCTAACCCACCACCCCAACAACAACAGGGACCTGGGGGCAGTGGTAGTGGGCACACGGTCCAGGGGACGGAGGCACAGGAACACAGGGGAACTGGGAGGGCTGCTGTGCGACAGGGGCGGACAGGCCAAGGGAACCCAATCTCCACGAGGCCCTCACCTCCATCATGGGAGCATACCACCACTCCCAGGAGACCCAGCTCCTGCAGGAGGACCAGTATTTGGGGTTCAGGACCATCAGCTCCGCCCTGGGCACCATCGTAGGGGTGCTGAAGGACATACAGCAGACCCTGAGGGACACCTTGGCACTCCAAGGGGCCCCTGACACTAGCCAGGACGATGAACTGCCCACCACCTCCGCCGCGCTAGTGGACAGGATGCCCCGCCACAGGACCACCACACCAGCACCCCACCCCCTGCAGACGGGTAAGCACCCGCAAGCGGTCCCTGAGATCCAGGAACAGGAAAGAGCAAGATGGCAAGACCCCCGCCAGGAAATTAGACCACCCTGATTGTCCCCCCACTGTCCCACTTTGTTACCCTGTCCATACTTGAACTGCCCCAGCTCCTCTTTTTATGCCCAGATGGGCAGTGCACCTGTGAGACTAATAGATTGGACTCTGCCATGGACATTCCTCCGCCATCACCCATCACCATGTAACAACCCCCTCCCAATTCTGAGCACTGCAATAAACACCCTTGAAACACAAAACAATCTGGAGTCAGTCTATGATTTGTTAAAATGTAATATCAATGACAGTGTGAAAATGCGTTGTGAGATGTAAAAGCAACATACCAATGTCACACATCAAAAGTCCTTGAAGGATGCAAGTAGATGACACACGTTGGTAACCACACCTGTGAAACCGTAATGGAAAGAAACAACTCAATTACCAAATAATCCCAAGTAATTACACACAGGATAGAGGAAGACGTGCGACAGTGAATGTAATGTAAAATCTGAAAATGTTCTCACCTGTGTGTCACTGGAAATATTGCTGTATGACTGACTCCCTGTTGTCGTTGTCTTCTTCCTCAGCTTCCTCCTCATCACTGTCCCCGGCTCCACAGCTGCCACAACACTGTCATCTGGACCATCCTCCTGCAGAAAAGGCACCTGGCGTCGTAAAGCCAAATTATGAAGCATCGAGCAGGCGATGATGATCTGGCCCACCTTCTTCGGTGAGTAGAATAGGGAACCACCTGTCATATGGAGGCACCTGAACCTGGCCTTAAGGAGGCCGAAGGTGCGTTTGATCACCCTCCTAGTCCGCCCATGGGCCTCATTGTAGCGTTCCTCTGCCCTGGTCCTGGGATTCCTCACTGGGGTCAGTAGCCAGGAAAGGTTGGGGTAACCAGAGTCCCCTAATTGCCATACACAGTGCCTCTGGAGTTGACCCATCATATCAGGGATGCTGCTATTCCGCAGGATGTAGGTGTCATGCACAGTGCCAGGGAACATAGCATTAACCTGGGAGATGTACTGGTCTGCCAAACATACCATCTGTACATTCATAGAATGATAACTCTTCCTGTTTCTGTACACCTGTTCACTCCTGTGGGGGGGGGGGGGGACCAGAGCTACATGGGTCCCATCAATGGCACCCATGACGCTGGGGATATGTCCAAGGGCATAGAAGTCACCTTTCACTGTAGGCAAATCCTCCACCTCAGGGAAAATGATGTATCACCTTACGTGTTTCAGCAGGGCAGACAACACTCTGGACAAGATGTTGGAAAACATAGGCTGGGACATCCCTGATGCCATGGCCACTGTTGTCTAAAAAGAGCCACTTGCAAGGAAATGGAGCACTGACAGCACCTGCACGTCAGGGGGGATTCCAGTGGGATGGCGGATTGGTGACATCAGGTCTGGCTCCAACTGGGTACATAGTTCCTGGATTGTGGCATGGTCAAACCTGTAGGTGACGATGACATGTCGCTTTTCCATTGTCAACAGGTCCACCAGCGGTCGGTACACCGGAGGATTCCGCCATCTTCTCACATGTCCCAGCTGACGGCGCCTACGAAGGACAAGAGCAACGATAAAGTCAATGTTCATCCAGGTATGTACCCACAGTTACACAGAAGACGACACCACACACAAAACCCTTCCTGTATGTGTGTTGAGTGTAGGCCTAGCTATGTGTGACGCAGAATCAAATGAAGCCTGTGTGGGCCCCTGAAATGGCGGCTGCCTGACCTCTACACTGGACAATGGGATTGTGGGGTAACTGCGCTGGCGTTGCACAACGTCGCGGTAGGCGGTCGTAGACCACGGCGCAATGCTGCATTAGTTCACATAGGACCCTATGGGTCCCAGGAGCCAATGAACAGGTGCGCCGGCGGTGATGATACGCACCGCCGCGGACATCACCACCATTTTCTATCTGTTCAATCACTAGATACCTGACCTTCGACAGGAGAGGACCTACACTGCAAGTGCTGCTGTGACCTCGGTCTGGAAGCAACGATGGCTGCTGCGTCTGGGGAAAGGGCCCCTGCTTTCACTGCTCAGGAGTTGGAGAAACTGGTAGATGGGGTCCTCCCCCAGTACACGGTACTCTACGGTCCTCCATACCAACAGGTTAGTACACAGGGAGCACGTTGTATGGGCTAGGCCTGGGTGGAGAGGGCTGGGTGAAAGAGGGAAGGGGGCAGAGTTCAGGGAACATTAATGCATGTCAATGAATGGGCCACATGGCTAGAGTAGGGAGGGGGGCCACTCACATCGACGGTGCAGTTGGTAATGACTTCTCTTCTTCCCTTGTGCATGTCATGTAGGTCAGCGCCCACCAGAAGAGGGACATTTGGCGTGCCATCGCCAAGGACATCTGGACCCTGGGGGCCCACCAGAGACGGGCACCCACTGCTGTAAAAGATGGGAGGACATTCGCCGCTGCAGCAAGAAAACGGCGGAGGCTCAGCTGGGGATGGCCTCCCAACGTGGGAGGGGTGCCCGTCGCACTATGACCCCCCTGATGTTCCGGATCCTGGCGGTGGCCTACCCGGAGTTGGATAGGCACTTGAGGGCATCATAGCAGACACAAGGGGGTGAGTACAACCTCATTCTGTGGACTTTGCGCGCAGTAGAGGGGTCTGGGTGGGGGAGGAGGGCTGAGGGTGTACCTAGGCCAGCCAGAAATGCGTAGACTAGGCCCCTCTGTAATGCAGCCCATGTGGCACTCTACCCCACCTCAGTACAGTGCCAAGTACAGATATAGTTGCCCCTGTGGCATCCATGTGTGCAGATGTCCACCATAGCGATGTAGGACATCTCCCAGGAATTGCATATGCAGAGGCCAGGAGCACGGCATAATGCAGGGGGCTGCTGTGTCTGTCTTGTCCGCCAACGGTAGCGGTATGCCATGCACTCAACCTGTTCTCCTTCTGTATTTCCCCCCCCCCTTTTTGTGCCCTCCTTGTTCTTTTGTGCATCAGCATCATCAGGCGGAGGTACAGTGGCACCGGAGCACGAGGGAGCAGCATCCCACATGGCAATGGAGGGCCACACCACGGACTCAGAATGCACCAGTGGGACGGAGGGCGAGGGGAGCTTCACGTCAGCCACTGGATCACCAAGCAGCGACACGGACTCGTCCGCCGATGGGGGCTCCCTTGTGGTGGCGGTACCATCTGTGCGCCCCACTTCTACAGGTACAGCCGCCACCTCCCCTACCAGCACCGCCCTCCCAGCAGCCCCTCAGCATTCGCCCCGTGCCCGCTCACCCAGGAGAGTGGGCATCACTTTCGCCCTAGGCACCTCAGGCCCTGCCCCAGTCACCCCTGCTGCCCTCAGTGAGGAGGCCATTGACCTCCTCAGGTCACTCACTGTTGGGCAGTCTACCATTGTGAATGCCATCCAGGGTGTAGAATGAGAGTTGCAACATGGTAATGCATTTCTGGAGGGCATTTATTCTGGTCAGGCTGTCCTTCAGCGAACCCTGCAATCTCTGGCCTCAGCACTGATGGCAGCCATTGTCCCTGTGTCTAGCCTCCCCCTCCAACCTTCTCCACCCAGACCCAATCCCCTGTACCCCAGCCCATCCCAAGCACACCTACAGACCAGCATGCACACAAGTCAGCACACACAAGTAGCTCAAGCAAACATAGGCACCACACAACCCACAAGCACTCACGCAAGCCTCACCCACATACAAAAACAGCAACATCCACTGCCTCCATTGTGTCCCCCTCCTCCTCTTCTCCCTCCTCCCTCCCAGTCTCGTCTACACACACACCTGCATGCACCACATCAACAGGCACAGGAATCGCACCAGGACACCCAGCACCACAAGCCGCTCACCTGCACTCACCACCTCCACTGCCATTTACACGTCCCCTGTGTCCTCTCCCAGTGTGTCTGTGACGCCCCCTCCCAAAGTACACAAATGCGGGCACCCACACATCCAACATCCATCCACCTCACGACAGCCTCCAGTACCTGCACCTGCACCCAAAACACCTAAAGTGACACCTCCTACAACCACCTCCTCTTCCTCCACTCCCAGACCCCCTCCAACTAAACATCCCAGTGTTTGTCAGAAACTGTCCCTGTGTAAAGTTGACCTTTTTGCCCCCACCCCCCCCTCCAATTCATCAGTCCCGTCGTAGCGTCTCAGCCAAAAAGCCTCCAATACCAGTGGTGCCTGTTCAAGTTATGTGGAGTGCACCGGCCACCAGGGCAGGCAGTATGACCCTGAGCCAAGGCACTGGCATCCCACCCCCTGTAAAGGCTCTGAAATTGGAAAGTGGACGACGGGACCGTGTGAAGACTCCTGGTGGGAAAACAACTCACAGGGGTCCCAAGGGGATTGGAGAGTCAGCTGTGACTCCACCAAAGGTGGGGAAGGGCCAGAGGAAGTCTGCCCAGCCTGTTGTGAGTCTCACGACGGAGAAGGGCGGCATCATTCCCGGCGGTCGAGATGCCACCGCCAGCACTGTCGTCACTGGTCAGGAGACCACCGCCAGAGTCAGTGCCCAGGAGGGCCCAAGTATCGTCACTGGTCAGGAGACCACCGCCGGAATCAGTGCCCAGGAGGGCCCAAGTATCGTCACTGGTCAGGAGACCACCGCCGGAGTCAGTGCCCAGGAGGGCCCAAGTATTGTCACTGGTCAGGAGACAACCGCCGGAGTCAGTGCCCAGGAGGGACCCGGCTGCCACAGCCCCGGTGCGCTATGAGGGAACGTCATGCCACACACCAATGCCCAGTCTGGGTATCGTCATGCCACACACCAATGCCCAGTCCATGGAACGTCATGCCACACACCAATGCCCAGTCTAGGGATCATCATGCCACACACCAATGCCCGTTCCAGAGACTGCCATGGCAAAGCACAGCTGAACAGTCCTGAACTGCCATTGGCAAAGCACCGCTGAACAGTCCTGAATCGCCATGGCAAAGCACCGCTGAACAGTACAGAGACCGCCATGGCAAAGCACCGCTGAACAGTCCTGAACCGCCATCGCAAAGCACTGCTGAACAGTCCAGAGACCGCCATGGCAAAGCACCGCTGAACAGTCCAGAGACCGCCATGGCAAAGCACCGCTGAACAGGGCAAGCACCGCCATGGCACAGCACCGCTGAACAGGGAAAGCGCCGCCATGACAAAGCACCGCTGAACAGGGCATGCACCGCCATGGCAAAGCACCGCTGAACAGGGAATGCACCGCCATGGCAAAGCACCGCTGAACAGGGCATGCACCGGGTAAGAATGTAAAGACCGCCACAGCAAGCATCCTTATCCCATGTGCATCTGGAACAGTGACGGGACAGGAACTTTCACGGGGAGACTGGTCCAGTCTGGCCACCAGTCCCCCTCCAGAGCCACTGGCGGATGTTATCTACTTGAGAGACTGTGGCTTTGCACTCCCCAGGATATGGCAGTGGGCAACCCACGAACTGTAGAGACTTGAGAGACTGTGGCTTTGCACTCCCCAGGATATGGCAGTGGGCAACCCATGTGGCTTTGCACTCCCCAGGATATGGCAGTGGGCAACCCACCCACTGTAGAGACTTGAGAGACTGTGGCTTTGCACTACCCAGGAAGGTACAGTGGGCAACCCACCCAGTGTAGAGACTTGAGAGACTGTGGCTTTGCACTCCCCAGGATACATCAATGGGCATGGAGCCCCGTCGTGGATCTGGCTTTGCAGTCATCCGGCTGTTGTGCCCCCCCTTCCCTTCTCCCTGAGGTGCCTGTAGTATTTCTATCTGATGCCCCGGCAGTGTTCTCTCCGATTGAGGACAGGTATCTTTTGTGTGCCTCGCCCATGCTTTTTTGGACTAGTGGTGCATGGACATTGCTATGTGCATATCTGCACTACTTCTCGTAATGTATATATTTCTGGCTGATTTTCTTATATATCTGTATATTTTTGACAGACATGTTTATTGCTACATTACAATGTTTGAACAGATTTTGCTTTGTCTTTGCATTCTTCCGGTGGGATTGTGGGTTGTTACTGTGATTTTTAAGGATGCATTGGTGTGTATGTTGTAATATGTGAGGGTGGGGGTGGGGGTGGGAGTGTTTCGTGGGTGTCCCCCTAACTTTTGCCTCCCTCCTCCCCCATGTCGTAGGTGCTGTACTCACTGTTGTCTTCGGCCGCGCCGCTGTTGGTCTTCGTAGATGAGTAGGAATACAAGGGCCGGAAGAATGTGTAATTCGGGCTCCATGGAGTCCTCGTTCCTCGTGGGATGTGTTGATGTGAGCGTTTTCCCATTGCAGTAACTGTTTCCGCCGTGTTTTTATCTACGGTGAATCCGCCCTGGAAAAGGTGGCGGATTGGCGGGTTGTGATACTATGGGCGGTACATTGTCTTCCGCCTGTCTGTTGGCGGTGACCGCCGCGCTGCTTGTCTGTACCGCCGTGGCGGGCGGTGTGTTAAAGTGGCTGTCTTTGTTGGCGGTTTCCGGGTCATAATTCCCTTTTTTTGTTCCGCCGGCCTGTTTGCGGTACTGCCGCACCTTTAACACCGTCCGCCAGGGTTGTAATGACCCCCATAGACTGAACAAAATATCTTCTAAGCCTGTTTGATGAGGAAAATGAAATAGACAAACAATATTGCTATTCCAATACATCATCAACACTTCACCTAGTACAAGCCCTCTTCAGCAAACAAATTGACACATCCACCAAAATACAATCTCTAAACTGCTTACTAATAAATGCACAATCCCTTTATAAAAACAACCAACAAGTCTACGACCTACTCAGACACAACACTTGACTTGCTCTTCATTACCTAATCATAACTGTGAGATGACATGGCTTTAGTGCTGCATGAAGCTGTTTCAGCAGGCTATTAAACTCTCACACATAATCGCATAGGGAAAAAAGGAGGCAGACTAGCTGTTAAATTCAAGGGCACAATAAATCTCATCAAAGTTCGTGATATATCCATTCAAGGTTGTGAGGCCCTTATCACCAGATGCAACCCTACACCAACTTTTTCCCTTAACTTCATCTTTCTTTACAGACCACCACGTAGCAACAGAACATTCCCAGACACATTTCTGGACCCAGTTTCAAATCTTCTCACACTACACTCCAACCTATGCATCCTTGGTGACCTAAAACCACACACATCTCTGGACACATCCTAGATGTTGTTTTTGCCAATCCAGAACTAGTCTCTTTACAAACGATTGTTCCAGTCACATGATCAGCCACTATGGGGTGGCTTTCCAACACAAGACACCACAATTTTCCATACCTAAGGCCAGCTTACCAGCAATCAACCTTGGAACAAGCAACATTTTGAGGACCTAGAAACACAACAAACATCCAACACAGATCTGGACACAGTAGATTTAGTTAAAAAACTCTGAGTGGCTCCTGGAAGATTTTGATATCCTTCATCCACTAAAAACAGCAAAACATGGCAAAAGAAAGCAAGCACTTTGGATGAATGGATAAAAAGTATAAAGGTAAAACAACAGATTTCAAATGCACCTGGCTAAAACAAAACACACAAGGCAAACTTTTCCTACACAAACCCAGCAGAATATGGGCCTGATTCTAACTCTGGAGGACGGTGTTAAACCGTCCCAAAAGTGGCGGATATACCACCTACCGTATTACGAGTTCCATAGGATATAATGGACTCGTAATACGGTAGGTGGTATATCCGCCACTTTTGGGACGGTTTAACACCATCCTCCAAAGTTAGAATCAGGCCCTATATGTCTTATATCAAAAAAAGCTAAATAAACTACTATTCAAAGAATTCAGAATGCAAAATGTGCAACTGAAGAATTTTATAACTTTCTCACCGAATATTGTAAGCCTAAAAGCACAAAAGCAAAGCATCCTATTTCCCAAATATTTACTGACAAACTGGCAAATCATTACACAACCAAAGCAGACATGCTGGAGACCTATTTAAGCCAAAGGAAAACCACCAACACCAGACATTTTCAAACTATCTTCTGCTCTCCCAAGGATAGGTTAACCCAGCAGCTGCATTAACTATAAAGCTGCAAAGACATTGGAAACTCAAACATCGTCAGTGGCCTTCGAGCCATTGATCAGTGGATGACATGGAGCCATCTCAAAAAGTATATCCAAAACTGAAATAGTAACCTGTGGTGATTGGAAAAATCATGACCCACTCTCAGCCTGCCTCATGAACTAAGACCACCTCCTAAAGTATTCAAGGAAGTAAGAAACCTTGGTATTACTATGAATTTTAACCTGTTAATGAATGCCCAACTGGATATGTTAGCAAGCTCAAGCTTTATTTATATGAAATCTCTGCCACACTCCTTCAACCCACCTAAGATTTCTACACAAGGTCCAAGCTGCTATCTCTCTTGTGCTTTTTAAACTTGATTATGTTGATTGTCTCGACCATGAATCACCTCTATCAACTATGAAAAGACTACAACAAATTCAAAACTCTGTTGCTAGATTATGCCTTCATATAAAGCCACAAGCTCACATCTTCCCTGCCCTAAAGACCTTACACTGGTTACAAGTGGCCAGAGATCTGCTTTCAAGCTGCTTTGTATCATCCACAAAGCAATGCATGGAAGAAGACCACATTTAATCAGGAAGAAAATCACAAAAAACATAAAACAAAGAAATCTCCACTTTAGATTGGCACCCACTCAAAATCCCAGAATTCAAGGAATACATCTCTGTTCAGTCAGCCAAACAATGGAATTAATTACCTCAAAGCATAGGGTTCACTTACAACCATCTTATCTTCAGAATATTACTCAAAACTGGCTCTTCCCTAAATGACCACCATATTCAAAAAGCAATGTGCAGCAAAAGTAGGCATGAAACAACAATGGTGAATATATACATGTGTTTGTAAACTTGTATACTTTGATTATGTATGTATTCAGATGTGTGAATTTGTTTGTTCAAATGCACATATTACTTATAAATTACAAAATATATGTACTGCCATATTTATTGTTAAAAATGTACAAATATATACATTACTTATAGTTAAAATATATGCATTTCTTGTATTTATGCTTAACATATCATTACATAAATAACATAAGTATTTTACTACATGCTTAAGAGTCTCTATTTATTATGATCACTCATATCACAACATATAGCATGATTATACAGAAAGTATGTGTAAATGTTGACTATTCAATACACTTATTACTTAACAAAATATCATCAATACATAAATCAAAAATAAACTAAAAAGGGAAAAGCAAATAATATTGTTATGTAACTAAATGTGTTTGAATATTATTATATAATATATATATGTATATATGTTTAGATATGTGTGTATATATGGGCATGCATGTGTATGCATATGTATGTATATATATATATATATATATATACACACACACATCTATGTGTGTATATTTATATATATTTATTAGAGAAATGAAAAATAAATATTTAAAAAAGCAAAGGAATCAAAAATATTATATGCATACATTATTATATCCCTGTATAAGTAGATCAATAACATATAAGGTGATGAGTGTATGCTCATGGGTTTACTTTCTTCTAATAACATGTCTGTCACAATGTGTAAATATGATTATAGCAATTGTATCTAGAAGTGCTTCACCACTGAAATATTGGAGGGCACATATAAAATGAAAAACAGAAAAACCATAATAAAATTCAAAGCCTGGGTTTAATATTTATCCATGCATGTACATATGGGACTATGTCTAGTACAATTTTATATCTCCTGATTATTTTCCAAATGTGTATCACGTTAAAATCGCTATGTACGTATACCTCTTATGTGCTGTTATGTATCTACATATTTATATATGTTCCTCCTATTGAAGAGACTAGAAATAACTAATTTCCCCAAACCTCACCAAACCACCTCTGTCACTCATCTTACTCCTCTTCCAAAATATCCCCAACATCCACTCTCTGGCTCATCTCAAACCAATTTACTACTATGAATTCCCAAATAAGCCTTTCCAAACTATTTCCCCACCTATCCATCATTAATGCTATTTATCCAACTAGCATGCTCTCTGACTCCTCCCAAACCTCGTTTACTGCTATGAACTTCCAAGTATCCCTTTCTAAACCCTTCCTCTACCCATCCTTTATCTTGTACATCCAACTAACAGACTCACAAGTCTACTACTCCCAATAATAATGTATGTTTCCATCTACTAATCCACCACTAATCTACCTTTGGGTTCTGGAGTAGGTTGCTATTCACCGAAAAGTGCTTCAACTACATATCAGGGATAGTAAGAGCTATATAATATGTTTACAATATTGTCTGCGTCCAGACACTAGATGATGATGATGACAGCTGCATGCAGGGCATAGTCTTTACATCTGTGCCAGTTATATATGTAAGTTCTTGCATACACTGACAAATGAGTGCTTCAGCATCAGAAACACTTAATTAACTCAAAAATCTGGTATTTCAGATCACAAATATGTTTTTTAAATAAAAAATGAATGGTAATTCTTTGTTTATGTAAATGACTATCGTTCTGAAACATAAAGCTTGTATATGTGTGATTTTCATAAACAAGATGATGTCCAATGAATATGTGACTGAATATTCTAAATGTATCCTTGCATCTGACATTTCTGATTGTGTGTAAGATTTATGTAACCCATTTGTTGTCCAAATCTTTGTCTCCATACCCTTGATAGCACTGTTATTTGAGCCTGAATAATCTGTTGCACTTTACTGTGTAGTATGTGACAATATTAGATTTATGGGTTTTTATTTTCTCCCACTGTCCTTTCCAAGGACATTGTCAGTAGCACCATTTGATGGACAATCTACTTATACAGTAAAGGGAATGGCAAAAAAAATGCACAAGCCAAGATATGAATTTAAAAAAAATTAAATAGCATTTAGAAACACAAATGCTTTGATTAGGTGATATCACAGTGTTGTGACGGAGTCATTCCCAACAATCCGACGCCAGTGGCGCTGGTCACGGTGTTACACGGACCTCCAGGTACAGTACCTTGTGAAAATGAGGAAACAAGCTGGTGCAGAGTTGGGCATCGCAGTGTCGCTGGATACAAGGAGGCATCAGTTCGGGTGCTGCGGAGCGAAGGAGCGGAGGCATCACAAAGAGGCATTGGATCCTTGCTTCGGAGCGGTGGAGGTGAGGCAGAATCGGAGAGAAACATTGGATCGTGCACGTCTGGCAGAGTCGATGTCCAGTGCTCAGATCATGGTGTGATGACTTCTGCGGAGTCGCAGACCAGTGGGGCTGCAGGGGTGTCGGGTCTGCGGGGTCGTCACACTCCAGCGAGGACCATGGCTTTGGCTGCAGGTGGCATCCTGAGATTCTGCAGCGGCGTCGGTCCAGAATTGTCTGAAGTTTTTTCACTTGGTTTTCTTTAATTTTTAACCAGCTTTTCTTTTCAAGAGCACATGGACTGTATTAGGCACTGCTTGGCAGGACTGGCTTCTCAGCAGAGAGTCCGAGTACTGGCAGAGGAATTCTTTGATGGCCGTGAGACTTCAAAACAGGAGGCAAGCTCAGTTCAAGCTTTTGGGGATTCTTGTCAAGCAGGAATGCACAACAAAGTCCTGACTTTGGGGTTCATTATGAACACGGCAGTAAACACCGCCGTGTTCATGCTGGCGGTCTTTCAGGAGACCGCCAGCCCCCTTGAAACCCCGCCAGCTGCCTAAACAGCATTCCGCTGGGCGGAAACAGTGTTTGGCATGGGCAGTGCAGGGGCCCCAATAGGGGCCCCGGAGCACCCTTTCCGCCAGCTAGAGTACATTATCCAGAGGGCAGCGCTGCCCTGTCGGATAATGTAATTTGCCATTGTCAGGCTGCCTGTCAGCAGTAGCCTGGCCTTGGCAGAGGGCCACCACAGGCGACCCTCCCTGTGTTGACTATATGGGGGTTCAGAGCGCCATGCCGCTGGCGGTCTTTTACGCTGCCGCCGGCATAGCTGTCTGAACCGCCGGGTTCATAATGAGCCCCTATGTCTCCTTTCATAGGCAGAAGCAGTAACTGCAGGATGGCCCAACAAAGCACAGTCACAGGAAGGGGAACACTTCTCCTCGGCTCTTCAGTTCTTCTCCTTGGCAGGGGTTCCTCTTGAATCCAGAAATGATCTAAAAGTCTGGGTTTTTGGATCCACTGCTTATACCCATTTCTGCCTTTGAAGTAGGCAAACTTCAACGGAAAGTCTCTGTTGTTCACCAGATCCTGCCGTGCCCAGGCCAGGCCCCAGATACACACCAGGGGATTGGAGACTGCATTGTGTGAGAGCAAGCACAGCCCATTCAGGTGTAAGTGACCACTCCTCCCTCTACTCCAGCTCAGATGGCTCATCAGGATATGCAGGCTACACCCCAGCTACATTTGTGTCACTGTCTAGAGGAGATTCACAAACAGGTCAACTGTCATACTGACCCATACGGGAAATCCACAAACAAGCAGAGTTACCGAATGGTTAAAGCAAGAAAATTTCTACTTTCTAAAAGTGGCATTTTCAAGCTAACAATTTAAAAAACAACTTCCGAAACAGATGTATTTTTAAATTGTGAGTTCAGAGACCCCAAACTCCGAGTTTCTATCTGCTCTCAAAGGGATTCTGAACTTTAAAAATAAAGTTAGCCCCCATGTTAACCTACGAAAGAGATAAGCCTTGCAACAGTGAAAACTGAATTTGGCAGTATTTCACTGTTAGGACATGTAAAACACATCAGTACATGTCCCACCTTTAACTTACACTGCACCCTGCCCATGGGGCTACCTAGGACCTACCTTATGGGTGCCTTAAATGTATGAAAAGGGAAGGTTAAGGCCTAGCAAGTGGGTACACCTGCAAAGTCGAATTGGCAGTTTAAAACTGCAGACACACACTGCAGTGGCAGGCCTGAGCCATGTTTGCAAGGCTACTAATGTGGGTGGCACAACTAGTGTTGCTGACCCACTAGTAGCATTCAATTTACTGGCCCTGGGCACCTCTAGTGCACTTTACTAAGGACTTACAAGTAAAACAAATATTACAATCAGGGAAAAGCCAATTACACATACACTTTACACAGGAGCAGTTGCCCTTTAGCACTGGTCAGCACTGGTAAAGTGCCCAGAGTACCCAAAACAGCAAAAACAGAGACCAGCACACAGTCAAAACATGGGAAGCAGAGGCAAAAAAGACAGGGGAGACCACGCCTGGAATGCCAGGTCTAAGACATACCAAAACAGTTAAAACATTGCGAACACAATATACAGCTCACCCCAATTTGTAAAAATAGAGCACAGTTTATTGCACAACATCACACCAAATTACACAAAGGGGGTCATTCTGACCCCGGTGGCGAGGGTTGGCGGGAGAACCGCCAACAGGCTGGCGGCGCCCCGCAGGGCATTCTGACCGCGGCGCTTTGGCCGCGGTCAGAAGAGGAAAACCGGCGGTCTCCCGCCGGTTTTCCGCTGCCCATAAGAATCCTCCATGGCTGCGCCGCCATGGGGATTCTGACACCCCATACCGCCATCCTGTTCCTGGCGGCTCTGCCGCCAGGAACAGGATGGCGGTATGGGGTGTCGTGGGGCCCCTGGGGGCCCCTGCAGTGCCCATGTCAATGGCATGGGCACTGCAGGGGCCCCCGTAAGAGGGCCCCACTTTGTATTTCAGTGTCTGCTTTGCAGACACTGAAATACGCGACGGGTGCAACAGCACCCGTCGCACCTTCCCACTCCGCCGGCTCGTGGGAAGGTTGATTTCCACTGGGCTGGCGGGCGGCCTTTTGGCAGTCGCCCGCCAGCCCAGTGGAAATCCCAGAATCACCGCAGCGGTCTGACGACCGCGGTGCGGTGTTCTGGCGGGGGTACTTTGGGTGGCGGCCTCCGCCACCCGCCAAGGTAAGAATCAGGGCCAAAATCTAATAAGGTGATTTTTTTTTTACGATTTAATTGAAAATAGCTCCATAAATTGCAAAGCACAATTGGCATTAAATAGTTGCAGAGGACCAGGACTTAGATGTGATTTTAGGCCACCACAATGGAGCAAGAGCCAGATACAACAAGCTGATTACCCCCTCCTGGTCCTGGAAGTAGGGAAGTTTGGAAAAGTTTTAAGATCCAATATGGAAATATATTTTGCACAGCACATGAAAAACCTAGAATTCAGTTGGATGTCATGGAACTACCAGTTGGTACACTTTTAAGGTCCCGTGACCTCAGGAGCTCTTAGAGACTCTCGGGGTGTCAGGCAGAGGGAAACTGCAAAGTCCAGTTGAGGTCTAGTTGCCACTGGCCAGCAGGGAGTCATCACAGAAATGTCCACCTCAGCTTTTATTTTTGTTACTGGATCCACCCAGGACACTAGCCTTACGGTACTTGTAGATCCTTCTGTCCTTGGGTTTCAAGTGGAAGGCTTTCAACCTCCTCAGGCCCTTCTCACAGTTCACAGATGCCAAGTGCAGCAGGTTCAATCCACCCAGTATCCTTTCACAAGTCCAGCAGTGTACTTATGACAGTGCATGGGGCTGTCACATTTATGCTTAGCACCAGCTCGTGAGTGGGTTGACTCCTGGGCACTGCACAACCAATGTGTCAAAGGTTCCTATGGACAATGTTACCCACATTTTCACCACTTTTTGCTTGCCTTACTGTAAACAGGCCCAAACTATCATCTGCCAGGTTAGTTTAAAGATGGTGAAGGTATTCTGCCACACTAAACTTAGGCTCTGAGGGCTATGTGTGTTTGTTGGAGTGTCATAGTGAAATCACTATTGTTAACCCACATCTAACACAAAAATCCAGTTTGAATCATGCACTGTACCCACAACAAACCCAGAGATGCACATTTGGCAGGATGAAACCAGAGTTCTTTGGCAACAAAACAGGGGATACAGAAGAATTTAATTGGCATCCTGTTTTCTCCCTTTCACGTGCACCCCAACTTTTACATGCAGCTCAACAGACATGACAAGCAGGATTTGATATAGTGTTGTATCAAGACTATGCCACAACCCCTGTTCTGAATATTCTATGGAGTTTGGAGGAGTTATGTCTGCCCATTAAGGTCAGCCTGTTTGCTTCTGGGAGGCATTTCACACCACTCTCTGGGTTAAGCACTGTGTGGGAGCTGGCAGAGGCTTATGCTTATTAGTCTTCTGACTGTTCAAGCAGGCAACTGCTAACCTTTTCATAATATCTAATAAAAATCTAATTTCCCATTGAATTATATATTTTTTAAACTATTTAAAAAAAGTAGTTTAATTATTTTATTAACTTGTTTCATTCCAATAATAGCAGTATTAGTATTTGAATCTGTACTCTGGTTTTCTACAAAGGCTTACCACAGTAAAATAGCTTTTTGAGCACTGTCACTTCAGGAATATATCAGCATAAATTTTCTACATGTTCCACTTTTAGATACCATGCACCATAGCATGTCACTATAAGGTAAGGGTTAAATTGGACTGACCTACTAATAAATAAAAGGGAGGTTTTTACCTGTTAAAAATGATTTTTATAACATGTTGACCTGCAACAGAGTGCGTGCAAATGTAGGCCTGAAGCCAAATTTCCTTGGTCACACTACTGGTAGAATAAGTGCTGCAGTTCACAGGTGCCATTTAACATTTCATGCAGTAGATGTATTTCTGCACCACATACTACAACTTTATAGAAAAATTAAGATAGCTAATCTGGTAATTACCCAGTTTCTACCTGGTTTTGGGGTCAGAGCACATGCACTGGGCAATGGAGAGTATTGCCCCAGTGTGCAGAGTCTAACACCCAATATTAAAATTCAGAAAATAAGTGGGAGTGATCACACAAATACAGGCATTGCCTCACAAGATATGTAAAGAAATGCTTTGAAAACTGATTGACCATGTCTCACTGCTTTTTTAGCTACCTATATCACCTATATGTTATGAGGCTTTCTTAAGTTGTGCTGAAAGAAAACACTATTTTTGGCTCGGTCTAATTTAATGTTTTAGGGTGTGAACCGGCAGTTATTTGGGGACAGGTAATACATTTTTGGTACACCATGAAAGTACTAGAGAATTGCCCATTTATGCCCCTGTGATTTATTCGATTTATGTGACTGCAGAATGCAGTATTTGTTCCAACATCCTTAAAACTTGCTTATTTATTGCAGTTCAGCCTGGCGTTTACACTTTATCAGTTTAATAGATCAAGCATTAGCATTATAATGGAGCAAGAAAGCGTACGAAAAAAGGGTGTAGCAACATGAAAGATTGTATGGTAAGGAGATTAGAGGGGAGGATTACAGATTGGAGCATCATATTTAAAGGAAAAGCTATTGAATCCATCTAAGACTATTAATTGTGACCCAATGCCTAAGCTTACAGGGTTCTGCTATGCATCTTTAATGAACATCTTTCAACTTTTCCTACACTTCAGTTTATTAAAAACATTCTCCTGATGCATGCCATATTAAACTGGACACAAAACCATAAACACATGGCAAAACAAAAATGTAATTGATTGCCTTAGCTTTTCATTTTTTTTTCATGGGATTCCCCCCAAAACCTTACTTATTAAGGCACATCAGAATCGATCGCAGGCTTCTCTGCTATTGCCGTATGCGTGCAAATGCTCATTCAGAACAAAGATATTCTTACAAGGTGATCACAACTCTTTACCAGGTTTTACAATTTTACTAGTGTAATCTTTTGTTGGGGTACATGGTTCCATATTTGGAAAATATGGCATTAAACAATTCAATTCTCAATGCTCTTTGAAAAAATGTTCAGATCTGGCAAAGTGACTTTATATAAAAACTTTATTTTCTTAATGTTGAACTATGAAGCATAAAAAGGAATTAAAACTATTTTGATATGCAAAAATGCAACTTTAAATCTTTTCCTATTCCAATATATTAATATCTGCTAGCATATTATGCTGTAACCACTGAGTAGTAGCTCCATAAACATAGCAAACGCCTGTCATTATCTTCCAATGCACAATTATTTAGTAGTACCAAGGTGTTTATTATCCGTATATTAAATGATGACATCTTTGAGTCCCATATGTATAAATTAGAATATTTTTAAAATAGTATCATATTAAAAGAAGAAATAACCTTATAGAAGTGTCAGCATCTTTCAATTGTTCTCCTTTCTATCAAATTGGGAGGGAAAAGTCAGGCCTAAATATCTCCTTCTAATGGCTAAAAATGCAATTTGTACAGGTTGGCAATATCGTTCATAATGAAAAATAATATTAATTCAAGGATAATATAATGTGGGAATATCTAGTATGGTTTGCAGCAATTGGGGCAAAACATTGCCATGACAATACTAATTTGACATGGAAATATTTGAATAGAATAAATATTCTAAAACAAAATCCAACATATCCATGCAGTGCTAAATTTTAAGCAATATCATCTTCACATAAACCGACCATGGAGACTAATGATATCTGTAAGTGTTTCCAAATATATTCCTTGTGCTGTAAAAAGGACACTATGGATTCTATAAAAAGGGTCAAGTATAGGCTTGAAAGTGGCAAACAATGTCCCAAAGACTTATTTACTCATAAAATAAGGCTTTTATTACTCAGAAAAATTGAGAGGGGTAACCTGTACTTTGCAGAAGTGCCAAAAGCCCATTTCACAGGTCAGTGACATTAAGTAACAACTAACCTAAGAGTCTGATTGATGAAGGCAATATCAATAATGCTCCTCAAAATAGTCTCTGGGCATACTGACAGAGCTGTTCATAATTAGAAATTCACATGGTTCAAAACTCAGCAATTTTAACTTTCTAAAGTATTGGTAGTTTCCATATTTATTCATATTTTAAAAAAAGGCAAAACTTAAGGGGAAGCTCATGGCAATGGGGAGATTTGTGCTGCTTGACAACAGTCCACCCCTTCCCTTACCATGAGACCCCATTCTAAAAGAGGTTATCAGCACCCACACTTCTCAAAGTATTTCCCTAGAGAAAAGCTAAAGGGGCAAAACTGTAACCCTATGGTCCTGGGTAATGTATTAGCAGTGGAGAGGATTTTAAACTCTGAACACATCATGAAATCAATGATAATTTGCAGTTCAGACTCCTTACAATATATGTAGTAAAAGAACAAAGACCCCAGTCCACTGTATTTTGTAATAATATTTATACAGAGGGAAATGTTCGGAAGGAAGGTGTTATATATCTAGAATATGTATGTGAAGTGACTGCCCTGTGCTCAATCAGTGTGTCCAATATGTTGTAATGTTGTATAACATGATGTTACCTTGTATCTAGAAAAATAATAAAAACTGGAATCTGTTACTCGATGTCACACCGCACCTGGTCCCAGAAGTTAAAAGTCAAACCTGTTCCTCATATTTCTTCGTGTCTTTTTCTTCCAGGTGACACACCATCTTGTCAAACTCTTTGACAACGTTGCTGATCTTAAATTTCAAGTGAATGACAAGGAGTCCACAAATATAGCTCTTGGGATGTATAGTAAAGAAGTGGAGTATGTCCCATTCCACCAAAACCTCAGATGCCATGGGCAGGTACAATATAATTTGTTTCAATTTTATGTTCACAAGACCTTCCTCTATGCTATTAATGGACAGACATGTTTTGTTACAGTGGAAACAGTGTGACGACTCGCTTGTCCATATCTAAAAAGATACGTAGATCATAATATACTATAACTTCAATTAATATTTTTTTCTGTGTGTGTGCCTGTTAGGGAGAGAGTTTGTGTGTGTGTGTTGTGCGTGTTGTAACCATTTCATGAGATGTTAAACTTTGGTACTTTGCACAGCAGGCCATTTTCAATTACTTTGTAGTTATGTACATGAAAATGCGACCATTGCAGCCTCATAAAAAGTAGAAATTGGTCTAACTTGCTTTAGCGAAATTACATGAAATTTCTGCAAAAGTATGTGAAATGCAAATCTGGCATTTAGAGTAATACGCAACGTATTTTAAAGTACTGGGATTCATTATTGTTTTAATTTGAAATACCAATAAAGGGATTGTGAAAGGTTTCCTGTAGCAGAACAGAAAAAGAGAGATCTACTTGGCTGCAATGTAAACTATTTTCTGTTGAAAACTCTCAAAAATATTTTGTTTTAGGAAACATATTTATGGATCTCAGTTTAGGAAGCAAATTCCAGCCTGTCTTTTGTTCATGCTCCCTGGGAAGCAGACCCTTGCACATTTGATCCAACCATATAGGTCACAGATAATTATTTTTTATGAGCGTTACTCTATTTCAATACAAGTTTCCATCCTGATCAATGCTATATCACATGAGAGGCATATAGCAACTGTTTTCAGTTACATTTAGTATGCTTCCTGAATTGTTACTTTTCGATATTGAAGCTCCTCAAAGATTGAGTGAATTCTCAAAAGCAGCATTTCGAACACTGGTGGTGCCCTGCCTGATTATGTTGTAAGGTGCTTGAGAATAGGTTTGGATGAGAGCATGTCAGAAATCCTACCCTTCCTGATTACAGAAAAGGTGTTGTGCTTTCTGAATTGAGGGTATTCTCCTTTTGTTACCTACTTCTTCAATTGGTTACTCAGATGACGTTAAGTAGATACTCACACAATCCTTGGAAATCTTGAACATTTGTAACTGTTGGGATCACTTTGGAGTAATAGTTTTATCGGAGTACAATGTATTGTCTATTGTAATGTGATACTGTTGTGCTTACATCTAAGTAGCATGAAATGGTCGGATGGCAGATTTTTACAAAGATCTCTCTTAAAAATCATAGAAAAAAGGGTTCTCTGCTGGGTTTTCTATATGCAGATATTCCACTATAATTTCTTTCCATATTAAGAACTACCCATATTGCCATAAATACATGTTCTATCGCCTCCAATGTAAATAGGACATCATAAGTCAGTAAAGAGAATATAGTCAATGGAACATTTGAATTTTCCCAAATCGTAAAGATGTTTTGTATGCATCTGCCATTATTTGTAAGAATTTGGAGAATTAGATGAGTGTGAGAACCCACATTTAATAATTACAATCTTTGTGAAAGAGAACTACGAAAGTCACATAATAGCTTGGCACAATCCAATGTGAGTCAATGCGTAAAGTATTTATGCAGCATGTAGAGTAACAAAGTGACACCATAACACAAAGGAAGATTCGAAACCAAATTAGAAAAATAGAATATTTAAAAAAATAAAATGACACCTAAATGGCACAAAATCCGTAAGTAGAACCTGAAATATGAATTTTTAACATTTGCATTACAAACAGTACCAAAAGTAATCGCGGGGCAAACTGAGTCCAAAGGAGGTCTTTCGAGCTGCAGGTTGCTGAAGAACAGGATACAGGTAATCGATGAAGATGCAAAAGGTCAGAGTAGGTCAAGTCCCTTCCCAGGAAGGCCTCAACATTGATGTGATGCTGCTCAACATTGGTCCTGATGGAGCCCTCAACTTTCTGATTCTACGTTCTAACTTAGAAACATTTCTGGAAGTAGGATCTCCTTCAATGGGGCAAGCCAGCAAGTTGAGGCTGACTTGCAATGTGACAGCTGCAGCTTTGACTGCGATCCCTGGTCTCTATAGGTTCTCAGGCAGAAAGTTGATGAAATGTTTCTACGTCCCATTTCTTGCAGCTTGGGGACTGGAGGTATACACTAACTCCAGCCAAGGGTCCAGGACCTGCAGGGGCATCACTTAGGGGTTAGGACTCACACCAGCAGAGGCGAGCAGCAGGGTCCAGGGCAGTGTTCCTGTAGCTCAAACAGGAAGTCAGAACGCTGATCCTTGGAGTCAGAACTGGGCTCCTGGGTTCAATGCAAGTCAATCCAGTCTTGCTTCAGTTTCTTCAGACAGCAAGAGGCGTCTTTGCATTCTTCACAGGTCCAAGAGTGTTCAGAGGAAAGGTCTGTGTGGTCTATATTTATGTCCAGTGCTAGCCCGTGGGTGGAAAGCAGCTCTTTGTCCACCCCTAAAACAGTTCTGGTTGGGTCCTTCCCTGCCACTGGGCTTTGAGCCAGTCTGACTATAAAGAGAAAGGTGAGGCAAGCCTAGTTGTGAACTTCATCTGGAGGTGACAAGTTAGACATTCTTTGAAGCTTTGAAAGTGCCAACCTGGAGGCATATTTTACATTGCTACCTTAGTGGGTGGCATAATGAGTGCTGAATCGTACTAGTAGCATTTGATTTGCAGATCCTCGGTACAGGTGGTACCATGCACTAGGACCTTAAAGGCAAATTAAATGTGTATTTATGTATTGGTATTTAGAAAGCGCATTCCAGCCATGGCATCAAAGCGCTGTGTGGCAAAAAGTGAAAGGGAAGAAGAGCACCAAAAAAGCAGGGTGAGTTAAAAAAAAAAGCCAAGTTTTGAGCTGCTTCCTAAAGGACAGAAAATGATCGTCCTTTCTAATGGACAGAGGAAGAGTATTCCATCATTTGTCCGTTACTACTGTAAAAGCTTTATCACCCCACCTAGCTTTGCGGCTGCGAGGGACAGAAATCAAATGGAGACCTGCTGACCTAAGCTGATGGCCTGACACATATAATTGTAAGGATGAGCAAAGGTATTCCGACTCTACCGAGTGAAGTGCCTTATGAGCTAGACAAAAAGCCTTGAATGTAATGCGTCTCTCAACAATGTGTCAATCGGGTATGCAAAATTTACCAGGTTTGCAAGCCAGGGCACTAGTACTTTACTTCTTGTCAGCAGTGGTAAAGTGCAAAGCGTCCTATGACTAAAACAAAACTGGCTCAATAACAGAAAGCTAAAATCTGGGAAATATCACACAAAAGATTATAATTTCTTGAACAATAAACCATTTTTAGTGTATAAGTTGGCAATACATTGAGACAAATGTCACCTCCACCTTGGTTGCCTTTTGTTAGACCTGGTCCTCTCTGCAAGGTCAGCCCCCCCAAATGTTTGCCTGCAGCTGTCCTTTTCTTTTCTGAAATTGTTTTTGTGACCTCTAAGAATTTGTGTGCTTTACCACTGCTATGCAGTGCCAAAGTGCTTGTGCTCTATACTTTAAACATTCTAACGTTGGTTTATACCTAATTGCCATATTTATTTCCTTATAAGTCCCTTGTAGAGTGGTATAGCATATACCCAAGGTCTCCAAATTAAATTCTACTAATGTGCCTGTAGAATGTATTGTGCCACCCTCTTAAGTAGACCCTTAAAAAATGCCTCAAGCCTGCCACTACAGCCTGGATGCAGTTTTAAACTGCCAGTGGAACTTGGCATTAAAACTCCATTGCCAAGCCTTAAATTCTGTTATTACATACAAGTCACCCCTAAAGTAGACCTAGGTAACCACAGGGCAGGATGCATTGGAATTAAAAGGTTGTTGGACATGTACTTTTAATTTTTACGTGTCCTGGTAGTTTTCACTACTGTGAGGCCTACCTGTCCCATAGGATAACATTGGGTTGCCTTATTATTGCATTTATCAGTACAAACGTCTGACTGGGAACAAATAAGCATTTCATGTTTGGTTTGTATGAAATTGTAATTAAAAACTGTTTAATGGTAAAGGCGGATTTTAAATTAAAATTTTGAAAATGCCACTTTTAGAAAGTTAGTATCTTACTGCCCTTTTCCATTTGGTACCTGCAGCATGTCCTAGGTCAAATGACTGGGTGTAGTTGGCAGTTGGACTTTGTGAATTCCTACCAGACAGTAAAACACTAGAGGAATTAGGTGTGCCTGAATGGTCTATCTGCTGTCAGGATGATGGGGCCCAGCTGGGCACAGCAACTAAATATGTTGTGCTCTGCTTACACACAAAGGGCTTGTCACCACTGCATTTTCCCTGCAGCTAGCTTGGATGGAGGGAAGTGGACTCAGGACATTTCAAGCACTCCAGAGAGACCCCTCTAGAAACTTCTCCTGCTCCAAAGGAGGTAACTAGGTATACAAAATAGGACCCTCGGATCTATTCTTCATTTCACTTTCTGGACCTGTCACAGGACTGCTTGCTGCTGTAGCCTGTTGTGTACTCCACAAGACTGCTTTGCTGTACCTGGAAGGACTGTGTTGGTGCCTGGAGACTGCCGTGAACCTCAGAGGCATGCCCTGCTGCTTGAGCACTGCTTCATCACTTGAACCCAGGACAACCAAAGTGACATCAAGGGCTAGTTCGCTTGACTCCTATTCAGAGCCACAGGGACATTACAGGCTCCCCCCATCCTGAACCCACACCTGAATCCAGCCTGAGGGAGTCCTAAACCACAAAGTAATGTTCCTCCTATCCTAGACCCTTGGTAGTGCTAAAGATGCCCAGATAGGCAAAATCCAGATGTTGTAATTTGGAAGATTTTGGGCTAAAAACTGCAGAGGGAAAGACTGGGACCAGCCAGCTCATCAACCTGCCTGATGTGCATCTACAGGCAGCCTGATTTTGCAATAGTTCCTGATACACTCTTCTCCGTAGCATCAAATCCTGTTCAGTGGTCCTTCGAGAAAGGGGTGATCAGCCTCCTGGAACTCATCAGCTACAGCCTCCTTACTCGACCCACTGGAGATTTTCCACCTCCAAAAAATAGACTAAGAGCCTGATTATGAGTTTGGCGGTCCCAGGATTGCCAAAATCGCAGTGGCTGCCGGGCTGCGGTACTCTTGATGGTCCAACTGCCAGATTAGGATCCTGGCAGATGACCACCCGGAGACTGCCGCCATCTCCAGGATCATGGATCCTAATGGGTTGCCGGCAGTCGGAGTAATGGTCAGCTACGGTGGTGCAGAGTTTTGCACCGCCTTTCTGATCACAACTCCCCTTTCCACCAGCCTTTCCATAGCGGTTGCAATGCCATGGAAAGGCTGGTGGAGAGGCAGTGCTGGGGGGCACCCTGTATGTTCGAATTCCAAGGGTGCTGTCTGCTCTGCAGACAGTGTGCCTCTGATGGTTCTTGTGTGTGAGGCCAATGCCACCACATTGTTTCCACCGGGCTGACCGTCGGAAACATCGTAATATGACATTTCCACAAATCAGCCTGGTGAAAATATCATAATATGATGGGGTGAGGCCGCCGGCTTGATGTCAGCTTCACCCCACCTGTATTGATGATCGTACTCAGGCCCTAAGTCCAAACATAGAAATCTTCATTGTGACTCCGTCCAGCGGCTCCCCGATGACGACATGTGGACACCACCTGCAGCCTCGCCAACTAAACTTTACCTTCTCAGAACATTCTCTTCAAAATTTCTTCCAAGTCTGAAGGTAAGCACCACCTGCTTCTTGTTTCCAACCAACGCTCCCTCTCAGTAGCCTAATTTTCTCTTTTGACACGTTCTCTCTTGTCCAGATGTCCACGGTTGGTGCTTTAATCTTTTAGAAACTGTTTTTTAATAAAAACTTTAAAAACTCTTAACTTCAATTTTACTGAGTGGATTTTTGTTGTTTTGGTGTAAAATAATGTATTTAAATTGTCTCCATTTTTCTAAATAGGTGTGGGATTTTTCCTATGTTGTGTTTTCACTTTTTTACCATATGCTGCATATATACTTTACACATTGCCTCAAAGTGAAGCCTGACTGCTGTTTGTGCAAAGTTGCCAAGGGATAAGCACCTTCCTCTTTGTTATATGTAAGTCGCCCCTTGCATAGGCCCTGGACAACCCAGATGGCAGGATGCAATGTATTTAAAAAGTGGAACAGGTACTTTTAAGTTTTATATGTCCTGGTAGTGAAAAATTCTTAAATTTGTTTTTTAGTACTGCAGGGTCTGCATTTTCTATAGGATTACATTGAAGTTACATTATTATGGCTAATAAGGAATAATTTCCAAATGGGAGTAGGTAACCAGTTAATATCTTTTATCCCTTGAATTGTTTCAGAAAGTTGCCATTTTCCCGCCTTAGCCATTTAGAGCCTGCAGCCTGTCTCTGGGCCACATGACTAGGTGGAGCTGACAATTGGGCTTTGTGTATTCCTCCTAAAGAGCCATTTACAATAGCAACCTTAGGTGTGCCTGGATGGGCCATCACTGGCAGGATGAGATGGCGGAGCTGGATACAGCCCTACTTACACTTGAATAGGCTGTGTCCTGCCTCCACAGAAAGGGCTGGACACCCCCTGTAGTCAGTTTGGAGCCTGGACAGGGAAGGCATGATGCCTGTGAACTTCAAAGGGAAACCTTTCAAATGAAGGCCTAGGTATAAATATTGGACCCCAGACCCCAACCCATCTGGGCACTTTTTGACCTATGTATAATCTGCCAGGAAGAACTGCTGTTCTGCTCAAAGGACTGCCACTCTGCTGGACTGCTGCTCTGAAGGACTGCTTCCCTGCTTGTTGACCTTCTGCCTGCTCCCCTCTTGCCTGGGTGAGAAGGGCTCAGCCTGCGTCTGTTGAATCCAGGACCCAGAGTGACTCGAATGGTTAGTCTGTTGGCCTCCTGACTAGAGCCTCAGGGACAGAAGGCTCCAGCAGCCTTGAACCCAGCACCTGGACGATGCCATATGCGAGTCATTCTCTGTTCAGCAGTGGCACCAAAGTTCTGGACCTTTGAAAGTTGGCCTAAAGGTGCTTTGCTAACCCACATGTAGACCTAGCAGAACTGACACCTCTCTTTTGCTATGCAGTGCAATCCCTAGCAGAACCGATGCATTGTCTTTGCAGCCTGCATCAGAACTGCCGCTGTGCAAAGGTTTAATGATGCAGGTCCTTGCATTGCAGATCTCTCTTCAATGGTAGCCTCAACGACAGTGCAGGTTCTCATATTGCAGCTTTGTAGCTCTTCAAAACTGATGCATCGCCTCAAAAGTGCAACGCATCCTCGATGCGGAACCTCATAATGCTCTTCAACCTGGATCTAAGGTTCTCTTGTTCAGCAATCCTAACTGGGTCTCTGTAGCCAGCCTGCACTCCACAGTTGATCTGAACTTGCCACTTTGTCCTGGACGGGTGCAACCTGATATCCACTGTTGAAACGTTGTTCTTTTTGGTGCTATTTTCACTGAAAGTTTTAAAATTGCATATCTCCAGTTCTGCTGATTGGATTTTTGCCATTTAGGTCTTGTTGTATTTAGTACACTTTATTCTACTTTTCTAAATTGATTTGGGAGTTTTCATTTATAGTGTTTTCACTCTATTACTGTTCAAAGTGCTGCATAGATACTTTACACCCTGCCTCTAAGTTAAGCGTAACTGCTCCTTGTCAAGCTACCAGAAGATTGAGCACAGGATAATCTGAGGAATGCTTTTGGCTGATACTGAAAAAGATTGTGGTTGTTGCTTGATTAGGGTTTCACCCCCTTCAACCAGTAACCCAAATTCCCACATCTATACTTTATATTTCTCCTTGGAATAAAAGTAAATATGTGTGAGTGCCTCTTTACAATTAACTGTGTAGTGTGTGAAAACTACTATCAGTCTAGTGTTTAGGATGTCTTCAAACAAAATAGAGAAGCTCTCTTCTGTATACTATAACATACAACACGTGGATGTCTAGCGCTATGTGTTATGTTCCCTGTATGCTGCAAGCCTGCACGCACACAGTCTGCATTAACTCAGTGCCCAAGGGTTCTCTGTGACTGCCTACGTCTTTCCTCGCACCAAGGGAAAGACTTTCACAGACGCTCATTTGGAAATAACACATTTAAAAGCACATTCAGCACAGTTCCTTGTGTGTCTAGCAGTTTTCAGGCAACAATAAAAATGGCAAGATAACCCTAGTGATTATTGTTCCTGCTGGAAAGAGATCAAAGTTTTGTCTACTGGCAGTTTTGACTCATCATAAATTAGTGCAGAGGGTTAATATGCCTGTTGCAGAGAAGGTGTACCCTGTAGATCACAGAAGTGTATTTTATGTGCATAGCTCGGTGGGTTACTGCTTTTGTCACAGAGATCCTTTTGTTACTTGCAGTTCATAAATTACAATCCTAACATAGCAAAGTGACCTCTGAACTGACAGTAAAGAACTGCATGCAAACTGCATAGTATGGGTTAGAACATTGTTTTCCCCCAGTTGTATCATTAGTGCTAAAAAATGTTTGTTTGGGTAGAAATACATTTTTATTAGTAAAATCAACCCCACTCACCGTAGCACATTATAAATCTTGAGTTTCTACTTCTCCAGACCAAACACTCTTAATATGAACAACCTACTAGTATGGATGGTATGTGATTACTTCACCTTGTAATCCTCATTGTTTTATGTAACATTTCCTATAGACTGATTACACATGTATGAATCATTGTCTGTATAATGTGGGGGATGTTAAGGTCTCTGATGTCCTACACTGGTGTGAGAAACTCTATGAAACAAATGAAATGTAAGTGAGGGAGCAGCTATGGAGAGCCGAGGGGCACTGTTGGAGGCTAGTATCGAGGGAATCCATGCAGAAGTAGCTCATAGTGGGGTGTGAAAAAGATTGTCACACTGGGTGCCACCAGCACAAGAGCTAGGCCTGCTGTAACGAATGTTGTGGCTGCTCCAACTGTGTAAAAAGGTGGACCCTTTGAGAGATGGCGAGTAGGACGGGCAATCTTGTATCCTAGGCCTCTGGACGGGCATGTTATGGTGGGAGCAAGCTGTACATAACTGGCACAACTTATTGCAGAATATGCTTTTTGTGGTAGTTCGGCTCATAGCAGGCGGCTGTGAGCACAAAGCGACAAGCATCTCCTCTGGAGCATGAGGTAGCAGTGGGAGGTAGAGAGAGGTGTTTTTTTTTCAAATTTATTTTATTAGTTAATAAAAACCATAAAAAAGACAATACAAATTCCAGTATGGTGATAATATCAGTCAGACTAAGAGCAATAAAAACATTTAACTCTGATATCCTCTTTTGGACAAAGTCACAGACATATATAACCAAATATATGAACGAAACCAATCATGAGCTTGAGCAAGTTGTAGTTGCATCTGGCTACCCCAATTAAAATACAGATCTGTCAATAATCAACATTAACCTAAGTTAATTCTAACATACTAGATAGATCTCCTGATGTGCTGAATTATTATGCTGAGGGCACATATTATTCCAACTTCATAGAGGACAAGATATCAGAAACTATTGTAGTTTAAATGAATTTACCCTAGCCAAAACAACCCAGCGTTGGCCCATCCCCAGATTTCATTCACAAGCAGTTGTAATGTGCAAAATTAGGCAAAGGGTACATTTAATTTCATTAATCTAAAAACACTTGCCAATTATGCTTCAACCTTAACAAGTATCCCGCCACTGACCCATCTTCAGTTTTTGAAATTAGCAAATTTAACATGCAAAATTAGATATAAAGTGTGTATTCTGTGTTCATGCCTTCGCTAGGACATATAATGTGCAAAAAATGCTTCATAATTCATCCTTACAGGAGCCCAATATTAATATCTTCATAAGTAAATATAAAGTGCAAAATAGAGCGACAAAGAACGTATTGTTTGGTCAACATAGAAACCAGTTATTGGAGAATCTAACATTTAGACCCCATATTGTCAGCATGCCCTAGTTCCAGATGAACTCCAGCACTCATTGCTAGCATGGTGTGCCAGATATGCATGTTGTTTGCGCTTCATGAGCCAAGTCAAGATTTCAGAGCTGATGGATTGCAAATATCAAAGCTACTTAACAATTTGGCACCAAATATCTTCTCAGCATGTCACTTTGCTAGCCCAGTTTCAATCTTCGTTAACGATTAGTTGATGCAACATGTGTGGTAAAAATTTCCAGAAACTGGACCAAATTCTTTTTTCAGCAGTTTTCGTCTCTGAATAACCAGTGCAAGACATACACAGACAACATGCAGCACCGTTTCCACAGCCAAATGGCATAGGCAGCATTCCCGTTCCCACTTTGAACGTCCTCCCTCCATTTAGGTAGGAAATCTAACTTTGGAATATCTCCAAGTCTTAACCTTAGGAAACTCTGCTTTATTTTCAAGGAGTAAGAGGCAGCCAAAGTGGGTGATTCCTTGCATGCTTTTAAGATTTTAGCACCAGCCACCTGTGTGACTGCTTCTGTAACTCCTCCTTGCCTTCTGTCCAGCTGTGGAGCTTAATTGATGTATTAACTGCTTTACTAAAAGCTAGACCAGGCATATTGCAATCCCACAGGTTGCCCAGTTCCAGCTGCTTTGTTTTTTTCCAGATGGTTCTTGTAGTTACTATTGCCCCTCTCAAGATTCATTTCTAGCCAAACTAGATTTGCTAATGTTTCTTCCAAGAATTGCCACAACTTATAACCTCATTTTACAAAAGTTGCAGGTCTAGCAAGCAACTGTTTTACTAGCATAAATTCAAGTCTGACTTGGGTGGGTGATGTCAACCTGGGCAACCGGAAAGCTTGCTTATATGCTTTTACCATCAGTTTATCCAAAATAATGCTCTCTGCACCCCTCATTATTTCTGTGCCATAGGAAGGTATGGGTAATAACTTAGCTCTCATGACTGATGCCAACGGATTGAGGGTGTGCCCATGGATAGATCTTGCTGACGGTACAAAGGCATGGTTGACTGCCTGAGCTTTATCCTTTGTCACTTCCCAGTAGGGTGCATACGAGCCTCTTGTGTCTATCTTGACCCCTCAACATGTATATGTGGCCTTTTCCTGAATAAGCTTTCCGTTTAGGTGCTGTCGCGTGGGCTCTCATTATCCTAAATGAGACTACTGGATTTCTAGGCAGCAGGATCGATAACGGTGTGGGGGACTGAGTCTGACCCACATGTAAGGAACTCTGTCACCCTAAATCCGGTTGTTGCTCCGGCTAACTAGCAGTGCCTCATTTCTCCCACGGGGAAGAAATGATTGGGCAGCCGAGCGCATGACATCTTTGGAACTTCTCAGGGAAGTCGTGGTCACTCAGATCCAAACCAACTCTCTCATTCACTATATGGTCTCATATACAAATGACAAAGACAGTATAAGTTTTATATAATGTTTTAATAAAACGACTGTATTTTAGATATTAAGGCGTGAGCCGCAATAACCAGAACAATACAACATAGTAGGATTGATATAGTAACCAGGAGAGTAAAACATAGAAATAAAGCTATCATAATTCCTAACCCTTTCTACTCTCCCTCTGCTTGTTCTATTTAGAGCACAGCATGTTTAAGCTTTCAGCTTGCCTTTCTGTATCACTAGGGAGACGGACACACTCATACCTGAGCAAAGGCCTGTGATCTGGTTCAGCATCTGCAACGAGGCAGTCAGCGTCTAGTTGTGGTTCCCTGGTCGGAATCTCCCTCTTGCATGTATTGGGACAAGGAAGTGATTTTATAACTAACATGTCATCGTGATCACAAAATGTTCCTACGCAGGAATGGCAAGTCTAGACTCCTACCACGTCTATCGGCAATGTTCCAGACTGTATCCTTGACTAAAGCACAGAGTGAATATGTTATGAAGAACTCCAGTGCTGAAGTAGGCAAAACAGTGTGATATGAATAAAAAACAACACCGTAGAACTGGCTATTCTGTAAAATAACAGTACGAAGCCTAATAGAAAGCATTTAGAGCAAAGTGCACAGAGGCTCTAAGCTGTTAGCAAATGAATAAAATATATTTAGGGCAAAGTGCACAGAGGCCTAAGGCCTGAAGCTAATGCACAAAATATACGTAAAACTGACCACACTACACCCTCCCCTTGTCGGTAGCAAGTGGTTCTAACAACATAAAAAAAACGCTGGTTGGAAGGTCTACAATTAAAAACGATCACTTTTGTTTTACATTGATTACCAGACCATTGATCTTGGTATACCCCTGTAGACTGTTCAATAATCTTAGTAAACCTATCCTGGAATTGCTAAGGAGCAGCGGGTCATCTGCATATAACAGGATGGACAGTTGACAGCCACCAAGGGTAGGTGGATGTGCTGACTGACTGTCTAGGGCTATAGAAAGGTCGCAATATATAAAATAAAAAGAAGTGGTGCTAAAACACAACCCTGTTTTAGGCCAGAGGTTGTTTTAACTGCCCTAGATAAATGGGGACCCTCCCCGAGCTTAATTTTTACCCAGGTATCAGAGTAAAACAGTCTAATAGAATGCAGAATATTCGAAGGTAGACCCCTTTGCTGTAATTTTGCCCAAAGATTGTCCCAAGGGAAACAATCAAAGGCTGCTTTAAAGTCAACAAAGCACATATAAAGTCAGTTCCCAGTTGGCTTTCCTCTATTAACTATCAAATCCAACGCCAGAAGATTAGTTAATGTACGTTGACTCTTTAAAAAATAAAAAAACTGTTTGATTAATGGGTAATCTGCCATTATCTAAAACTCGTGACTGTAGATTTTATAGATTTATAGAAGAAGCCCTTCTGCCGTAACCCATGGGTGATTTCTTCCACTGTACTTTCTTTGTAATGTGAATTCAGATAATCCACCCAAGCTTCCTCACTTATGTTGGCGTTATGGGCTGCTCTCGAGCCCTATTCAATGTTATTAATGAATTTCCAGACGCATTTTAAATCCACAGATGCTGATGCTTGCTGCAGTTTAGCCCATAATGTTTCCTGCAGTTTTTTGTTTTTTTAAAGGACCATATCTCAATTTTTTTATAACTTCCTTTGTTCACGGAGATTACTTAATAACCTTTCATCCTCTGGGGATTTATGCAGTTGCCTCTACAGCTTACCCACAACAGATTTTCTCTTACACGCTGAGCGTGGCATAGTTATTCCATTACATCGCCTCAAATGGGCTCCCTTATTTGCTCTCTCAGACGAACCTTGGTTTGTTAATTCTTTAGCGAAGACCTTCCACACAGATATGAGGTTTGTTTTTACTGCTGGCCAGGCACTCCAAACTGTCCACTGCCTCTTCTGCTTAGGCCGTAACTGTCTGAGAGCTCCATTTTAGTTGCATTAAGTTTTCTGTGCTAGTCTCCCCCTAAAGGACTGATGTTGTTTCCTGCTTACATATAGTTGCCTGTACCTTAATGATATGGGGATTATGGTCACTCTCCTCGTGAACGGAGACTTTGAACTCACGTGCTTATATAATAAGAAATGTACCAGCGTGTTGTCTACATATGAAACTACATTTTCTGAGGCTCTTGTCCAAGCCGGTAGAGTATCGTCTGGATTCCGACCATTCAAAGTAAATAGACCATATAGCTTGCATGCCTTTATTAACTTCTCTCCAATCTTATCTTTTCTCACAAATGATGGCATGCTTTGACTTGGAAATCAATGAAAGTACACTGTTCCAGTGAGGGAGAAAGTCAGTAACAATGGGAGGGTCCTATTTTAGGAGCAAAAACCTCACACACCCAAATTGGTGTCATGCTTCATCATCGGAGTTGCTCCTCGTCAGACTGGCGCTGCAATGTCTGACGGGCTCCACCCCAGATGGGGGGGTTCTTTGCCGGAGTTCTTATCTGAGATGATGCCCAGACCCTAATTGTGTGCATAAAGAAAGGAGATCAAGAAAGAGGAATCTAAAATTGGCTCACTGAGCCATGCTTTGACTTTGCACAGATCCAGCTATTTGTATGTGTTCCTCACTCGGGTTATGAAATACATTGAGAGTGAAGTCACCGGAGACTAACCAACATGCTGGACCATTCAAATTGATGAAGCAAGCATGCTATGAAATTATCGGCTTCAACAATTTTGTTTTTGGATTAATATATGTATTAATTAGGATGAGAGGTTCACATATATTCTGTGCACAGCCATCTAAACGGATGGACAAGGAGGGCTGGTCGTCCATGTGAAGTTCTGCTTTGGGCTAGGAGTACACTTTGGCTCCACCAGCCTGCTTCCGTGCCCCTGACCCCGCCATTTGCTGCAAGAGAAGTTCGAGGCCCTCCACCACCCGCAGGCACCCGTCTGCACCTCATCCCTGGTGCCTAGTGGTAGGCGTATCTAGTATTTCGTTCCATAGCTTGTATTTCATTTTCGGTATTTAGTTTTTCATTTTACAACAGTTTTTTTGCCTAAACTGTGCCCATTTTGTGCTCCGCTTCGTATTTGCACTTCAATTGTGCACGTTTTTCTTTCCCGGCTCTCGCCAGTTCCTTAAATTTAAACCCAGCCGCTGCATCCCCTGAGGCCTCGCCCCCCTCGCACCAGATTGGACACTCCCTCCTGCCTCCCAGCTTCTCCTCCCTCCCACCTCCCCTTCTTAATGGCGACCACTGCACGGAGCCTAGTGTGACCCCCTGACCTGCTTTGGGCCAGGAGTACTCTTCGGCTCCACCAGCCTGCCTCCGTGCCCCTGACCCCGCCGTTTGCTGCAAGAGAAGTTCGAGGCCCTCCACCTCCTGCAGGCACCCGCCTGCGCCTCATGCCTGGTGCCTAGTGGTAGGCGTGTCTAGTATTTCGTTCCATAGCTTGTATTTCTTTTTCTGTATTCAGTTTTTTGTTTTTAGAACAGTTTTTTACCTAAACTGTGCCCATTTTGTGCTCTGCTTCGTATTTGCGCTTCAATTGTGCCCGTTTTTCTTTCCCGACTCTCGCCGGTTCCATAAACCCAGCCTCTGCATCCCCTGCGGCCCCGCCCCCCTCACACCCTCATTGGACACTCCCTCCCACCTCCAGCTGCTCCTCCCTCCCACCACCCCTCCCTAATGGCGGCAGCTGTGCGGCCGTGCACAGCGGGTACGCGCTGGCGCACCGGATGTGCGCCAGAGGCAAGCCCGTCTGCGCCCGTCCGTGCCAGGACCACGCCCAGCACCCGTCCCCCTGGTCCACGCTCCTCCGACCCCCTGAAACACCACTACTCCTCCACAGAACTCCTTGCTCTCAACCCAGGCCAGCACCCCACCTGTGCCCAGGCCAACCCCAAATACACACACGGACCTTTCACATGCCACTCATGCCATTTCTCCTGCACTCACACCAACACCAGCAACACCAACAAGCACCAAACCCCGTAATCACCTTAACTGCATCCTCCTCAACACCCGCTCCGTCCACAAGCCTGCCATCGAGCTTTGGGACTTGGTCATCACAAACTCTCCTGACATCGCTTTCCTCACGGAAAAATGGATGAACTCCTGATCAGAACCCATCACCATAGCCATCCCAGAAGGTTACAAATTCACCCGTAAAGACCGCACCAACAAACCAGGAGGCGGTATCGCCATAATACACAAAAACACCATCAAAATTTACACCAACGACACCCTAGACAACTCAGAATACCTACACTTTCAAATACACATACACATCAACGCCAACACCACCCTTAGAGGAACCCTCATCTACAGACCACCAGGACCCCGTCCTCCATTCTGTGACACCATCGCTGATACAATCAGCTGCCACGCCCTCTCCTCCACAGACTGCATACTCCTTGGTGACCTCAACTTTCACCTGGAAAGCACCCACGACTGCAACTCTACAGCCCTGCTGGACAACCTCACGAACCTCGGCCTCAAGCAACTGGCCACCTCACCCACCCACTCAGCGGGTCACATGCTAGATTCCATCTTCACCTTCAGCAGCCACATCACCATCAATCACACCACTGAACTCCACTGGACTGACCACCACTGCGTCCACTTCTCCTTCATGAAACCCACCACCAACACACTACACCCTACCGCAAGTGGAACAAGATCTCCAAAGAACATCTGATCTCCAACCTCGCCAAAGCTCCACCTCCCATTGCCAACGACCCCAACACTGCCGCCCACAACCTCACATGATGGCTAGAAACCTGTGCAGACTCCCTCACCCCTTTGAAAACAAACAACACCACCCGCACCATTGAGACCGCCCCATGGTTCACCACAGAACTCCAGTCTTCCAAACAAGAATGCCGAAAAATTGAGAAAGCCTGGTGCCAAGAACCTTCAATGAGAAACTTCTCTGCCCTTAAAACAGCCATGCGCAAACACCACCAACTCATCCAGACCACCAAACGGTCCTTCTACAAAGAACACATAGACAACAACACACACAACAGCAAGGAACTCTTTGCCATCATCAAAGAACTCACCAAACCCAAATCCTGCACCATCGACCCTCAACACTCCCAAGACCTCTGCAACTCCCTCTCCAACTATTTCCACCGCAAAATCACAGACATACACTACAGCTTCACATCATCAGCACCCACCATCACCACCACTGACACAACCACCACCATAACACCCAGCCGCACTAACCGACTGCACACCTGGACCCCCACCAACGACGAAGAAATCAGCAAAACCATGCACTCCATCCACTCAGGCTCCCCAACAGCCCCCACCACATTTTCAACAAGCCCAGCCAAATCATTGCTCCCCAGCTCTGTGCTATCATCAACCATTTCTTCGACACTGCAACCTTCCCAGATATTTGGCAGCACGCCAAAGTCAACGCCCTTCTCACAAAACCCAAAGCAGACCCTAAAGACCTCACAAACTACCGACCCATTTCTCTTCTCCCCTTCCCCGCAAAGGTCCCTGAGAAGATAATAAATGCACAACTGTCTCGCTTCCTAGAAGAAAACTACATACTCGATGCCTCCCAGTCTGGATTCTACAAGAACCACAGCACTGAGACCACCCTCATCGCCTACACAGACAACATCAGGACCAGAGTGGACAAGGGCGAGACCGTCGCCCTCATCTTCCTAGACCTCTCTGCAGCTTTTGACACTGTATGCCACCAAACCCTCTGTGCATGCATTTTCGACACCTGAATTCGCCACAAGCCCTGGACTTGCTCACCTCCTTCCTCTCTGAAACAATTCAAAGAGTCTGCCTCCCTCCTTTCCAGTCTACACCCACCAAGATCATCTGTGAGGACCCCCAAGGATCATCCCTCAGCCCTCCTCCTCTCGCCAACATCCTCCGCCCCCACGGCATCACCATCATCTCATATGCTGACGACACCCAGCTCATCAACTCCCTCACCAGGAACCCAGCCACCGCCAAGATTAACCTGCACGCCAGACTCCTCGACATCACCAAATGGATGACAACAAGCCACCTCAAAATGAACTCAAACAAAACAGGGATCATCATCTTTTGCCCCAAGAAGACAGCATGGAACGACTCCTGGTGGCCCACCACCCTTGGACCATCCCCACCACCCACGCACGCAACCTTGGCATCGTACTGGACTCGTCTCTCTCCATGACCCAGCAAATCAACACCATATCATCCTCCTGCTTCAACACCCTTCGCATGCTACGCAAGACTTTCAAATGGATTCATTTAGAAACAAGAATAACAGTCACCCACGCCCTCATTAGCAGCAGACTGGACTACGGGAATGCCCTCTACGCAGGGACCACAGCCAAGCTTGAAAGAAAACTCCAGTGAATCCAGAACGCAGCCGCACGTCTCATCCTCAACCTCCCTCACCACAAACACATATCCATCCACCGCAGATCCCTACACTGGTTGCCCATCAACAAAAGGATCATTTTCAAAGTCCTCGTCCACGCTCACACAGCTCTCCACGACACTGGACCGGCCTACCTCAACGAATGAGTAAACTTCCACATGCCAACTCGACAGCTTCGCTCTGCCGACCTCACTACAGTCCCTGCATCCAACGCACCACCTCCGGTGGCAGATCCTTCTCCCACCTCACCGCCAAGACCTGGAACTCCCTCCACACCAACCTACGCAAGACCCAGGCCTTCTAACCTTTAGAAAGCACCTAAAAACATGGCTTTTCGAGCAGTAACTTCCCCCCCTCCCAGCGCCTTGAGACCCTATGGGGTGAGTAGTGCGCTTAAGAAATTATTTGATTGCTTGATCTTAACGGAGACGTTAATTTTGATATATATCGCCCAGTCACCTTTTGTCCTTCTGAATATGCTGGCTTTTTTGTTTTTTAATTAATTCTTCATACCCAATAAGGGGTATACTCACTGGCACCCATGATTCTTGGATCATTATGATATCAAATGAGCCTTGGTATTGGGTGACCGCTGGATCTTCCATTTTTGCCTGCAGACCCTCTATTTTCCATGCTCAGTTCCTCCTGTGGAAATGGGATCTGTTGAGTTGCTATTCAGCTTTTATGGGGAATTCCATGCGATATCGCTGTGGGCAACCAGTTCCAATTATCCAGAGAGTCATGTTTTATTTGAATCTTCCTGTACTCCTCCTCTCTCAAGATTTGAATTCTCACATTAAACTGGATTTCAGCTCCTTTGTTGATTTCCTCAGAGTAGAATTTCCTATTTATCTCTCGTAGAACAGACCATGGAAAGTATTTTTCTTTATCAGGACTTTCCTTCTCTAGTAACGGGTATGAATATCTATCTCCTTGATAAGTCATTACCTCAATGCCCCACGCTTTTAGAAGCTTTTTCCTTTCCATGATTTGATCTAGGAGATTGGGGATCAGAAACTGGCTAAAGTTGGATACAATTGCTGACTACCTCTTGCTTTTATGAATTTTATCACCAGGATATCTTCAGAGGTCACATGGTCTAGGCAGGGGAGAGCCTTTATTAGTTTTAAAATACTTGAGCAATTAAGTACATCCTGAGGACCTCTTGATTTATATTCTGGAATCCAGAGTAACGGATGCCCGTGCTCTGGATCAATCGGTATCTGATGGTTTACAGGATTCAGATTTTGCTGAGCCGTGTGCCCTCCTCTTAATATCGTGGGGCAACTCCAAGATGTGGGAAGATCCTCTCCTGCCATTAGGCTCCCATGTATGGATCCTAGATGCCCACTGACCGGGCCTTCCTTTTCCTCTTGGAGTGCTTTTATAGGTAACGATGGCCTTGATGCTTGCAATGGCTGTGCAATCGTAAGCACACCTTTCGGCTCCAAATCCAAATAATATCTTTATTTCGGCTGAAAACCATAAAGTGAACAATAAAAAATGCCATGTCATGATTGAGCAGCATATCCATTATAAGAGAGAGAAGAAAAAAAAAAAGAAGCAAAAGATACCACAGTTTACTTTAAGAGCCCTGAGCAAGTAATAAGATCACATAGTTATGGGAGACAGTGCAAAACAAGCATTGTTCTTTAAGTCTTAAAATCCCAAGTTATTAAATATAAAATATTAGGTCATTATATCTTAGCTCCGATCAGTTAAAACTTATTATGTTGGATAAAATTTATCTAAGACCAATGTGTTAAAAACACACAATTATAGCGATTCTCTGGTTCTTATAGCCCATGACTTTTGCAAATATCTTGCAACTGAGAAAACTATTTTGTCATTTGTATCAGTTGTCGATTATAAGAAAGAGAAATTAAGCAAAAAGAAAAAGTACCACAATTTGCTTTCAAAGCCCTAATTAAATTATAAGATCACATACCTGTAGAAAGCAGCGCAAAACAAACATTGTTCTTAAAATCTTAAAAATCCCAAGATATTAAATATAAAATATAAAATATTGGGCCATTATATCTTAACTCCAAACAGTTAAAACTTGTTATGTTGAATAAATATGATGTAGAACCAATGTGTTAAAAGCACACAATTATAGCAATTCTCTGGTTCTTATAGCCCATGCACTCTGCAGATATCTCGCAACTGGGAAAACTATTTTATCATTTGTGTCAGTTGTCAGAAGGCGTAATGCTGTATTCCATTCCCTTATCCCTATTGACCTACATAACGGAGCAATCCACTTCTTCCTAGGTGCCAAGTATCTAGGACAAAAAAACAAAAAGTGTGCGAGTGACTCTGTTGTCTTTTGACAATAATGACAGTATATTAAGTTACAGTCCTCCAATCTCCATCGCGCTGTAAATGTCTTAAGCGGGAGAATCTCGAGTCCGAACTTAATAAATAGTGTTTTGGTATAGGGAGGATTTACATTGTCCATATTGGCCTCAAATTTGGGACTACATTTATGATCTAAGAACTGTAGGGTCCGACTGCCATGGTTTTTAGACCAGATTTGAACCAGAATGTTCTCCCAGTAGCACCTTTTTACACGCTCTTTTATTTCCTTTGTCAAATTATGAGGCGCACTCCACACCTCCTCCATCTTGAGGAGTTTACACATATCTCTAATGTGTCTAAACCAAGGGATCTTTAGTGCACAATCACCTACAAGAAACTCATCTAGTGCTACGTGGAGGGTGGGCAAATGCTCCGAAGTCCAAAGACGAACCCAGTACATGAGCGGTCTTAATGCAATTTCGTTGTGGATCTCGTTAAAGGCTAGGTCAAATCTAAGGGGAGTGAGAGGGGTGCTCATCGGCAGCTGCAATTTTTTTCGTATAAAACGGTTTTCTACCATAGTCAAACACCTAGAATTAGTGTGTCCCCAGAGCTCAGCACCATAGGTTGAAGCTGCAACTGCCGCTGCTTTATAAACAGTGACGGCGGGTGATATCTCCCCTTCCAAGGTATTGCCAATTTTCCTCCCTATCACTGTTGACCTCTGCCTAAGTGCTGTCAGACTCTTTCCAATCTGTGCCGACCAATGTTGGTCATCGCTTAGCCTGATCTCCAGATAATCAAGTTGGCTGACTCTCTCCACTGGTTGACCTGCTATGGTCATTGTCCCCCTAAACAATTTGTGCGGTTTAAAAGCCATGAACTTCAATTTTGTTGGATTTATTTCAAGTCCTTTATTAAAACAAAAGTTATAAAAAGCACCCAGTTCATTTTGTCAGCCCATGGATGTTCTCAAGATTAATAAAGTGTCATCAGCGAACATTAAGATGGGAACGGGGGATCCAGCTAGCCTTGGGGCATCATGGTTGCAATGTAACAGTTGGTCCGCTGCACCATTAATGTAAAGGTTAAACAGTGTTGGTGCCAAAATGGACCCCTGCCTAACCCCCCTATTGACAGGTATAGCTTCCGTTAAGTCGCCACTTTGTGACCAACGTACGTGAGCGTAAGTCCCTCCATGTAGGTACCTAATCAATCTTAGTAGCTCTCCATCAAGTTGATAACTCTCCATAACATTCCATAATATATCCCGAGGTACCATGTCAAAGGCAGCTTTTAAGTCAATAAAGGCTACATACAGATGGCTCTTGTTAAGTGACATGTATTTCCAACAGCGAAGGTTAAACCTAAATACCTGATCTATTGTACTCATTCCTTTTCTGAAATCTGCCTGGAAATCGTAGAGAATATGAGAGTCCTCTATCCATGCCTGTAGTCTATTCAGTACCTGCTTGCTGAATATCTTTTGACTAACATCAATTAGGCTAATAGGCCTGTAGTTGGTAGGTTGTTCCCTTGGCCCTTTCTTATAAATAGGGACTATGATTGCTCCTTGCCACGTGGTAGGAAGTCCTCCCCCCCTCAATATCTCATTACTGAGTGCATTTAGATACAAAGACCAAGTTGTCGGTCTGGACAAATATAAATCACCTGGGATGCCATCAAGGCCAGGGGCCTTTCCTTTACGTATTGTTTGAAGAGCCGATGTAGTTTCTTTTAGGGAGAAAAGATCCAGGTCAAATTTGGGTGGTGTAGCTCTCCCACCCGTTGGAGTATTGACAAAAAGTTCATTCGATTTTAAAGGAGGGATAGTGGTACTACTAGTTTGAGGTTTTCTGTATACATTTTTAAAATGCGTCACCCAAGTTTATGGCTGAATTACGGGGTAGTTCTCCACAGCTTGAGAACTACTCTTGTCTGCCACTAATTTCCAGAATAATTTAAAATCCTTCTCGTAGAGTGCATCAACCATCCTGTTCCAATATTTAGTTACCCACTCTTTTTTTTCGTTTTTAAATACAACTTTGTATGCTGCCCTGGATTTTCTTATCTCTCAACAGTTCCCTGCCTTAAGTGCTCCCAATAGCTGTATTTTGGCCTGACGGCAAGAGTTAAAGAACCACCTCAATGCTCTAGTCCCAGTCTCTGTCCGCCTCCTTGCTATCTGAAAATGTGGTTTTAGCCGGGTGATCAAGATGCTATGCAGATTTATCAAATCCACCAGTATCATATTTATATGCTTCAGTGGAGAAAGCGTTGTTACAACTATTCTATAAATTATTAGCTGGAAGTTTACATCATCATCCACCCATTCCCATTTCACATTTTTAAAATCATTGGTCATAGTTAGAACATTGCTTTGGGCCCATGTTGTCAATGTTTTACAACTGAATAAAATAGTAGTACAAAGACTTTATTCGACTTTAAACAAGTCATAAAAGTAACAATATTTTACATTTTAATATACAATACAATATACAATATGCAATAAAAAAATACAATAAATAGGCTAAAATCTTTATGGTTTACAATAATAATAAAAGGTCTAAAATAGTTCAGGTTATATTGCTACCCCCATGCGCTTTCTTGTGCTTAGTACGGAGCATAAAAAATTGGCCAAGGTTCCACACATCTCTATGGATGATAGAACCTGGAGGCTAGCGTACGCAGTACGACACTGAGGGAGGTTGATTAGCCTTAAGAGAGGGGCTACTAGGCGCTTTCTTCGCTTGGCGTACAGTTTGCAAAATAAAACCACATGGATTGTGGTTTGTAGTGACTTTGCGTCACAGGGGCAGGCCTTCAAGGTGGTGCTCCAATCATTCATGGTTGGGAAGGTTACTAGTCGATGGAATGTATCCAGCCTCAGTCTGGTGAGCACAAAACGATGACGGGGGTTTATCACGTTCATCAGATAAGGCTGGATAGCCTCCGTTGACAGGATTATTTGATTATGAATGACAGTGGGCTTTTTTGATTCAGCCTCCCATCGTAAGTCTTCTAAATATTTTAATGCCAAAGCGCTCAGGTCCTTCCTAGAGATTGTTTCCAGAAGAGCTGGATTTGTGTAAAAAGCTTTATTGCCCATGTTTGAAAAAAAAGTCATAATGTATTTTAGCCAAGGCACCCTTGTTGCATATATAGATTCCATACAGTCGGTCAAAATGGCCTTATTTAGTTCAGTATGTTCCGAGGTCCAGATTTTGTGCCATAACAGTAAGGGTTGAATCTTTATCAAATCGGTAATAAAAGGGGATCCCAGTTCTGAATGAATTATGAAAGATGATGTACCTTTTGGAACCATCAGTAAATATCTTAAAAAGTCGTTTTCAACCGTCTGTAGTAGGTTACAATCAGTATGTCCCCAGATGCCGGACCCATACGTGACTGCTGGGATGCACTTTGCTTTGTAAATTTTTATCATGTTTGGCGGAGTAATCCCCCCTATTCTTTTAGAAAAAAACCTTATGGCCATCGTTGTTTTTATAAGCTGGGCTTTTTTTGACTTCCTACAATTGGCCCAAGAGCCCTGATTGTCAAACATTAAGCCCAGATAGGAAAAGGAACGCGCAGTTTCTACTCTCCCCTCCGCAGTTGTAATGTTGTAGGATTTTCCGCGTTTCCCACCACAATTCATAATGAATGTTTTTGAGTGATTGACAGCGAGACCCAGTTGTGACATGAATGTGATACAAGTAGTTAATAATTTTTGTAAGGCTAGCGGGGTCCTGGCCATTAGAACTGCATCATCTGCATAAAGTAGGACCGGGACAGCGCGATTGCCTATTTGGGGTAGATCGTTGCAGTTAGTAGCCAACACGTTTTCTAGGTTGTTTATATACATCGAGAATAGGAATGGGGCGAGAACACAGCCCTGGCGCACACCTCTAAATATGCCAAAAGGGCGAGTACTCTCCCCCTTTAGGCCATACCTCACTCTTGCTCTGCACCCTGAATACATGTCTCGTATAAACTGGATTATAGCTGGTTCTACCCCCAAGCTGGTTAAAATGTCCCATAACTTGTCGTGTAGTACACAGTCAAATGCTGATGATAGGTCAATAAAAGCCAGGTACAGATTACCTTCTTTGATCCTTGTATATTTTCCTATAATAATACTTAGATTCAGGCTTTGTTCCACTGTCCCAATGCCTTTCCGAAATCCATATTGGACAGGGGATAAGACTCTTTTTTCTTCTGCCCATGTTTGCAATCTATTCAAGATAATTCTCCCTGCTAGTTTAGCTGTTGAATCCAGCAGAGAGATGGGTCTATAACAGGCTGGGTTGAGACGGTCACCTTTTTTATATATAGGAATTATATTAGAATCTCGCCAAGATGGTAGGGGACCTTGGGTGCAAATGTCCCTTAGTGACTGCGTTAGTACAGGGCCCCATAGGTGGATGTTGGCCTTGTATATATCTATCGGGACGCCATCGGGGCCCGGAGCTTTTCCTGATTTGCTTAGAGATATGGCTTCCTCTACCTCCTCAAGGCTAAATTGTGGGGTTATTAACGGGCGTGTGCCTTCCTGTAGGGCTTGATCATATACGGACAGTGTAGGGTTCTCTACGCTGGTTCGCGCATATATTTTGGAAAAGTGTGCTATCCAGTCTTCTTCGGATATCGCTATTTCCATTCTGGGGGGGTCTCTATCCCCAAGCATAGGTGAATTAATGGTTTTCCAAAAAAGAATATTATCTTTTGTGCGGCTAGCTGTATGAAGAGTTTCCCACAAGGTTCTTTTTAGGGACATTTTCCTTCCCTTCATTGCTGCTTTATATTCTTGTCTACACTTGCGTATCTCGGATGAAGATCTTTTTGGGGCTTTTAAAGCTTTTTTCAGTTTCTTATGTGCTTGTGAGCAATTATAATCAAACCAACCGGTGGCCCTTTTTTTTCCCTGGTTACCCCTTCTGGTGGTTAGGGCTTTCTTTATAGATTGCATGATCAATATAAAGGCGTTCAAACGTCCCCCTGGGTCTATGTTCTCACTTAAACAGTCTGCGAAAGCGTACTTGCAGTTAATTATTAGCTGTTTGAGGAGGAAGTCGGGGTCGATCTGTGACCATTTCAGGATGTATTTGTTATGCGGCGTTAACTCGGTATCATCTAACGGGATGGGCCTGTCATCTCTATCAGGTGTTATGGGGGTTACTAGGAGGTTGAGGCTCTGGGGGTAGTGATCGCTAATTGCGATGTCATGCAGGGTATATTTCTTGAGGTAGTGTGAGAAATGGGTTGACATTAAGACATAATCAATCACAGTATTTGCACCCCTTCCATTGTATGTTGGATTAAACTTTGATTCAGCAGTGTGTAATTCATTTGCAAAGGATAAATTATGGGTTTGTGCGAGTAAGTTTAATGCGTCTCCTTGGGTGTTATGTGCAAAATGGAGACTTAAGCCAACGCCCTCAGAATCCCAGCCACAAACCTTGTCTGAAGTTTCTTTACAGGGGTGGACGTTGAAGTCACCTCCCCAGATCATGAAGATCTCCCGGCTGTTATTGGTGCTTGTTATTTTTTTAAGTTCATTACCCATCTCCGTTAGAATGTTGACAAACTCTCCTGGGGTTGCATTATTATAAAAGTTAATGAGGACTAGGTGAGTCTTATGATCCAAGATGCCCTCTATCATTTGATAGTATAGACTCGTGAATTTCATCTCTAAGTTTTGTAGTCGTAGCTTGTTAGAGATGTATGTGCATAGACCCCCTTTTGGTCTGCCGTGACTAGACGGGGCAGCTGGTGAGTGAAATGTTTTATAACCATTAATGTGAAGGGGGCTCGTCGTCCACGTCTCTTGGAGACATATGCATGAATATTTTTCTATAAAGTTCACACAGGCCTCATTCCCTAATTTATTATTTAGACCTGCAATGTTCCAGAATAGTATAGCAATCTCTGCTTTCTGTTTAGAGATACCTTGCTGGTCCACTGGTGTACCGACAGATGTGAGGTCATCTGATGACTGGGGTGAAATTCTGTGGGCACTGTTTTGGGTTGGGTAAATATGAGGGCTGTTTACTATGGAATCTGTTATATGTGATGTTTGTCCTTCGTTTGAGGCCCGCCCTGATTTGTGTTCTATCTGGGATTGTTCTTCTGGAGCTGTCTGATTCTTATTAAGTCAATCAGTATCTTCTAGGGCCGTGAGGGTATGAAATCTGTTGCGCCCTGTTGGAAAATCTGGTGTGTTAGAAAGTACCCTTGCCGGTTGTGGGCCTATGGGGTTACGTCCCTCTGGGCTTTGGTAAAAGAAACCTAAGGGTAGTAGTGAGATACCTTGTGAAGTAATCTGTTTGGCTCCTAGATTGTGGATGATTTCGTCCACTAAATTTGGTGACCTAAATGAAAGTACCACGCAATCGCCTTCCAGCACTTTCCTGCTGCTACGTATCCACTTAATTCTCCTGAATAAAATAGTAGAAAAGGAGGTACTCCGAGCTTGATGGTCACTATCAATACGAGGGAGAACAACCATGTCAATAAGAGATTTCCAGAGAGCGTCATCTACTAAAGCATAGTCCAGATGGCTAGAATATTGACCTCTCCTATATGTGGGAGACGCTGGGGTGTCTGATCTGGTGTTTCCGTTTAATATTCTTAATCCCTTTGTTTTTATAAAATCTTCGAGTAGATCTAATGCTCCTCCTTCTTTCTTAGATGTGACTTGCACCGGCCCTGATCTATCCCATGGATCTGCCAACTGGGTTCCTCTTTGCTGGTTGTCGCCTCTGCGCATCAATTGCATATTGAAATCTCCTGCAGCAATTAAACCCCGCCCTCCGGTAAGACAGTTAAGGAAGTCTGTTAGCATACTCATCAGAATAGTCTGAGTCCTTTGGGTGCCAGGTCTGACATATATATTTACAATTATTATGCTATCAGGACCCCTAGCAGTGCTAATTTCAACCTCGACAGCTAATAAATCCCTTGTAGGGGTTGCTAGCTCCTTCACCTTTGGGAACAAGTCATGTTTTAGCCAGATTATCAGACCACCTGAAGCCCTGGCAGATGGTGATGGAAGCGCGGTCTTCTGGACCTTCTCTATTAGTTGCAGATGAAGCCTATGTCTCCTGTAATAAAATAATATGGTGTTGATCTATAAAGCTGCACCAGTCAGGGTTAGCTGTCTTCTGGAGCAGCACTGCCACATTCCAAGATAAAAACCTAATCGGTAGATCAAGACCATCCCCCCTATCAGGTGGCTTCTCTCTGGTCTCATTTAGACGAGGCGTTACTCCCTGGTCCTTCTCCTCTAGTAAGTCACTGCAATGCACTTTTGACTCGGCTCCCAGGGTGTGTGATATGTAGTTGCTTAACGTAAAAGGTTCGAGACTGGGTATACCATCTCTCCCGAGCTTCACCTCGGGGGTTTCGCGTCAGTCTATGGCTGAAGTTGGGCTGTGCTTTTGATCCCTTCTGTAGGTACATGTATGCTGGGGCGTTGTGGTACTATTTCTCTCTTGGAAAAACAGATTTATCAGTGATTGAGGGAGTTTATGGGCAAGTGCCACTTGGGATGAGGCACAGGGTCTCTTTCTTGCATCAAGTGCCAGAAGGCCCTTGGTTAGGCTCTGGCTGGTCAGTTTTAGCCCATTAAGATCTGTTGTTACTCCTACCCTTGTGTGTCTCTTTGCAGTAACTATAACGTCCCTTATAATGGACCTGCACTTCTTTGTCCCCCTTATCCAATGGATTACTTTATTTTTAAGAGAATCCCCTTGCTCTTGTTGATTATTACTTAGCTTGGGGACATTTATCATATATATATCGTAATCACTATGTCTAATCTGTCTCAAAGGGGCATTTCTTGAAGGGCATATAGACCTTTTATCTAGAAGTTCATTTCTGTGTACCTCACAGTCAGTACCCTTATTCAAAATTTTACCGCATTTGTTGGAGGCGCCCACTACAAGAGGTACACTATCGTCCCCGTAAATGTTCCGGGTTACCACTTCAGCCCTTTTACCCCTACACCTCCCTGTCATAGATGTTTCAGCTAATAAAGTTGGCTTCACCAGGGAGTTAGGGTCAAATTTCTAAGATGACTTCCTTATGTCCCCAATTACCGCAGATATACCATCCAACTTTTCATATATCATATGGCTAAAGGATGTGAGGTACTCTCTTAGACTCAGGATTTCAGCTCTTATCTGTACTAGCTGAGATTCAGCAGGCTGTTCCTTCTGGCTAGCTGAGAGTGGTATTAACTCCTCTATTTCCCTTGGCATGGTCCTCTCTGGTTCAAATGACGCCAATAGGGCAAGAGGTGAGAAACGGTTATTGCAATTTATAAGGGGGGACACACCATCTTGCCGACTAGGCATGCTTAGTTTAGGGCTCTCTATTAAGTTGTTTGGGTTTTCTGACCTATTAGATTCTAAGTTAGAACCCTGAAATATAGGTATCTGTGATTCTCTATTCACGTGAGCAAAGTAGGATTTTATGTTATTCGAAGTAGCAATAGCATCTTTCCTGCAGAGTTTTGAGGGTTTAGTGGCTAACAAACTCTTCACTTCCTCTATAAGATCGTCAATTTCGGTCACTGTACAATTTTCGGTAGCGTGTCGAGGTACTTTCTTTGCCGCTCTCTGCTGGGTGGGGTTACTACTGGCTTTCCTTTTTCCCATCCTGATAAGTTGTTGTCCTCAGGTTGGTTGTCACATAAGGAAAAAAGGGGAGAAGAAGAGGATATAAGTACCACAGCAGATATGGTTCAAAATCCTAATTGTGCTAGCGAAATGGTGGAGATTTAGCTTTTCTTTGTTTAATACTAAAAGTCAAATCCAATCACAGGGTGGCAAGAGAAGTTGAAAAGGAAACACCAACACAGTACCTTCAGGCAGCCATGCACCTATGAGCTGCCTAATCCAGGAGTCTTGGGAGGAATACCAGGGGGGCCCTGCCCTGCCTCTTCCTGGCAATGACGGGCAAGGACAGGCCTGCCCTTGGCCCGGGCTTTGCCCGGGAAGGTACAATTTAAAGGGCTACCGGCCTCTAATGCAGCCCCCCTTCCTCCTCGCAGCGTCCGTGTCAATTTCAATTTGCGCGTCCCAGGAGCGGGAGCGCAAAGGCACAATTTAAAGGGCTTCCGGCCTCTAATGCAGCCCCTCCTCCTCCTCGCAGCGTCCGTGTCAATTTCAATTTGCGCGTCCCAGGAGCGGGAGCGCAAAGGCACAATTTAAAGGGCTCCCGGCCTCTAATGCAGCCCCTCCTCCTCCTCGCAGCGTCCGTGTCAATTTCAATTCGCGCATCCCAGGTGCGGGAGCGCGAAGGCACAATTTAAAGGGCTCCCGGCCTCTAATGCAGCCCCTCCTCCTCCTCGCAGCGTCCGTGTCAATTTCAATTTGCGCGTCCCCTTTCGGCTCAGACGAATGAATCCTCAGCACTGCAATTTCTCACCAAGAGGGACCCTCTGGCATTTGCACTATCACATCTTGTCTTCCACGCTACTGTGTTCTGCTAGTGGCACAGTTTCCTTTGTGGCACTTACGTAAGCAAGCCGGGCATTCTTCCTACCCTTTCACACATGTCAGCTCCCTCTTTTTCAGTTGCACAGGGGAATTCCTTCCTATTTCTCTTTGGCCCAGGGAGAGGCCGAGGCTTCAGATACTCCAGCCGCCATTGCTTGCTTTTCTTTTTCTGTGCTTTCATTTGGATCCTCTATTGGGTCCAGCCTTCCGGCGTGGCCTTCCTATTCACTCGGCTGACTTTCCTCTGTATGCCCCATGGGTAATACTGCTGGCGGGATAACAGATGGCCGGTTGATCTGGATGTACTATGTGTGTTACTTTTCGAGGGTAACTCGGATCTCCCTCAGTATTCCCTCAAAGTTTCTGGCAATTGAACTAACCTGTCCACTATCACCTTACATGAAGTGATAGTAAAGTCATTAAGCTGGTTTGTTTGGACCCTTGTTATCAGAGCCTTTACTTTTTCTAGTTTTTCATCAATACCAGAGACAAACATAGCCAGTGTATTTAACAAGTCCACCTAGACATCCAGTTTGTTGGAGTGATACTGAAGAACAGTAACTGTCACCTGCATCGAATTCAGGATTGCTACCCACATCTCAATCAGGGTGTTTACGACTAGGGGGCCCACAGGAGGGTCATCTAAATTTTTCAAGGAGGAGGTCCTTTGAACTCCTACTGTGGTCTCCCAGTCGCCTTTAGCTGTCTGAGGCATGTCACCTTCCCCAAAGCCCTTCCCTAAGCTAGGTGGACTTATATTGATCGGTTCCGCCACTTTATTACTCAATCTCTATGATGTGAAAGTGTAGAGCTTAGACCTAGGACTTCCCAACAACTCCAGCTCCTGAATTTCAGCGGTTTCAACATTAACTTCCTCATTTATATCTTATTTGTACAGACTAGACAGGTTACATTGAATGTACCGTTGTGCGCTGTTCCCTTGTATAATGGCTTCTTGTCCTAAGATTGACATCCCTGCCACCATGTTGGCACCGCCTCTTGTTTCACCTCTCTACAATCAATTCTATCGATTCCACCATATGGTCCGCCATACTGGAACTGATTTTTCATGATCAAAATTATTGGGGAGAGAGGAATTGGGGGGGGGGGGCTCACTTCTTGCTTTGAGGCTCCTTTTAGACTGAGGATCTGGGTCGAAAAAAGGGTGCCATCTGGGGTTAGATACTTAGGGCTATTTAAGCTCCTCTTATCACCTTGCTTACTTCAGGCACGAAAATAGTCTGTTATCTTATGGCAGTCCAATTGATGAGCTACTATTTTCTCCTTCTCCTTATTTTGATGTTCCCTCAGCAGGGCTTGTACTACCTCCTGACCTACTCCCATGCCAGCCCTGCTATTGTCTGTTGAAGAACTTCTGTTAGAGTGGCTATTTACACTAAACAACCCTCATCACCTTGGAGTTTGGGCTTCTCTGTTAGCCCTTATTTTTTATGAAGTTTTATTCATTGTTGGCTCCCTTTTCATCTTATTAGAGGTTAAAGGCTTGCCTCTTGTTTTACTTGATCTTAGTAAATTTTCAGGATGCTCAATGAATGGGATGCTCAAGTTTTTAAACAGTTATTCAGCAGTCCAGCAATCTAGCAGGATTCAAAGCGTATTTTTGGGGGTTTTAGGTGGCTACAGAGGTTCCAGTGAGACACAACTGGAGGAGATCAAATCAAAGCACTAGAATATACAAATTACTGCATATATAATGATGAGCTTTGAGACCCTGCTTTTTCCAGGGGGGCAGGCGTTAAGAGCAGATAGCGAGCGGGTCTCACCGGTCACTCCACAATCCGCACCCAGTCCCAGTAGGACCACCTCTGTGGGGAACCGGAGTACACACTCAGAGGCAGCAGCCTACGGCGGCCACGCTCGCAATATTCTAGCTAGCCCTTACCGCAACTGATGCTCCCACTTCTCAGGCTTTCCCAGACTTGTGGCCGCCCGCTGCTCACCGTCTCATGGCTGCCTCATGCCAAGGTGGGGCAGAATACAGTGCTCTATGGTGGGGGAGGGGCGCTCCACTGTGGACTGTAGATGGTAGACAGTGAATGGACGGCAGTCAAAGAGACACACTACCCGCACCACTGCTGAACCGCTCTGCAAGAGTGGATGGACGGCAGTCAGAGGGCATACTCGACCTGAGTCGCCACTCCATTATACTCTCCATGCACGCTCACTGCTGCAGAGAGTACTTCCGGGTCTCCTCTTGCCTAACTTCCAGGCCTCTCCAGTACTGGTATGAATCATAAGAGGAGTCATGTGAACCAAGAGAGGCTGCAAGCACAAAAAGAGAGAGGTGAGTAGAGTCAATGGGAGGTTATGGCTTGTCTCTATGTGCACTTCTCCCTCACTGCTCATAATGTTCAAATACATTTGTGTAGCTATCAGTCTTTAGTTTGGTCCTGTGGCACTGCCAGTACAGTTAGCTGTTGGACGCATTGCCATGGTGATTGGCTTGATAGCGGCCTGTGTTTTCTTAAGTTTTCAATATTATATGATTTCATTTTCCTTTCCGATACTGGCAGTGCAGCCTTCTTTTTAGCAGCAGTATGAGGATTATTGACATGAAAACTGTTCAGTGGTAAGAGTGAACTAGATGCATATAACTCTGCTAATGCCACCTGCCAGGTACTCCCCTGTAAAATGGACAAGAAACACATTCATTGGTGTGTAAAAGACCATTTGGAAATTCAGTACACAATGTACTAATGATTGGCAAGGATGTACCTTGAGTGGTAAATGGTAGTTTACAAATGTTATTGGCATAGACATTTTGTGAAAAATAATTTTCCAGGAATACATTTGCCATTCTTATAACGATATTTCTAAAGCACAACACACATGTAGTGAAAGAATATATTTTTGACGCCTAGTCAGTTCTGGGGCAGTTCATCCCTGTCAACAAACTAGTCCTCACTTTCCTTCAGAACCTCTTTTGTCCTGTTGAGTCAATGGTCTGGAGTAGCATTACATGGGTACCTTGAACACACATGTAGGGTAGAGGAAAAATAGCCTTGGGAAGGGTCAATCACATAATGGGTGAAGAGCAGCAAGGTTGATGAGTTTGGGTCAGCAGAGCAAAATGTGTACTAGGGTGACTTCTAAATGGGTAGTGGGCAGTCAGTCACCTGAAACAAGCCTGTACCTCTCGCAGGTACCTCTGGCTGGGGAAGAATCAATCCATTAAAAAAACCATATTTTTGGAATGCCTCCAGGCCCTGAGAAAAATCAAAAACAGCACTGTGGTAGGACAGGAAAGCAGACATAGCTAGGGGAGGCAAGCAAAATGCAGATTAGGATCACTTTTACAAGTCTAGTAGAATTTAGCTGTCTGTCATTCTCTTGCCATATTGGACTGATGTTTTTGAAAGACCAGGACTACGGGTGTAGAGTCAGCAATGCTGTTAGAAATGTGGGCGAGAAATATACAACTCACCAAAACTACGCCCCTACTCATTTGGCAGCCATCTTACACTTGTCATGCAGTAGATGCCACAACCTGCCAGGAGCCATCTTACATCCCCTATAGCAGAAGTTTTTAACCATTTGACTTCTGTGGGCCCAAAATTAATCACTACTGGCAGCCGTGATATCCAGTCCAAGCAGTGTCTTCAATTTGAACCTCAAAAATATATAGAAACAAAGATAGATGAAACAAATAAGGAGGTTATAAAAAAATTTATTCACATACAAAACCAAAACAAATAATCGAAATTTTAATTTTACTGGAAGCTTGCAGATTTTTAAGTATGGTTTTATTTCTAAAACACAAAACTACATTGCTAGACTCTAGTAAGTTACTGTCTTTTTTGCTCCATAATCATGCTCTTCTTTTTGCGGTGCATTGTAGTGCTTCAATAGAGGCCACCAATGGTTCATGCCAGATTATGCTTGCTGTACGATACTCCCACGAACGACGCTAAGGATAATATCTTCATGTTTACCCTCCAATATCAAATTCCATCACATTTAGGGAACAAAGTATATACTTTATTAATCTGCTAATATTGTTTATTTTCTCAAACAGACCACCCACAAAGGCATTATGGGCCCCCATATGTTTACAGACCCCATGTTAAGAACCTTTGCCTGACAGTCACACATTTCCACACTGAGACAGAGATGAGGCAGTCCTGGTTCTTTGTGCTCTGGCAGACAAAGCACAGGGGCGGCCTTCATCCTTGGCAATGTGACCAGTTCTGACAGAATGCCATGTAGGTTTGTCTCACAGGTCATACCCATTAGCATAGCTTATTATTGTCAAAAACGTGGGAGTAATTAATCTGTTGAGGGTTTTACTGCATTTCAGTATCTGTGCCCAGTGTTAAAAAAATTTAATCAATGACTTTTTGATTCTATATGGCTATAGCTGGAACGAAATATTACTTTTAAAAACTGCTTACCCAGATAGTTTCAGAACACTCCGTGCAGAGGGAAGGAAAATTAGGATGGGAGAAATCGGGGGACTCCAGCAAATAAAGGGAACATCTCAGTTGTCCTCTCTAAGAAACTAGCATAGTTTTTGGGGAAGGCCTTATTTTAAGGAAATTATTTTATTCATTTCTTCTGGCACACCATTTTCTGCCCATTGTATCTATCCCAGTACTGTGCCTCTATCTTTATCTGGGACTCTTTCCCAACCTATCCCATAGGAAACCCGGTCCTACAGATGTTTAGGCATCCACCCCGATCAGCTGCACTCTCTCGCCACCAATATTCCCAGGCACCCTCTTCCATTCCACCACACGTACTCCCTTGTCCTGTTTATCTCCCTATAGCAACTTAAACTCTTTTATAGATTTCCTTCATAACTTTGAGGTATGTTCGACCCCTTGCAGGTACTTTCAACGTCCCTTTGTTATCTTCCAACCTCAGATGCTTCTATCAGACAGATCAGTCTGTGAGTATATCTACTTCATTATTCCCCTTGGAGCCATGATCTCTCATGTATTCTTGTCTTCTTGAGCATCTCAGTCTGGTACCTGTAGACCTTCAATCTTCCTTAAGTACCTTACTTCTGATACCCTCTGTTCCTCTTTAATTAAGCTCTTTTGTCTGACGTGTGCCTGTGTGCACACATCCTTGCCTTAAAGTGTGTACATCTAAAGGTACTATATAGTTTTGCCAGCCTCTTAAAAAAATGGTTTGAAGTGGCAAACACCAGTTATTTTGCTAGCCTACTTGCTGCTCGTGCTTGTATGTCTTCAGCGCCTGTAACCATGGGTGCAGTGCACAAAGACCAGCCATTCCTCCACACAGAGCGGAAATAATAGAGGAAGCATTGGTGACGAGCAACGGTTTATGTGGATCAAAAGGTCTTCCAATCAGTTTAATGATTTTGTAGGATTTGCTGACATTGGATATAATTTCTGCATGTGTGCCAGATTACCCTGTTTTCAAAATGTTTTATTGGTAGGCTGTGTGCCAAAATATTAGGGCACCAAAGGGTGTCCTTTTTCGTCTTATCTTCTCTTTGTGATGCACACATAACTGGGGCTCTGGTGCATCAACAAATTCCTTTGTGCTATTTAAGGACCTCTCATTTGCCTGTTAAATACGTTTTCTTATCAGAAGTGCTATGCTCATTAGCATTCAGAAAAGCTAAACTCCGAGCACGTATGTTATTTAATATTCATGACCCCGACCCAACCCGTTATCTCTTTGCCCTATGGTAATCTTGGAGTTAACCACAGAGGTTTGTAAACTGAGATCTCACCTTGTGTGTAACTACAAAGGAAGATTTGAGGTAAAACTCTAATCACTGCAGCACTTTATTTTTTATTTTTTATAAAACAAGCTCAAAAGTGATTACTTCTGTCTCTAATGTGTTAAATTTAAAATAAAATTCTGGACTATAATCCATTACTTAACCTGCTTATTTCACTATTTTCTAAAGTATAGTAGTATATATTTATAAAACAGACCTGTCTCTCCTCATTCTCAGTAGCTCAAAGGAAATATTTAAATTCATAGGTAAAGTTACATTTTGTACACCAAAATTAAGTCACAATAACTCAATATAATAGCCCCAATGGTTTATTTGTTGGACATTGAGGTATAATATTAATTGGTCAATTCAACTTCTAAAAACTAGTTTGCAGAAATAATGTTTTTGTTCCAAAGGTTTTACTTTTTTTTTTAGTTGCAATTCAAAAAGAGATCTCTCCAGACAATACTGTATATTACAAGACAATTTGTTGACCAATGTTCCGATACATAATTATGATTGCAGCCACATTATTATCTAGAAACATTAAAATAGTGAGCTCATGTTGCACGTCATACAAAAGTTTGTAAGTACACCCAATGAGTTGGTAGAATGGAAATAAGGCCACATATATATCTACTGTCATTCTTCTTGTGCTCAGGAACCAGTTGAGTGATCCTCAATACTAAACTGGACTTTGCGAAGAGAAACACATCTGCACTCAAAGGGTGTGAGATATAAAGGGAGAGTAAAAATAGAGGATAGGGTTAATGAAGGAAGTAATAAGAAACAAGGTAAAGGGGAAAGAAAGTCAAGTAGTAGGCCACTAGGGCCATGGTCCTAACATTGTCTGTCCAGGGTAACTGGAACTGGATACAGAGGAAGGTCAGGGGACTCTTACTCTAGACTATTTATAACAGAATCTAAGGTTCCCCAAGAATGTATGAATGGGACTGGGCTAATATGATGTGATTGGGCAGAGTGTGTACTTCTGAGGTATGTGTGCCATGTGTGGCAAGAAATTTGTTTTAAGTTTTTCCAATCAAGTAGAATAACTTTAAGAGCAACGATGGTCAAGAAGTCAAAGAGAGGGAGGTCATTGTAAGCATGAGGGACTTCCCAGTCGGATGCAGCCCAAGTGCAACATTTGAAAAATCTAACAAGTTTGTGGTATTGAATATTTTACTTAATTTGCCCGCAATATCCTTCACTACGAGCAAGGGCATGAACAAAACGTGTTCCACATTGCTATGCGTTGATCTGCAAGACCAGCAAGAAGCTGTATCCTTCAGATTCAGTTTAAAACATTTACTAGGGGTCTAATATAGCAAAGGCACAAGAGAGAATTTCATTTGTAGCAGCGATGGAACAAGATTACATTGGAGAAGGAAGGATACAATCTTATACCATGTGTCTTCCGACAGCAGAGTTAAACCTTTATCAGTAAAGTAATTGGAGCATTTAGAACACAGGTTAGATGCTGGGAGGGAAGAGCCTTCATGTAGTAATCTATAAATATTGGGGACTACATGACCACCTTATTGAATGCATTTGAGTGAATAGGAAAAGGGAGTGGGATGCAATGGGTCCAGTGGAGATATTCTTGCCTTGAGCTTCAGGAAATCATAAAAATCTAAGTTGAGTACCATATACTCCCACTCTAGAGCTGCAAATGACAGGGGCTCCTTATTTATGTATCAGTCTGAGGTTAGGTCAAGGTCCCTTTTTTGGTCCTTTCAAAGTCAGAAGCCAAGGGATTAGATGTCAGGAGCTTCTTCTTATCCATAATAAGATGGAAAAGGGTTTATTTATGTTGGAGGCTAAACGTTTGTCTAATACTAGGAGAGCTGTAATTTTGTATTTTAGACTGACATGGGTATGGACAAAATTGTGGTGGGACATCGTCAAATTCACCAAAAATGGGAACGGATAGCTAATGCATTTTTCAATCCTGAGTCAACACAGGGCATTTACAGAGTTCAGGTCATACCAATGTATACCCTGGGAACTCCATTTGGTAGTTGAACGAATTTGTGAGATTGCAGCTGCCTGAATGGATGGGAGGCCTGAGTTTCTTAAAACTCATTCTTGCTCTTTTGTTACTTCAAAGAAATGTAGATTGAATATTGTCTAACGTAGAAAAGAAAGAAGCAGGCAGACGAATTGGAGACATACTAGATAATAAGTTGATTTAGGGCGCCACCATCATTTTCAGTGTTTCCAACCTGCCCCACCATGATATAAATTTGGGCAATCAGGCCAATAGGAGGTCTTTATTTTTATTGATTTTTTTACTTTTGTTGTGGAATATGGATTCACCAAGATTGTTACAAAACCAGATATCCAACTATTTTAACAAATTTAGGTTGCCATTGGATTTGAGAGGTACCAAGACAAGAGGCAGTACAATGGATATTGAAAACGCATAGCTTCAGTTTTGACCATATTTAGAGAGTAGGCTGAGAAAAGCAAGAATTTATTCATTATATCCAGTTTGGTAGGAATAGCTGTGTCCTGTTTTTCAGGGAAGAAAAAATGTAATCCGCATAAGCTGCAGTTTTAAAGACCATGGGGGTCATTTTGAGTTTGGCAGACTGAAATCTCTGTCCACCAAACTCCCAACAGGGAGGCCTCCACCTATGCTGTGACTCCCCCGCCAGAATTATTAAGGTTTTCTACTAAGTCGGTGGACTGAAACCTAATTTTCCGCCTGCTGGCCTAGCTGGAAACAGGCTAGAGCATTGTCACTGGCTCATAATTGAGCCAGAAGCAATGCTGTAGCAAGTCGGGTGCACCTTCTCCCTTGCAATGTTCACTGTCTGCAATTCCAAGTGCATGGGCAGTTCAGGGGCCCCTATGTGGCCTCCGGCACCTGTTCTCTGCCGGCCTTTTCATGATGGTGTTGTTGCCATGAAAAGGCTGGTGGAGAATGAGGTTGTAATCCCCAGGGCTTGCAGTGCTGCCTTGGTGGATTAGCATCTCCGCCACTGCCAGACCATCGGGATCTGGTGGAGCTGGCAGTTCTCTGGCAGTCCGACCACCAGGGTTGTTATGTGGCGGTCACTGCCACCACAGGTGTGGCGGTAATAAGACCTCCACACTCGTAACCAGGCCCCATGTCTCCAAAATTCATCCCTTCAATGACTGTAGACATATTCAGTATCAGAATCAGCGGGTTGATGGCTAGAAAAAAAGCAGTGGTGACGGTAGCAACCTTGAGGAGAGCTCTTTGGAGTGGAACCAGGGAAGAAAATTCACCATTGACTCTGATTCGTGTGGTAGGCTTGGCATATAGGGTCATAACCCTCTTGATATATTTTTCCAAAGGTTGCACCGAGATAGTACGGCCGTAAGAAAACCTACTGAAGACCTTTTCTGCATCCACTGCTATAGCTACTGTGGCAGAATCTTGGGCTAGCGATGTTTTTTCGTTAACATGGCAGAACAGACAAATATTATCACTCAATAATCTTCCTTTGGCAGCTTCCATCTAGGAGGAGTGGATTAGCTTGTTTATGAGAGGAGCAAGACACAACACTAAGATTTTAGCATAAAGTTTGGTTTCCAATTTTTTTTTTTTTTGAAGGAAATTGGTCTAAAGTTTTTTTAATTAGAAGGTTTCTTCCCCTCTTTGTGTATCACTACAATTGTGGCCCCCGCGGTGGTACCCAACACTTCCCTTGTGACTGCGAAGATGTATACCATGTTCTCCAAAGGGCCCATGATTACTGTTTCAAAAGTTGTGTGAAAACGTATGTTAGAAATGGTGTCTTTGGTTGGCAGTCAGGTTACCCACTGTCCAAGCAAGGACCCTCACTGTAGCCAGGGTAAAGGAGAATCACCCTCAGTTAAACCCCCACTTATCCCCTTGGTAGCTTGGCATGAGCAGGCAGGCTTAACTCCAGAAGCAATGTGTAAGGTATTTGTACCAACACACACAGTCATTCAGTGAAAACACTACAAAATGACACAACACATGTTTAAAAAAATAGAGAATATTTATCTCAACAAAATAAGACCAAAACGATACAAATCCAACATACACATTAAGTTATGAATTTTCAAACAGTTAGAGTTTTAAATCCCTTACAAAACAGTGAGAACGTTGTAAGCGTACAAAAGTACCTGGGTAGCATCAAAATAACATTGCGCGGGTGAGGGTGCATCAGAAAAAGCCAGCGATGTGTCAATTTCTCACTCGCAAGCGAAACCGTGCGGTGTTCCTCCTCGTGCCGGGTTGGCGTGCGTAATTTTTTTCTCTCCCACAAGAGAGCAATGCGTGGATCCGGATAGGCACCTCGGGTCCGGGCATGCTTTGCATTGTTTTTCCGCAGCCAGTGATGTTGTGTTGAAAATCCTGTCACACAGTACCACAAAACCACACTGCGTGGGGTTTGTGTCATTATCAGCCTCCGTTAGCAGGTGTTGCGCATCATTTCTCCAGCCACATTGCATTGATCTTCCAGCCGCGATGCAGGTGGAGCGTTGATTTCAGCGGCAAAGCCAGTGGCGCGTTGTTTATCAGCATGTCACGGAAGGTGCGTCTAAAATTTCCTCACATGTCAGTCTGCATGGATTTTCAGTCTTTCTCTGCCATCTTCACCTTTCAAGGGCCCAGAAACTGGATGGGGCACCACTTGGCAGGGCAAGAGTCTGAACAGAGAGTCCAGGTAATGGCAGGGGAAGTTTTTGATGGCCCTGAGACTTCAACAACAGGAGACAAGCTCAGTTCAAGCCCTTGGAGATTTTTCACAAGCAGGAATACACAACAAGTCCAGTCTTTGTCCCCTTTCACAGTCAGAAGCAGCAACTGCAGGATAGCTCCACAAAGCACAGTCACAGGCAGGGCAGCACTTCTCCTCAGCTCTTCTACTTAGCAGAGCTTCCTCTTGACTTAAGAAGTGATCTAATTTTCAGGGGTTTTGGGTCCTCTTCTTATACTAATTTTTGCCTTTGAAGTAGGCCTACTTCAAAGGAAAGTCTCTATTGTTTGTGAAATCCTGCCTTGCCAGGCCAGGCCGCAGACACACACCAGTCAGTTGGAGACTGCATTGTGTGAGGGCAGGCACATCCCTTTCAGGTGTGAGTGACCACTCCTCCCCTCCCTCCTAGCACAGATGGCTCATCAGGATATGCAGACTATACCCCAGCTCCCTTTGCGTCACTCTCTAGAGAGAGGTGCAAACTGCCCAGATGTCAAACTAACCCAGACAGGGAATCCACAAACAGAATGGTTTAAGCAAGAAAATGGCTACTTTGTAAAAAATTTAAGTAGGCAGATAGTGTTTTCCCAGCTTTATTTAAGTTGAATAGTTTTGTGCCCTTCTACGCATGGACCCACACGCATGTCCATTTACTCACAATCTTGTTGTATGCTTATTTCAGTTTCTTTTATTGTATCAGGACAGTAGGTTCTTTTGAGCCTCTGACTAGACATACTACTTATTGCTTGCCCGTGAAGAAAACATTTCATGGTCAGGAGATCGAGGATGTGTTATCCACAAGGAATAATGCCAATTCTTTGCTTAATTCTCATACAACCGCTTCGTTCACTAGGATTTCAGTGTTCATTTACCGTGACCGGGTTTTAGTTTGAGGGGGCAGAATACTAAGAGAGACAAGGATGGCTGTACGATCAGAGATGGTGATGGGTTAACTGGAAGAGGATAAAGTGTCTTGTAACAGTCAATTGTTGACTAATGTGTAACCATTTCTAAAGAAACTATTGGGAGGGGGGAGGAGGTGACATCATTACTGGTAGGATTGTGTATCCTCCACATGTCTGCTAGGGCATGAGCAGTACAGAGCGCACACATTGTATTTGTGGAATTTAGGGGTTCTTTATTTAAATGTAAAATTCCTATCTCAGAATGTATTCATAGGTAGATTGAAGCCCCTCCCAGAATAATCCATGCCCTCATGGGAAGCAGTGTCATTTTGGGAGTTAGGTTGAACCAGAAGGCGGGGTCGATGTTCGGAGCGTGTATGTTTATTGCAAACAATTTTGTGTTGCCAGCTTGAGTAAGTTAATAAGCCTTCTGCCACTGTCATCTTGCTCTGAGGTAATGATTGATAGGCCAGAATTCCTAGATGTTCAGGTGACTACCCAATTATTCTTAGAAATAGCCAGGAGCAGAAAAGGCTGTGTGCTCTGCCATTGCACATGGAAAGTGCTTCTTTGTATCCGATCTTTGGGCCACTTGTAGCAACTTTCATATTTGCGACCCGCAAATTGCGAGTTGCAAATCCGAAAGTTGGATGGTGTCCCTGACACCATCTGAGACACCATCTGAGATTTGCAAGGGGGTTGCAAATGCCCACCTCCTGAATAATCATGAGGTGGGTCGCAATTTGCGACCCCCTTGCGAATTGCGGATCAATAAAGCAGTTTTTTGTTTTGGTAATGCATGGAAAGAAGGAGAGGAATAAACCAAAAAACATGAAATCTCCCTGAAAAGTGGGAGAATCAACTCAGAGGTGAAAAAGTGTGGACAAGGCAGTGGGGTGCATGCACATTGGGGAGCAGGACACCGACAGAATATCGCAAGCTATTTTGTCAACCGACCAAGAGGTATGTTTAGCAGGGTTACTGCCCAACACATTTTCTATGGAATACAGTGACTCATTAGAATGGGATGTATTGAGAAAAAAACTGTAGGTAACAAATTGCGTACACCCCTCTCATGCAAAACAATAGTATGTTGGAGCAGTGAAATATTGACTCTTGCTGCAAACAGTCTGGAGAAAGGATGATCCATCTAACAACTAGACAGCACTATGTCTGAACCAGGCTGTCTTGAAATTCTACACTCTGTCAACAGATATTTCAAGACAGTCCCACAGGAAAAGCCAGTTCCCCACGAGCTCTGTAGGGCATTAACATACATAAACCGTAGTAATGGTGGATAGATATATGTGAAAACTGAACATGCCAATCTGAACAAGTTGCAATCTTAAACATTCTGAGGAGGCCCTAAATGGCAAGTCCAGGAACAAGTCCTGCTCCCCGGGCTCCAAGCATGCTGTTAGGTTGAGCGTGCCACAGAGAGCAAGATAGCCGACCCCAGTTCATAGTCCAGTCCCACATAGATAGGCCAGAACCTATAGAAGCCTTACAGCATAGCCTAAAATATACAAAGTAAGTAGAACAATAGGCCTGAGTGCAGGAAATGCATTTGAACATACATATTAGAGACAACAGGGGACTAAGACGGCATTAAAACAATACAGCACAGCATGTCATATCCAGAATAGAAGCAAGGCCAGAGGTCAGAGCCATGGAAGTGCAGACAACGCTCCAGTGTCGACAATGAGACAATAAACAGAACCAAAAATATATAGATTCTGGTAGGAAACAGCTATATCTCAATCCTTAACATCCTCAATAACAAAGGCATGTAAAATGTTAAGCAAAAATACACCAAATTGCTGGATTCCAGAAGCTCCATGTAACCATCATCACTGGGGTGTCTAAACCAAAGCAAAAGAGAGCGATATGAAGAAGTGGGGCTGAGGCTTCAGAGTTTGTGAGAGTAGAAAAGTGGGTTGGACAGGGTGCTGTCTGAATTCTAGGCCGATGTAAACCATGACAAACATGCTGACATCAAGCAGGTCATCAAGGCTTGTCACTGCTCACCTCCATCTGTGATTCAAAAGTGTTATCAAGAATGGTCATCAACCCAGCTGGTTCCAAAAAGAACACCCTTTAAAGACAACCCTGAACTTGGACGGCCATCCAAAGAATGCTGGCTTGCTCTGTCCACAAGGGTTTTCCTGAGAGCCAAGAAGCCTTTCTTCCTCACAATTGTATCCCTTGCAAAATCCTGAAAGATGGAGATCCTCAGGCCTGTCCCGTGGATTGACTGACTTTCCTCATGTGTGCCAGAATCATCTCAGTATGCTGATCTTGAAGAGGTTTGAAGATCAATATTAGAGGGGATGTAGCAGACTTGAGTTTGTGGGTGGGTATCCAGTGAGCACATTCAATTTCAAAGTCTCTGTTAAACAAAAGACCCAGGACTGAAGGAAGCCATTGTTCCAAAAAGACGACGTCATAGGGGTCTTCACCCTCAACATCTTTAGGGAGACCAAAATTCTGAAGATTGCTGTGTCTGTTGTAATCATCCAAATCAGTAATTTCCCAGTTACGAGAAGTTATCGTTTTAGATCTAATCAGACTTTAATGTTGAGTGGATATATGGTCCTCCGCCATCCCAAGTCTCTACATTTGACATCCAGAGATTAAGGTCTCTAAGGTAACTTGCGAAATCCAGAGACCTCCACTTGCAAAAGATCAGTTTGTTTTTGTGCCTTGTGCTAAATCATGCATCTCGCTAAGTTTCCTCATGATTGCTTCTAAGGTGGTCAAGTTGTCTTGTTTTTCTCTTATGGAAGGTTCTAAAAGGAGGGGGGCTCCACTGTAGTTACAGGGTCAGATAGATTTGAGGGGCCAGCCCCCATCCCCAAAATTGATTCTGGCCCTAGCAGCCACCAAAGTCATGGGGTTTCCAATGGCTATTTATTGTCACTCATTGTATTTGTCGTCTTTCAGATGCCTATTCATTATGTCTTTAACAATGCAAGGATGTGCTTTCAACATATACTGAAAGCCTACAGTTCTGTCTAGTACAAAGTGAGGTCTTGGTGAATTGACATTTTTGACACTTGATTCATATAAATAGAACAATAGGTCAGAACCAACTAGCTACTGTTGAACGCCCCTAAATTAACATGATTCGGTTTCAGAAAGGAACAAACTGAAACCCTAGCAACATACTTTAGACCAATCATGAAAACATGTTTGGGTAATGTGGGACAAATGAATGAACCTTAAACTACAGCTCAATGCTAAAATAAAAGCTTGCTTTGAAGTGTGTCAAATAAAACTAACATGTCCCATGTTTGACAAATTTTTGCACTTTCTTGAGAATTATGCAAAAATATGTGAAATATATTTGACAAGCAAACAGAATGCAAAGCAATCAAAAGTCACACAGGGACCCAGCAAGAAGAAAAATGAGGAAAAAAAAGTCACCCTCAAGTTGATTTCTGCCTCCACCAAGCATTTGAAATATGTGTGCAAAGGGGCACCCATGAAGTGTTTCACATTTTGTGTAATGTGAAATATGCTAGTCTACGGATTTTTGCATATTTTGGAGGTACAATAAAAGTTTCACACAGGCCTATTGCTATGCATCCAAAGTGAACAATCTCCAGGTTTATTGAATGTGATCATTTACATGCTAATATCCCAGTAGGATTGATTACAAAAACAGCAGACAACACAGACTTCTTCATTAGGACTCAGGACTCAATAGAGACCAAGGGCCATATGTACCAAAGCATTTTCCCATTGACACAGAATGGGTAAAACCCTTTGATACATCTGGCCCCAAATCGTGAATATACAAACATCTTTTCACATGCTTCCAAACTCGCTGAAAAGGACCCATAAATTGCAAAATTGTTATTCTAATTTATAGAGCCTTTCATTTAGTGTTAAATATTCCTATGGTGTCAGTTACTGCTTCCATTGGCAGGCGGATGCATAATGAAAAGAAGTTTTAAAAAGCATTGAGAAAACTCTCCATCATGTTGAAGAATATGAACTAATTATAGTATAGTTCTTCAAGATAATAAAGCTTGCCGTGTCTAGCCTTTTATGAAACCACACTCAACTTTCATCTAGAAAAGCTCAGATGATATTGATCCATTATTATTGATGCAACCAGTATCCTAAAAATATATAAAAATCAAAAGTCAAAACCATCTAACCAGACCACTATCCAAGAACAATTCAGTAGGGAAAAGCGTTATAGTTGAAACTGTCTGCTCTAGAACAAAGGGCCAGATAAACTAAGCCATTTTTCATTTGAAAACCTTGCTATTCACAAAACTAGAGTGCGTGTCATAACAAAATGGCTCTATGGTATTTACCTACCAAATTGCAAAATGAATTTAGAAATGAATACTGGATTGCAATTTGGGAGAGATGTGTTTAGAACATCTTTTTCAAATTGTGATTTGCCTGCCATTGTGTAGGTATGAAATACATTTGTATTGTCATCAAGTGCAGGAAAGTTAAGTCGTGAGTAAAATACTTAAGTTTTGTACTTATGTGCCTCAATCACAAAGGTAATATCTCCACCCCCACTAGGTAGTCCATTTTGAAGTTAATGTTGAATAACAGAATGTCTGCAATTAATAAGAATATTAACTGGATTACCATTTTGGTGAATGGAGTTCAGAGAAGGAAATACTAAAGTGGGGTATCCCTATAAGGTTCAAGCTTGAACTACCTACAGAAAAATATAGGTGCTTCCTATGATACTGAGGAGGATATAGTCCCAAACACCACAGATGTACCCATATTAAGGTGAAATAGGACACTTTGGGCACACAAGAGAAACTACTTGGGAGACCCATAAAATAAGTACCTGCCCTATGTATGTTGGTGGTGCCTTAATATACGGTTCCTTCTATGGTAATAGGACAGATTATTAGGACAACAGAACTTAAAAAGTTTGGGGGTATAAGTCCATCCACACCATCAGGAGCTGCTGACCCAATGCCTGGCTAGCTCACAGTGCCTCACCTAGACCCCTGCCCCGAGTGCGGACATAAAGGTAGTACTCATAAATGCCCTTTGTGGATTCCAAAAGTCGTAAACTTAGACTTTTAGTCTAAGTTTGCCTTTGTGAATCGGGCCCATGGTGTTCTGCTGACCATGCAGGTCACCAACATTGTGATGGCCTTCAATTGGAGTGAGTCATAATTTGTGACCTACCTTATTATTATTAATGGGATAGGATTCATTGCAACCCACTTCAAACTGGAATTTTACAAATTGACCGATAAGTTCATAGTCCAGTTTGCAAAATCAGATCCATTTGCAAAAAGTTGATATTAAATTTCAACTACTTTTTGAGAATATATTCTTCGTACATCTGGCACATAGTTTGACATAACCTCAAGCTGTGTTATCACCTAAAATCTAGGAAATATCTCAAGATAATCTACTTTGACTAGATTTTATCCTTTTCAGTTGGTTCTGCTCACGTCTGAGGGATACTAGTGCCTCAAAATTGCTAACTTCCTAAATGTGTCCAAGCCTGCTCCCTCCCCTCAAAGTTTGGACCTATTGTTAGAAGATTCATATTACATTTTTTCCATGACATGCTGATCCAAGGCCAGGTTGAAAATATATTTTAGTACACTTGTGAAATATTGCACAATATTTGGTAAAGTAGACAAGATGGTTTAGAACTTGCTTCTGCCTCTTCGGAGTAAACTACTTTGATAACATCCCATACCCTTATTCTCAAAGGCAGAACTGAAAACTTAGTGTAGTCATTTAGACTATATATAGCAGAATAGATATTTGCAATGGGTCCTTAAACTTATGCTGGCTATTCATATTTTGTCTTATCACAGGTGGAAAGTTGGTTGAAACATTTGGAAGACACCATGTGTGTTACAGTACGGCATCATATCACAGAGGCAGTGGCTTCCCATGAAGAGAAACCCCGGGAGCAGTGGATTTTCGATTTCCCAGCTCAAGTTGCACTGACTAGTTCACAGATATGGTGGTCCACTGATGTGGAGATTGCTTTTGAACGGCTTGAGGAGGGATTTGAGGCTGCTCTGAAAGATTACAACAAAAAACAGGTATGTCTACATGAGGAATTTTAAATATTTATTTTAAATCACTGAGCCCTGTTTTGTGGTAAGCATTAGTTAAATAATGTCCTTATTAAACAGTTGATGAACATTACCTTGAGGGGTTTTGCCTTGAAGTGTCAATGAAAGACCATCGATTGATGATTAATAAATAAGTTGTTTTTTATTTTTCCTCCATTTGTACTTAAAGTTCTGCACCTTAATTATAGAATGGGTTTGTGATATGTTGGACTTGTCTGATATATATGAGATATATGCTTGTTTTTCTTTCACTAATGACCGAGCTGACAAAAATCTCTGGAATGCACTTCTTAGTTTAAAGAAGAAATGTATTATTATTCCACCACGAGATGCCTAAAAACTTGAAGGAGATTAGTAGGTCGAAGGCACACGTTTAAAAATAGTCACTGCAATGAAAGGAAAATATGTCAAAGTGATTCTCAATTGCAATGTACACAGCAAATATATGTGATTTTATTACAGCATAATTGGGAAGCAAAGGATAAAGTAAAAAATCATCACCGTAGGGCCTGCCAAGCTCTTCATCTTGCTCATGCCAACAAGAAGATGACCCCTGTTCAACTGCGAGAAAGAGATATCCACCCTCAAGGGACAAGTGTTTGTTCCAGGCATTTGACGTCCAATCCTCGGAAGGTCTCGGAAATTCCCTCGCTACTGAGCAGGGCCACCTCTTTTATAGTTTAATCAATCATAGAAGATGCCGTCTGAAAGGCCCTCCCCTCTCAGATGGAAATATTCAAACATGGTGACTGTAGGTCAGAGTTGGAAGAAATACGTTGAAAATTGGCCAACCTTTCAAGGCTCCCCTTCCAAGGCCACCCTGTTCCCTGCACTGGAGAAAACATATGTGCTTTCTTATCATGCTATCGTGTTCGGTAAGAGAAAATACGAAAAACACAAGCTTAGTTTACCATGTGGAAAAACACAGCTCATCTGCACTGTCTCAACTGCAATGTTTAACACCACGATAAAGCCAATAGGCAGCTAAACTGAATACAAAATGTAATCTGCAACTCGTGAACATTGAACAACTAATGTGAACAGTGGTGAAACACAAAGTCAGTGGTCAAACCTACCTATTTTCACTACAATGCTTCAGACAATTCCAATATTTTTTGGGCACCATTTTATTTGACCTTTGTTTACTGAGCTCACTATTTTATTTTAGTGAATAAAACAACTTTTGACCAGACAGTACTAAAGTGTATTAAAAAAAAGTTCAAGTTATACAATGGGCCCCGTTAATTTTAACCACCCACGTTGCTTGATTATTCATGCCACATAATTGATTTAGCTAGTCATGTCAAATCAGTTTGGTCAACTATTACTGTGTTGCAGATGGCATGGCCCTTCTGCTACCTGCTTGACTCCTAGTCTTTTTAACCCACAGCCTCCACTCTAATGTATTGTCCTTTCAATAGTACAATAGATATTGTTCTTGGGTTGGGGGCCTGGGGGGAATATTTGAGGCTTGCTCTAGGGCTTCAATTAAGCTTAGTTTTGGTTATGGATAGGGTAAGATAAGGTAGACAATGGACCGTGTAAGGGATAGCATTAGCACAAACCTAGTAAGAAGGCTTGTAGTGCCTCCGTAGAAGTATGTGGCTCAGTACATCCTCTTCTACTTGTTAAATGGGCAAGAGGCAGAGTCACAAGCGTAGCAAAAGGGGTTACGGTTGGGGACCAGGCTCAGAGTAATAAGGGTAGAATACTACATCAGTTAACAAATGCAGTAGGTGTCATTAAGAAAGGAACGTATCCTTCACCTGCAGAATATGCTGTGAAATACCACTGTCACTAGCAAATGCAATAACTGCATGTGGGTAAAAACAAACTTTCCACCTAAACAATTTGAAATGTATTACTTACCAAGGTATCACTTTAAAGGTTTTACTTTCATACAAGAATAGAAACAGTCAAAAATAAAATGTAATAAAAATGTGGAACATGGATTGAGGAAGAGCATAAAAACAATGGAGAAGGGAAAGGCAAGATGGTAAGGAAGATCATAAACAAAACGTGCAAGGCACAGTGAGCAAGGCTACATGAAAGGAATCAATAACTTATTAGTATCGTTTGCCTATATGCACCCACTAGATCACAGATTTGTATTTTGATTGCACATTTGTGAATTTCATTATTTGAAGTACCTGTTAGATATTTGCCTGGAAACTGCCCCTGAAGGTTGTGCACTGATCTCGTTAAGGTGAGAGGCAGCCTTGTGATAGTGGACAGACCATTGAGATATGTAGCAAACTTTCATATGTATAACTGTAATGTAATTACACCTGCCGCTGCCAGCACCTTTGTCTTCAGCAGGTTATGCTCCCTTTAGGAAATCCACTTTTTATGTGTGGTAACCCCAAACATTTTGTCTTGTGCTAGACTGTGTATGTTTCCTGGCTTTAGAACTCTGTGCACTTTACCCTTGCTAGCCACTTGTAAAGTGCCTGTGGTTCCCCTTTTAACTTGTTCGAATTTGCATACTCCTAATTGACATAATTGACTTACCTATGAGTCCCAAGAATATGGTACAAACTGTACCCAGGGCCTGGAAGCCAAATGTCACTATTGGACTGAAGCACCAATTGTGCTATTTTTAGAAATTGGGTTTCTGGTTGGCAGAGGTATGCACCCTGTTCAAGAAGGTACCACAACCCTAGTCAGAGTAAGTCAGATACATACCATACATTTCCCTGTGCTCACCCTCTGGTAGCTTGGCACAGAGCAGGCAGGTTTAACTTAAGAGGCAATGTGTAAAATATTTGTAAGACACTTCAATAAGTAACACAGTAAAAACACCACAAAAAGGCTCCACACCAGTTCAGAAACATGGATAATATTTTTATGATTAAAACAAGACCAAAATGACAAACATCCAATCAGTAGAAGTCAGGATATGAAGGTTTAAAGAATAAACATATTTGATGTGCTTAGAAGCATAAAGTGCCTACCAGGGCTATCTTTTCGCGTTAGACTGGGTCAAATCTGAAAAGTCAAGCCAACCAGAATGGAGTTTGGGATGGATACAGGGACCACCCTTGGTCTGCTGAAACAATACTTTGGTTCAGAGTTGTGTCGATGTCAAGAACAAGATGCAGGGAGCAAGGAAGCAAGGGAGGTGAGGCATTGATCCCAAAGGTATAGGCGATGCGTCAGCTCTGAAATGTACTAAGTTGAAGGTGCTTCGGCAATTGAGGTGATGCGTCACACAGTCGGCAATATGATGATCATGATTCTCACAGCAGTGGTGATGCGCCACTGTTGACGGTGATGTGGTGTCCTTGATCCTCACAGCAGCAAGAATGTGTCAATGGAGATGTGCTGGTCCTGAATGGTCGATGCGCAGTTTCTGGCAGCTGTAATACTTTATACCCACTTTCAAGGGCCAGGCTGGATTGGCACCACTTGGCAGACCAAGATTTGAAACACACAAAGATCAGGTGCTGTTGATGATGAATTAGAAGTCTTTTGTGTCCCTGAGACTTCAGAAGAACAGAAGGCAAGCCAGCAATCCCTTTGAGTCACTCTGAGTTCAGGTGAGATGGTTCCAGTCCTTTCTCAGAAGGGTAGAAGGCAGCAGGGCAGCACAACATAAAAGCAGTTCTTCCAGAGCAGCAGTCCAGAGTGTCAGTCCTTGTAGCAGCACAGCAGTCATCCTTCCTATCAGAGTTATTCATGGTGCAGTAGTGTACTGAGTTGGTAGGGTCGGAGGATCGGAACTTATGCACAGCTGTGCCTTTGAAGTGGGGGTGACTTCAAAGAAGGTTCTTTGAAGTGAACAGAGGTCTTATCTTCTTGGCTCTAGTTTCACTACAGGGGTTTATGCATCCCTGTGTGGGGTAGGACACTGACTAATCAAGTGTGTCAGCTCCTCCCTCCCAGTCTGAGCAGGATGACCCATCAGGATGTTGATGGCCCATCAGTCACACCTAAGCTTCCTTTGTGCATTCACCCAAACAGCCACACAAGTCCAGCTATCACCCAGCCCAGATGCGTATTGGAGACAGGCTGGCGGTATACAGGGTTCAAGAGCAGGAAAATGCAAACTTTCTAAAAGTGGTATTTTTAAAGTTGTAATCATAAATCTAACTTTACCATGAAGGAGGGTTTATTATTACTAGTCCATGGGTACCAAACAGGACAGTCCTACTTTTTCTCAATCAGGAATTTGTTCTCCTATGAGAGAGATATTCTTCACAGTAGTGAAAAATGAATGTTGGGGTTTTTCACTACCAGGACATGTACAACTAAAAAAGTATATGTTCTGCCTTTTTCTTACACCACATCCTGCTCTCTGGGCTACCAAGGGCTATCCCTAAGGGTGTCTTCTGTGTAATAAAATGAGAGTCTAAGGCTTAGAAAGGGGTTTTGAATGCCAAGTTGACAAGGCAGTGAAGCTGCACATACAGGCTCTGCAGTGGCAGGCCTGAGACATGTTTAAAGAGCTACGTAAGTGGGGGGCACAATCAGTGCTACAGCCTAACTAGTGTCATTTGATATACAGGCCCTGGGCACATATAGTGCACTTTGTTAGGGACTTATAAGTAAATTAAAAATGGCAATTGTGGGTACACCAGTTGAGTGAGCACATGCACTCTAACACTGGTTAGCAGTGGTAAAGTCCCCAGATTCCTAAGACAAACAAAAACAGATCAGCACAAGTGAGGCAAGGCAGGCAGAAAGTTTGGGAGAGGATCACCCTAAAGCTGTCAGGTCTAAGAGGCACTAATAATGCTTCTCTGAAATGGGATCAGCTGGAAAAACAGTTAAAGCATTCCTTTAATATGTATTAAAAAAAAACAATTCAGTGGTGACGTCTGTTTGTGAATAAATATTAAGGAAAAGTAACATTTAGAAAGTTACCTTTTACCTGACAGAATTTCCTGGAGGCTTATTTGCATTGACTCTTCAGCTTCTCCCAGACAGTAATTAGCCTTCAATAGGGGTGAATAGGTGTGAATTGCCTCCAGGAACAAGCAACAAGCTGACCTGAATGGACAGAAGTGTCTCCTCTGACTTCCACGGAATATGCATGTGTGGGCTGTGGGCATCCTTTATGAAACTACAGTATCAAATTCTGCTTGAATATCAAATTATGGTTGAGAGGTTTTCTTGGTTCACATATGACACTTGGGGCACAGTTAAAAGTAGGCCTGGGTTTAGAACTTCACTCCACCATTGGAGTTTGCAAAATTCAGGCACTTTGTGCTACACGGAGTAGCGTGGAGTTCCCAAATTCCAAACTCCTGCGCGGAGTTTATTCACGCTTGAGAGATTGGGTTTTGGCACTCTCGCACAAGCGTGACAATGCTCCTGGGCCACTAGCAAGTGCCCCAAACTTTGCGTTCTCTCATTTTGCTTCCAGCCATGCCGGTGGCTGAAACGGGCAGCTTGCAAATGTGAACTCACTTCTGAAGTCGATTTTCTACTCAAGACTCACTAAATTTGGTCAAAAGGAGATTTTTTGACTAGATTTTCTTCTCCAATGGACCCTGCAATTTGCTTTTCAGATTGAGAATCCTTTTTTTTTTCAAACATGAAGGAAGTGTATCAGAGACTCTAACATCCTCTTCCTCTTAGTGCTTTTTCCATTCTCTGGTCACTTTTCACTTGGATTTCGAGATAGAAGGATCACTCTCTTTGTCTCTTGGATATACCTCTTTATCTAAGGACTTTGTTTTTGTGAAATCACACAAGTAAGAACTAAAACTATTGAATAAGGGTGTTGTTGTTTGTTTGCTTGGGAATGCACCAGTATTTATTTGTACTTTCATTTGATTTTTAAAATATATAGTGGTGGGTGGCCTGGAGTTTAAGTATGGGCCTAGTTATTATTTATTGTGCATTTCTTTGATTTTTCACATTTTTAAAGAAAAATGGTTGCACAGCTCAGTGCCTTTTCTACGTATTTGTAATATTATTTTAGTATGTGGCCTAGATTGCAAAAGGGTCATTTAGCCAGTCGGCTGGGCCAGTACTATTAGAAGTAGAAATATAAATATATGTTTCAGTGGTATATGTTTTTAAAACTGCATTTAGGGCAAGGATTGCATTGGATTAAATTTAAAATGTTGGCTATGGTTTGCATTTCATTATTTTGTAAAATGTGTGTATATTGTGGGGTAGTAATACTTGATGACATAGGAGGTTGTTGTTTGACCATCTGGCTGGCTGCCATTTTGTGCATGCAGCCAATGTTCCCTTTCCATAGGCTTGCATGTGTTCTTTGTTAGCCATGCCTCCTTGCTGTTGTTGTTTGACCATGCGGCTGGCTAGCAGACATTCTTGCTGTAGACTTGCAAGAGCTCTTTGTTTACTGTGCCACCTTGCTCCTTGTTGTTGTTTGATCACATGGCTGGCAGCCATTTTGGGCATGCAGCCAGTGTCCCTCCTTTTGCCATTCGCTTGTATATGTTCTTTGTTTGCTGTGCGTCTTCGTTTCTTGTTGTTATTTAACCATGTGGCTGGCTGGCAGTCATTTTTGTGAACATCCAGCCAGTGTCTCTTGCCATATGCGTGCATGTGTTCTTTGTTCTCCATGCTTCCTCCTTGTTGATTGACCATGTAGCTGGCTGGCAGCCATTTTGTGTGTGCACTGTGCCGCCAGTGTGACTTTGACTAGACTTACATACAAACATTGTTAATTATTGAGCATTTGCTTTTTAAGTTTCTATTTTCATTTTTTTTCTATTTTAATGTTTCATTATTATTTTTTATTTCATTTTTTAAATTTCTTTTTTATTTATATTTTTATATTTACGTTTTTTATTTTTATTTTGAATTCGTTAATTTCTTTCTATTTCAATTTATATATTATTGTTTTGTTTTTATTTTTTTACTTTTTGTTTTTTATTATTTTTTTCTTTTTAAAAAAAAAGAAAAAAAAAATATATAACTTTTTTTATTTTTATTTAACTCTGCACTTTACCTTCAACCATTCACATCCATCCAATCCATTCCTCCATCCATCCATCCACCAAAAATGCACAGCTGCAATACAGCATTCAGTTTCTTAGGTGTAATTCCATTTCCTCTAGGACACCCTGGCTGCAGAGCACAGCAGACAAATCAACAGCCTAATTCATTTTGTTAATGATTATTCAATTTTCCCTGGATCACCTTGCCACCATAGGTTATTTAAAGGATTATTCCACTTTCCCATGCACCTCCCTCAGACTACCCCAGGTGTCTCCTTTAAAATGGATGGAGATAAAGCAAAGACCTAGATCTGACTGTTGTGCTGTCTGATTTGTATTTTTTTATGGTGTGGTGATGTGATCTGGTCTGCCTTTACAATGTTTGATTAATTAGGTATATCACATAAGTAACCAACTGCACTTCTCCATTTTATGTTCAATCTACAACAATGCCACTTTTCTTGCTTGGTTGTTTTTAGGTGCACAAGAGAAGAGACCCCACATCATCTGCAGTACTGCCAAAGAGAAGGCCGTACAGTTGCTTTGGTCCACAGGCACCAAGCTCTTTCACTTGGCATCTTAGTGCCACTGCCAACCTGGAGCAGAGGATGGCCCCAAAGAACGTTTTCCCAAGAAAGTGGCCAGTGAGAAGAAGCAGTTTTCCACCAGTGGAGTGCCATCCGCAGCCTCCAGGAGGAATCTCTTGCATCAACAGCACCATCAAAACTATGCCCAAGACCATGGCTGTCAGTGAGGCAGCCACTGCAATCATGGGGACGCCGATGAGCAGTGATGTTGAATTGGATTTTTCCCTTTTGCAAAGTAGTGCCCAATTGCTTCAGGAAACGGAGCAAAGTGGACAGAAGCTCCAGCATCCAGAACTTCCGAAAGTTGGAGCAGAGTAGGAGGTCGAGCTTTCTGTTGAGCAAGAACCTTCTCTTTTAGAATCAAAGGCTCCCAGATCTCCAGCAAGAAAAAGGAAGGGTACTATTCCACCATCTTCTCCAAGGACCACTTCTGATGATGATGCTAGGGACATGGAGTGGACCCCATCATAGTCCGGGAAATGCCAGGAAAGGCAAGGGAAAGAAAAGTTCCAGAAAGCCTTAGAATCATGGAAGGGAATGGTGAGGATGATAACAATGAGCCAGTCATTGTGAAAGCTGGCACAGAGGAGTCCGATATTACTATCCAACCTGTTCTTAGGGAAGTAGCACAGACAGCTCACCAGCTCCCATATTTGTAAGGCCCCAGCAGAGACGTGCACCAACCCATACCTCAGTAGAAGTATGCTCTGCAGAGAGGCAATCAACACACCTACCTACCTCCAGTTCTTCTTCAGCCATTAGCAGTGTCCTAATAAGAAAGTACTCCTCACCAGTTTGGGATTCTTTACGATTAGCAAACAGGAGGAGAACATGTCATATGCTCCATTTGCCACGCAAGTGTTTATCAAAGTAAGCTTGGTTCTAATTATGGTACTGGAGGCCAAATGACCCATGTGAAAAAACATTGCACAATCCAGGGGAAAGAACACCTTAAGAAAACGACTCAACTTGGTCGCAGTGGTGAAGGTGAGGAGAGCCAGGAAACATCCGCTATAACCAGTCAAATCACGTAGGAAGGTGAGAAACAAGAGGGTGACATCATCCTCACGCAAAGCAGCCCTTTCCCCATCAGTGCACCAGAATCACCCGCCTCAGCGATCTCACAATGGCACAGGAAGACTCAGAGTCAGATGACGATACCACAGCATACGGTGACTGCACCACAAAGCGCATTGCGGCTACTACCACCTACATCTGAAAAGTCACTTGCTTCAGAGGCCTCACAAAGGAAGAAAATCTAGGCTACAATTACGGGAATGTTTAGACAGAAGGGGCCCTACGACCACAACCACCCAATGGACCTTTTGTACAATGGCAAGCTGGCAAAAATGTTGGTGCTGGACCTTCTCCCTTTTTCTTTTGTGGAAGGAGGGGGATTCTTGAAGTTTGTGGTAGTCCTCTGCCCAAATGGAAGGATCAAGCCAGACCTATTTTGCCAGAGTTGCTGTTCCAGTGCTGTATCACCATGTGCTGCAATTGGTTGGGCAAGCTTTGCAGCAAAGTGTTGTCCACACTATCCACTTGACGACAGACATGTGGACCAGTTGTCAGGCAACTGATTACATGTACATCAGTGCACACTGGATCTCTTTTCTGGTAGTAGAGCAAAAGCTATCTACAGGTCTTGGCCCTGAAGAAAATTTTAAGAGCGTTCGGTGACATACAACAGTAGCTATGTTCGCCATGGAGAAGTCAGACACAGCTGCAAACATCTTGGAGGAATTTAATAGCAAGGTGTCTGAATGGCTGTGAGCCAGAGGTCTTCGAGTTGGATTTGTTGCCAAGGACAATGGCAGTAACATAGTCGAGGCCATGGTAGACAGTGGCTATTTCAGGGTCCTGTGTTTGGCTCACTGCATCAACCTGGTTGTGCAAGACTTTCTTCAAAAAGAAGACACAGTCAGCAACATGATTTCCACCTGCAGATGTATCTGCACTCATTTCAGCCATTCTTTTAAAGCCTGGAAACAGTTGCAGATTATTCAGGCTGATAACTATGTACCAGTTAATGCCCTGATACACTAAGTGCCAACACATTGGAACTCAACATATTCTATGTTGCAATGTCTGTTTGAGCAGTACAGACAAACCTATGACTGTCATTCAAAGAGGTGCTAATGCAATTGGGAAAGCTAAGACCATGGATGCGGAGAATGGGGCCTAGTCAAATGCCTCACACAAATGTTGCTCCCTTTTGAGGTTCTCACGTGGGAAATTAGCAAGGAGGACAGTACAGTGGGCGAAGCTATCCCGTTAGTGCATCTGCTACAGGAACAGTTAAAGAAGGTGTTTGAAAGGTTCGCATTTGGGCATGCGAATGAAACCCAGAAGCCCATGCCTTGGTCAATAGATTAAGCTATTGCTTGACTTGTAATGCAAGGCTGCAAAATGCCATCATCTCATCCAAATAGTGCATCTGTGCCAGCCTACTTGATCCAGGCTACAAAAAAAAATTCTTTCAGCTATAATTCCTTTTTCTGAAGGAGATGTTTTACAATACAAAAAGTGGATTGTTGAGCAAGCAGGAGAAATGGAAAAATGACAGCTAGAAATTAGAGTCCCACTCTGCAGCTCTGGTGTGCCACCTTCAAATTCTAGGGAGGGCAGCCTTGTCTCACATCCACCAAACCCACCAACAAGAAAACCCGCGACAACAGCAACAGAAGATTCTGACCCAACCTCTGCATTGGCTTAAAGTAGCAGGTCTTTAGTCCAGTGCAGAGGTGAAGGAAAAAAGTGGTTGAGCAGGTGGCAGCACCAATGACCATTCAAAGGATGTTCCAGGAGTATCTGGATGACCCAAAATAGGTGTATGTGGATCACAACCCATTGGTGTATTGGTATGGGAAGATGCTCCAATGGCCAGAGCTGAGCAGGCTGGCAATAAAGTTTCTGGCTTGTCCTGTAGCCAGCCTGTCTGCTGAACGTGCATTTAGTGCAGCTGGTGCAGTTGTTACAGTGAAAAGGACCAGTCCTCAAATTGAGGAGAGATTGACCATGATCAAAATGAACCAGTATTTTATACCACCTGATTACACCATTCCTGAAACACCACAGGAGGAGGAAGATGATGAATTATCAGAATCAAGCGTTTTAGCTGACCAACTTCTGGGTGAACTACCAGAGTTTGAAGACAAGCTCTCCTTTCTGGTTTGAATATGCCAGTGCCACCACAGAACTGTTTCATTATTTCTTGTTCATGTTTTTCTCTTTCTTTCTTAAAAAAAAAAATGTGCTAGTGCCACATTATGTTTGTGTCGTATTTATGCTGTCCAACCATTGATTTTATAGTTGCATGGAACCCTGGATTGGAGATGGACCCATGTGCAGTGAAAAAGCCCCCACATACCCTTCAGGATGTTGGAGATGATGCCTGCCTCCCTCACATGCCATTGCCTATCCTATTTTTACAACTCCTAGCAGGGCTGCCCTAGAAGATCATCGATTAAAAAAAAAAACTGCCAGTGCCAATGTCTAATTACAATGTGTGGATACCATCAGAGACAAGGTATTTTATTTTGTTCAACCACCGTGGTTAGATTGAAAGAGGTAACTAACTGTGGCACCAATGAGTGATGATATATTGATTGATTGTGGTTGTGAATTTGTGAGTGATGACTTATGTGTGTGGTGGCTGACAGTGAGAGAGGGAGTTCAAAAAATGTGTAAACTTGATTGCGATGATTTGCAGTGTTTGGGGGCTGCTGGGTGATAATTTTTTCCTGAAAGTGAATGGCTTTTCAAAAGCAGTGGCATTTTATTTGCAGGGTCTACTCCTTTTTTCTGGTTCCTCGTAACAAACTAGTCACTTAAGTTATCATTCACAAATGTACACAACAAAATACTCCAGTTCTGTTTCTCTATTTGTTCTCCAACAGCAGTGCACTTAACGGTCTACCTTGCTTAGTTTGGGACTGGGCTGGAGTTACTCTGAATCTGGAGGAGGAAGATGGAAGGTCTCAGGGCGGGTCTACCTCAACAGCTAGAAAGGAGAACGTTTTTTACTTCAAAGAGAACCCATGATGATGGCAAAGACTCTGAGGCCCAGTACTCGCTCTGCTCTGTGAACTGGAGAGAGGTGCATTGATTTGGAAATGCTGCTGAGTATCTGGTTCCTGCATTGCTAGCTCCAACATGAAACTTCTCTTATGTTCTTGATCTGCCTCTGGGTCTTCTCTGTACATTCCTGACTCCTCATGAAGCTTAACTTGCTTTCATTTGTCCTTTTCCTTTACTCTATAATACAGCTACTGTTTTTTATCAACACACAGGCCTTCTCCTAGTCCTCTCCTGCACGAACAAAACTTGGAAAACTCAAGACTCCAGCTTACCTACCAGACAGGTTCAGACAGGCACCAGAGTGATGGACATTCCAAGAAGAATGGAGATGCATCACCTAATTTGGCAATACATTATCATTTTCCTTTTAACAATCATAATGTTTTGAACTGGATAGGTTACATTCAACCTTTCATATTTCAAAACTGGAAAACATGACACTTTGGATAGTCGATCTGGTGTCTCTCTGGGGCACATTGACTGTTTCCATTGAATTTACTGAACTGTGTCATACTTACTTATTACTTTGTTTCCTTCCATAACAGATTGATGATGGTGTACTGCTCAGTGCCCCAACAGATATTGTGGTTTCTTTTGTGTAGTTTTTCTTTGTCAGGCCTTTCCCCAAATCCCCTTTCCCATCCATTCATTGAGCCTCTAACCCACTTCCCCCGGGCTGTGTAATTTATTTAGGTGTGACCTAATTTAATTTACACCATAAATGAATCACACACTTGCTGTGGCGGATGTGGTGAAAGCGACACAAACTCACTGCATGACCTTCTACTTCTACTACCTGAGCAATATTCCACACCTGCCCCATCAACATTTTCATTCATGCCATGTGTGTGTGTGTGTTCTTTAACTTGGTCCAAACACTTTTGAGTCTGAGCCCACTTCTGGCTCCATGATCTAATTTCCTAACTTTAGTTTTATACTATAGCTGCCCACCATTGCTCGGAAGAAATTGATATTGGTAGATTTTATTTTCATATCAGGTCCTCTTTGCTGTGTGTCAGTACTGTCATTATGGTTGTCTAGTCTGTCTTCCTACAAGTATAATTTAATGATGATAAACCAATGACTCGATATTTTCTTTCAAACGAGTTGACAGTGACGGATAACCTTTGATTAATCCTGCAGTTGGAGTTTGCATAGGTGGAAGTGGCACCTTCTGTCAAGTTCTGACTTCCCTGTTAGCGTGCTAGCATGCTACTACTATGACCTACCTACCACCCCCTTAAGATGCAATCTTGGGAAAAACCCTGCAGTGAGAAGACTCACTCGCTTCATATATTCAGGTATGAGGAGAACTATTGCTTGATGTGAACTTGTTTAGTATTTAACTCGTACTGAAGAAGATGTTGTCCGTGTGTACTGGGTTTTTGTAGGAAAAATAGGCAAGAGTGATCAATCCCTAGCGGTCAATAATAGTTGCAGAGGGCAATATAGCGAGGGTCTAAATAAATTACATACACTTTTTTAGAAGATTAAAAATAACAGGCTACACTAAAAGACAGCAGTGCAAACTAAAAGTCTAAAACACCAAAATAAAGATTTGAGACGCAAATGAAGAAAAATAAAATACTCCCCTATTATTTAACAATGTAAAACCATCCCTCTACACCCACAACAGTTCCACCCCTCTCCCAGAACAAATAGCCACGTCCTCAAAAAGTCCAAAGTCCAGCCCAAATCCCTCTCCACCAAAACAAAAAAAGAACAAAGGGCTTAAAAAAGGGCACTGTCAACCTGGGTCTGGAGCTGGTTGATGCTCTGCTCATGCTGGCAAGCCGGCTCTCCATCTGGTCTGTCCGCTGCAGGATGCATTGGAACAATGCCCTGGTGTAGCCGGAGTGTGCAGCAGCAGGTTCAGTCAGGGATCCTGACTGCTGACAGCAGCACCAGCGATGTACTGGCCAGGAGGCTGGCGTGCTGTTCTGCTGGGTCCTGGGTCTGAGGCAGCTGTTTTGGCCTCTTCCTCCTGCAGGATCACCAGCTGCTGGTATTCGGCCTGAATGTTCCCCAGCCTCTGCTGCTGCAGACGGGCCACTATCTTCTGCCTAGTTTGTGTTGGTCATCGGGCAGGAGTAGCTAAATTGAGAAAAAGAAGAATAACAAAAGACAAATTATAAACAATGCTCTGAACAAACACTTCTTCAAATGATAGTGGGCACAGTAGCACTACATTGCTGGTCCCCTAGGGACAATGGAATTTGATGTGAATATTTATGATTAGGAAAGTCACAGGGCCAATATTTTATTTGTTTACCATAAGAAGCACTAACTGTTTGGTAAAAAAGAATTATGGCAGAATAAAACCATATGAAAAAATCTTTGATTTCATTTTTTTTCTTTTAAAGACTTTTCTTAGTAACTAAACAGATACATTTAGTGGAAAAAGAAAAATGAATTATCGCATTATGATAAGTAAGGCATTATGTACAATGGAGTACAAGTTATTGTGCCAAATAATTGGAGGCACGCCAGAAGGTGTTTCAAAAACTTTGATACTGTCTGCAGCTCGAACAGCTGTAGCTGATAATTATCTGTCTTTAAGTCCAATGCCCCTGCTCTTACACACATGCCTTTCACTTTAGTTTCTACCCTTACTCTAAAGATGCAGATGAATAAATATAAGAAACGTCACACATGTTGTGTATATAATGCAGATATATTTTTTTATCCTGTCTGCCATGAGTGACAGGGGGAAAATGATGCACTGCACTACTTGGAAAGAAGTGGGCTATATAGACTGTTTTTGGCACGTTTGTCACAGAGTATCCCGTACACCAAACTTGAACTCAAATCGGGCACTTATTAGTCCCACTTTACTCACTGGTCTCAACCACCATCATAAAATGATTCGCTGGGTAGTAAGGAAAGTAAAGAAACTTGACTTACTGTACTGCAGTAAGGCAGATGGAGAAGAGCTCCCTTCTTTATTCATCCAAGCAATTATTCAGTTGTCGTTTCATTCTTTCCATGATCTAAGCTTTACTTTCTCTCATCCAGTCTTTTTTACCCAAATTCACAATCCTTTATCCATCCAATCAGTACCCACACTACCCACCCCTTCTTTCAATCATCCTTTCACCCATCCATCCATTTACCCAATACCAATACTCATCCACGCATCCTTTTTCATCCATCCACCCAAGCATCCTTTCCTTTCACCCATCCTTTCTTTTCCCCTTCAGTTTTTTCACATTTCTATCAAGCCATCATTTTTAGTGTACATTATGTGTGCTTTTGCTATGTTGCAGCTAGAAGAGGCCATAAGTAAGCAACCACCGCTGTAGCTGTAATGCGGGGGGTCATGACTCAGATCACGATAACGGCTTTGCAGCTTGTGAGTACGAGTAATTGTCAGTAAGCAAGCAATGTGACTTACCAGCGCCCATCCCTGCAGCCGCATCTATCCCTGCTCCATCTGCTCCTGCAGCGGCCAAACTTGAGCTGGCTCCAATGGTGGTTGGTGTGGCTATAAAAAAAAGTATACAGTTTTTAGATGCCAGATCCCATTCTTAATTTTCTAAATCAAAAAAATGCAACAGTAATTGTTACAGTACGGTTAGCACTGCAGCATCTTCTGTCAAAAATATCACTCTAGACGTTTTGTTGGAATGTTAAAAAAGCTAGGTAGTCAAGCCAACCAGAAGCTTTGCGTAATAGAGGGGCAGAGCTATAGCCTATGATTAACGATCATTGAGGAATCATTGAGGAGCAATGAAGGGGTGGAATACAAAATAGCCAATGAAAGACAGAAAAAAAGATAATGCAGGGATAACAAGACTTATACAAAACTTGGATTGGGAGCTGGAAAAATGTGAGACAGTAAAAAAAAAAAGTAAACAGAGCAAAATTAAAAGTAGTATAAAGGTCAGGAGAGGTAAAAGTTAAGGAAATAATACTATTAATATTAAATAATAGGAATTACTGGGATGAGCAGAGCCATCAGCATCGGCACTGGTGATCGGCGCCTCCGCAGCTCCTGCTGGACCCACCGGAGCAGGTCCCCTCTTCTTTCCCTTGGGTGCTGATGTAAGATTCGAAAGAAGATTTAAAAAAAATACAGTAGTGGTACAGTTAATCTTCACAAAATTATTATATAACAGGCAAATGCAATAACATTGTACTTAAATCAGATCGCCTATGGTACTATACTAGGATGATCAACTATTGTTGAGTTGGCTATACTCCTAAAATCCCCATTCCAAATTTCCTTAACAACAACTATATTTGGAACTAATACATTACGTTTGCAATGAATGATCTTTCATTCTATTCACATTTTTCAAGCCCCTTGATGGACCAATTCAGTCTCCCTCTTTTGCCATGTATGCATACTCGTACCACTGTGAAATTGTTTGGGACTGTACGAGCTACATAAAGTCCCAGAGAACGCTAACTCAGTGATATCACAAATTCACTATGGAGACAGGAGGGTAGATGAGTCTGCTTTGCAATGGCTTTTTAAATACCCAGCCAAAAGGGGTGCCTACCTATGTGTACAATGATATAGCACCACTGATCACCTGTGTAACTCTAACTGGATCACATACTAAATAATATTCTTAAGGTAACTTACCTCCAAGTGGAAGCCGCATGCTATTTGGTAAAACAATTTTGCAATGTAGAACACAAACACAATAAAAATATACTACTCACCAAGCCCCGGGATCGCGATGCCTAGCAGATCGAGCAGGTCTTGCTCGCAGTCGCCACCCAAGTCCAGCGGTGCGTGGTGCGCTGGACTTGGGTGGCGGCCCTGACCAATCGGCGCACACTAGCCCTGCGCTGCTGATATTCCTGCAGGGGGTAACCACTGCCAGGACTGCCGCCTGCTGCCAGCATGGAGGGGAGGATGAGCTGCACATAAAAAATCAGTGCTGCAACCTCCTTCTCATTGAAGTTTGGCCGAGCCTGCACCCCTTGATGGCGGCACTGCCCACATGGCAGACGGGCGCTGTTGCCATGCTGCTCTGCCATGGCGCTGGGTGGGTAGGGTAGGAGAAAAGAAACAGGAGGAAAAGGAAGGAAGAAATATGGAAAACATAAACAAAAATACAAAAAGTCACAAAAACACAAAAAGAGGAAAAACCGTAAAAATAATGAGGCCTAAACAGACACACTAATACAATAAATAAAAAAATAGGGGTAGATAAAGTATTGGGTAGTGGATTACAAAGATTGAGAACAGATTGACATTGAGGCTCAGCACCATAAAGAAAGTGAAAAACAAGATAGCCGCGCCCATGAGAACTATGTTTTGTCGTTTGCGTGCGATTTTAAATGCGAGTAAGCACTTTGCATTGTGTTTGATATCAAACGCAAAGTGAAAGGGCCCAAGGAGAACTCTGCCTGCTAGATAAACTCTGCGTTGCACGGTGGAGGTTTTTAGGCCACATCGCACTTACCTCGACTCCATGCACTCTGCCCTGGCCTTCTTAAAAGGTGAGAAAACAGGATCGCAAAACAATTCTTGCAGGTCCACTATCTGGTTGTTAAACAACTCCACTTTTCTCCTACCAGACGTATGTCTCTGGGTTTTTGAGGCTATAGTGGCATTGCCCCCCATACATATCCCAGCCTTCCAAGACCAAATTTAGTATGGCCGAAGATTTTCACCACCTTGAAATTTCCTGAAAGTGTGTAGGGTTGGTCACAGAAACTCTAGCCCCATTGGTTAGAGTGTACACAGGTGTCATCCCCATCCACTAGTTAGTGCTAGGCATACATGTGGTACCTCCAGGCACTCCCTTCATAACCCTCCATAACATTTGGTGGACCTCTAGGAGATCAGAAGAGGACTGGATTCTGATGTCTGTGACCTGAGAGGTGCCCTGATGAACTAGACCTGCTGGCTACTGTAGATAGGAAAATGAAGTGGACTCTAAAGGGGATAAGGTTGACCTCCTGTTCGATCTTCAGAGATATAACAATCTGGAAATGGCTTTGTCCTGGAAGTACCCAGCTGACCAGTGGGAAATGAATGTGGACTGGATTCTGCTTTTGGCCTCTGGATGACACCTGAGAGCCTCAAAGTTCCTCTCCTGAGGTCATGGGGGTTTAATAGTGTACTCCTGTGGTGGACTGGGACTTCAAGGATTAGCTCAGATGATAAAATCTTTGATGAGGATGAATCTGGATGGTGTATCCAACCTGCCCTCCATCAAAGTGGACCTCAAATTGCTCCTAGGTCAGGGTCTATCAATACCTTTGACTATCATTGGTACATTTTACTTTTTGGCTCTATTTTCACTTAAATCTTTTAGAAGTCAGATCTCTAGTTCCCCTAATTCAAGTTTTATCATTTTGGTGTTATTTTTCTTTCTACATTTTATTTTTTTCTAGTTTGGGTTGGTATTTTCATTGTTGTGCATTTTCACTTTACTAATCTTTCTGTATTGCATAAATACTTTACACATTACCGTAGGTTAAGGCTGTTAGCTATGCGCCAAAGCTATTAGGTGTGGAGCTCAGGTTAATTTAGTGAATTTGAGAGTTCACCCTGACAAGGGTTTGGATTATTCCTTAAAATGGGTAGTTTCCCATCCCCAAAAAACAATTTCTTACACCTCGATCCAGTGTATCTACCCAATAGTGCTGGGCCTGACACTAGGAGTGTGTGATGCCAGTTCTGTGGACTTGCAGTATTGGACATAAGCCTATGAGAGTCTGCTCTTCTAGGCTTCTACCCCTTGCCAGGCCTTCTGCTTGGGATCACTTTCCTTCACTGCCCTTGAATCTGGATGGGGTTTAACAGGACAGACTAAAAAGAAAATGAAAAGCACAATAGGAAGGGAACAGAATAGAAAGTGAAAACAATTTTAAAAATACAGTTGGGAAGCGAAAGAGTAAAGCTAGAAAGTTATGTGTCATAGGATTATATGGCAGACAGTAGTGAGGCGTACCCTCTCTTGGTTCAAATGGCGGCTTGTGCTCCTCGTGTCTTTTCTCCTGTTTTTGAAAGTGAGGCATTTGCAGTGCACTATGCATATGTCTGCTTAATTTTCAGGGAGTTTTGTGAAATTCTCTGAAAAATAATTGTGAACCTTCTTCATTTTGTCTGAAAGTTGGAGTTTTAAACGAGGGGCTGTTTTCGGGCTAAGCCAGGTATGTTCCTACACTAGTAGAGCAGGCATTTTGTCCATACACTATTCTGAGAGCTTAAAACTGGAAGCACTGAAAACGTGATAAGCATCATGCATTCCCACTATTTTGTTATTGATATACCTTTCCTTTTTTCCCTTCAGCATGGCTTTTGACCCTATATCAGATTTCTTTACGTTTATTGCAATTTTCTTTTAACGTTTTTATAATTTGTACCTAAATTTGATGTAGTATTTGAAGCATTTTAATCATTATGGACTATAATAACTGTTTACGTATCATTCCTAGCTGCACTTTCTCTGAAGATTAACTTGCCAATTAGTCCAAGTTTGTGAAAGAAGGCTAGGTTCTACTTTTGGAATTTTGATAAAATATGCAGTTAAATGTATTGAGATGAGTTTTTGGTCTATTTTTACCTGGAGGGTTAAGCAGGTAATCTCTCACATTAGCAAGAAGGTTTCAGTACCATGTTGTGGTGTAAATCCTGATTTTCTTTAAACAATTATAAATTCTACTCTATATAACTTTGTAATGATGTAGTCCCTGATCACTTTAAGATCAGACTGCAGTATGGTATCTAGATCAATAATTTGTTGTTAATGAATCTATGTTCATGTATATTATTATTTTTGTCTTTTCAATCCTTTTATCCGTTCATAGCTCTTACTTTCTGGCCATCACTGTTGCTGTATATATCTCTTTCTCTGTGTATATGCAAATATATTACACAGTGGTGGTTGGCAGTGTGTAGTTCTATTTAGAACAGGCTTCCCGTAGGAAAGGCATTTTTGTTTCACTAATAACTTTGGAACCCTTTGATGGGAAAAGTTTGTCCACCTCAGCCGCATGCTGGAAAGTGTCTGGGTGGTCAATTGTTAAGACAGGCAGAGAAAAAGGTAGGTCCCAAAATGCTTTACCCCATGCAGTTTCCATAAGGAAAATCAGTGAGGTCAGTGAACATGTCATAGGTGATGTAATGTGTAGTCATACTCAGTGCATGGCAACAGCACAAGTTATAGTTAGCACAATAAACTATAAATGGCGAATTTCAGTGTTTTTCTCAATTTAAAATTGTATTTTTAACTGCCATTTTCACCTAACCATAACCTCACCTAAAACTAAGTTTTGTTTTTTTAACGTAAAGTGAGATTTTATTAACAGACCTAACTATAGCATTGAGATATATATATATATATATATATATATATATATATATATATTTGTTTTTTCATTGAGAAAACCAAAGGTTATAGGGGTGTTATAGTTAGGTTGACGTTTTACCCACACACAACCATAGAAATTCAGCTGTTACAGCTATACTTATGTTTAGACAATGTTACTCATGGCCTAAAGTTACTTTACTGCATGAGTTATATTTTCTTCAGATAAGTATAACTATAAGTGTAACTATAACTGCTGAATTTCTATGATTTAGTGTGGGTATAACATCAACCTAATTATATTGTCCCTGTAATCTTTGGTTTTCTCAGTGAATTACAATGTTTTTTTGTTTTGTTTTACAGAAAGTAATATATAAGTACCATACGTTAATACAACCACCGCCACACAAGGCCAAGGGCTGGTGGCCAGGCCCTTCAGTCAACCCCTCCGGATGCGCCTAACCCCACACCTTTGCCCGTACGCAGTGTGGGTTTTATGTTTGAATGGGTATATATATATTTTTTTTCAAGTCTGCTCTGGATCTGGGGATCAATTGCTGATTTACACTAGGGGATCGCACTGAGCCCTGTGGTGGATCAGCAATTCACCCAGAAAAACAAATTGGGCGATTTATTAACATTAGAGTCCCTGATGGACCCCTCTATGTGTCCTTAGGGGTCACGATACCTGTATCCTGAACTCTTATGTATTTTTCCCATTTTTGTTACCTTCCCCAGCCCAAGAGATAAAGAAAATGGCAACCGCAGCATTCCTGTCAGGTTATGGCCAGCCATTCAGAAACGTGTTTTTCCAGGGGATCCGCAGACCCCTGCGATAGGTATCTAGATTTTTATTTTTTTATAACTTCAAAACTACTAAATAGATTTACACCAAATCACAAAAAGGCTCTTTCCAGACCAAGAAATTTATCACAATCCCCATAGACATCACATGGAGAAAAGCATTTTGCCCTCACTTTTGTCAGCCCTCACTTGAAAATCATCCCAAAAGTTTTCAGACACCTCTGAATTAACTGGGATACTAGTTTTGATAATTTCATGAAGATTCGTCAAACGACGTCAAAGTTATTTGCAAAACAAAAAACATTCAATCAACAGAAAAAGTTGGTCCTAACTATAACTATCTACTGGCTTTTATATTTATATATATATATATATATATATATATATATATAATCAACATCACATTCCTTCGATTTCTGCAGGAACCACCGCACTCCGAGGTCTCGTGTTTCAAAATCCTTTACTTGGGCTCCATTCAATTCGTATTCACCATAAAACCGCCTGCCCTACGCGTTTCGGTCACAACGACCTTGAGGGGCATTTCCCATATATTATTACATATATATATATATATATATATATATATATATATATATATACACACACACACACAGATACATAAATATATATATATGTGTGTATATATATAAATATATATATATATATATATATATATATATATATATATATATATATATGTATATATTTCTGTTGGATTCATCTGAAGGAAATCTTCACTATAGTCTCTGAATTATCCAATCCTAAAAGCCTGTCTCCCCTCCCCTGTGATAGTTCTATCTCTCCTCAATCAATCTCTTAGTCAAGGGGTGGTTCCCGATTCCTTTAAGGAGGCAGTTGTGGTCCCTCTATAGAAACAAACTTGGTGAGGAACCACTCAGTTTGAAAAAGTACTGTCCCATCTCCCTGCTGCCATATGTGGATAAGATACTTGAAGCACATGTTGCCAAACATCTCTGTTTCTTCTGAGAAGAATCCAAATTTATTGACTCCCATCAGGCAGGTTTTCGGACAGCCCACTCAACTGAGGCTGTTATTCTCTCAGTTGTAGATGACATGTGGGATGCGGCTGATACTGGTATCACTCAGGATTTGGTTCTTTTAGATCTTTCTGCTGCATTTGGCATGGTAGCCCTTGAGTTATTGATGGGCAGTTTCAAGGCAGCTGCTTAAGGTCCAGCTGTTGTGTGGAGTTCCTCAAGATACTGCTATTTCCCCTCATCTATTCAATATATATATTCAACCTTTAATTTGTGCCCTCAAGAAGATGAATGTCAGAATTTGCAACTACGCAGATTACATTAAGCTTCTCCTCACCATTAATTTTTCCAATGAAGCCAAGAACATGTTCCAAAAATACCATGCAGTTTATCAGAGATTGGATGAATAATAATCCGCTGAAGCTGAACTCTAATAAAACAGAGATTGTTATAACACAAAATAAAATCAATAGATGGATTCCCTCTTTTTGGCCACCATCGATGGGTATTTCTCCACAACCCAAGCACTCAGTAAAAAGTCTAGGAATTGTCATTGACAAACAGCTGTTGATGAAATCCCAAGTTGGTTCTGTTACATCGGCTTGCTTTTTACAGTTGCAGAAAATTAAGAAAAAACAGCAAGTTTCTCACTATGGAAGTTCTAATGCAAGTCACTCTTGCCTTAGTCACCTCACGTACAGACTATGCAGCACTTTATATCTTGGCCCCCCTAAATATCTTTCTTGCAGACTTCAACTCACAGAGAATCAAGCAAACAGACTCATATTCAAACAGCCTAGACAGTGTCACATTACACCCGTGATGAAGAAACTTCACTGGCTGCAGGTGACACAATGTAACATCTTTAACACCGGATGTATTATTTTTAAATCCATTCATGGAGAAAGCCCTGCAAACTCCTCAGCTAGAATAATTTTTTTTTTTTTAAAAATACATCCCCAACTGAAACTTAAAATTGACCCATATGAACATGCTCTACGCCCCACCTTTAAAAAAAACAAGAAAAAAAAACAGGTGCTGACGGTTCCCATTTCTCGGTTCTTGCTCCCCACACCTGTAAATCCTTTCTCCAGTCAATCAGATCCATTTCCTGCTTTCAAAGATTCAGGAAACCACTGAAAACTTAGTTGCTTAAACAGGCATATGAGTAACGGTCCTTATGGTGTGCTAAGCCTGTTATTTTGAATCCTCTAGGGCCATGAAACCGCTGGGTGTATGTGTGCTCTATAAAAGTATGTAACATAACATACATCTACCTGTAGATTCCTCACCTTCTGAATATCCACAATGCACCAGCATTCCACGTAAACTTTTCTTAATAGGTTTCCACATCAATGAGGATGTCACAATAGTGCGGATCGGCACGTGACTCTGTCTGAAGTCATTGGACCCATACGAAGCCTTTGTTGGCGTACTAACATCAGTTCCCTTTTTTCGGCACCATGAATGCAAAACTGATGTTCATCTCTGCCTTAGGTTATTGTTGGATCATTGTTTCAGTGTGGAAAAACAGTGGATGCTGTTTTTATGCAACTATGTTTCTACTGAGAAAGTTCGTATTTAAGCCCTGCCATGAGTGCAAGGGCATATGTTGATCATGGACCCTTACAGCGACTGCCTTTTGTGTCTTAGCTCAGACAACGACATTGATGCTGGTTCTTCTTGCCAAAAGATGAACCCAAAGGCCTTGAAAGAAAGAAGCAAAGCTCTTCACGGCCAAGGCAAGGAAGGAGAACAGAAGTTATTGAAAGTCTCAACCTTGTTCAAAGTCGCTGTCTCCTCACTCCTCAAAGTTGTCTAGGAGGTAGCAGAAGAAGAAGCAATGTCATAGGTCCCACGTCAATCTTCGAGAGAGCTATCTCTGGTGTTTCCACGACTGAGGTCTATTGAAGGCTCTCTGGCTCCATCTCCTGTAGTTGTCTGGCATCGGCTTGAGTCCAGTAATACCACCATCTTCACCTGTGCCTCCCCATCCAGAGCCAGAAGTGGTCCCTCCGAATTCAGTTCTTCCTCAGCCTCCTCAACAGGAACAAGCGTATCCAGTTTTCCCTGCTCCTGGAACAGATCCTCCCAGCTTCCTCAATGCTATGTATAGTATTTTTAGCAGGGCTGTAACTCCATCTGGTGTGCCTGCAGGCCCTATGAATCCGATGTCTTATTCTGTGGTAGGTTTCCTGGTGCCCAATCAGCAGGCTCTCTTTCTGCTGTTCATGCCGATGATCCAGGTACCCTGGCCCTCTCTGGCATGGAGGAAGGTGACTCCTTCTCTGACTGAAACTTGGTAGGAGTCATTGGTGCCAGTTGCCCCCTTGCTGACATTGGAAGGCTCCATGCTGAGGTTGCATCATTCAACTCCAGTTGCTGTGGATTTGGCGGTTCAGGTGTCAAAGTCCCCAGCGTGGATGCCAACATTGTTGACCCTGATTCAGTCTTCTATGGACTCACTGCTGGAGTTGGGCCATAGATCCCATAGGGAAGTTCAACGCTTTCTGAAGGAGGAGCAATATTTGTGCACTCAGCAGGATCCTAACCTAGAAGAAGGTGAAATTCTTGTGCATGATCCTGATTTTGAGGGACCTGACAAAGCAAGTGGCTTGGACACTTCCCCAGAATGTGAATTGTTGTCTCCAAAGGGTATGCTTCTGCCTGAAGTTACGTCATACCATGCAGTGGTAAAAAAAAAAAAAAGGTAGCTCATATGTTGGAGTTGCCCCTTCCTACAGCAAAACGTAACTCTAATTTGCTAACAGAAGTACTTCATTCAACTTCTTCTGTGTCAGAACCACTCTTGCCTCTCAATGAGGCCTTGAGCAAAACCGTCTTAGACATTTGGCAAAAACCTTTGTCAACTCTGGCAGTGTTTTGACCCATTGCCAGAAGGTAGGCATCCTTCACCTGAAAGTTTGGTGGTTCAGGGGTTCAGGCTTCCTGTTCTTCGAAGTTAACTCCAGGGTCTTTCCCAACTTCTCCAGAGGACAGGAAGTCTAAAATAAAAAAAAAAAATGGAGCAATCCACAAAGAAAGTGTTTTCTTCAGGAAGTGTGGCTTTGAAATCTGCAAACGCCATATGTCTTTTGGGCTGTTATATTCATGCCATGATGGATTATGCCAGGGCTGTGGTTCCAAAGCTCCCGGAAGATGTTCAGGGACACTTTGTGCAATTCACTCTGATGGATTTGCCTTTCGATGGTGCAAGACTGTTTGACGCCAAAGATGATTCTGCCTTGGAAAGATTCATGGATAGCAAAGCGACAGTGAGGTCTTTAGGCCCTCAATCTCAGCCTAAGAACTACAGGCTGTTTCGCACATTCAGGGGGTTTGCCCGAAACTATTCCTTTCATGGCAAGCAGCAGTTCCAGCAACAATAGTCAACCAATCAACTTTACAGTTTCACAGAAGGTGTGATAAGGGAAGACAACGAGGAGCTGCACATTAGCCTTCCACCTCCTTTTCCTCTTCTTCCCGTCCAATATCACAGGAACGCAGCTCTAGTTTTACCTTCTTGGAGCATGCTTTGACAATGGGAGGATGATTGTCCCATTCTCTACCCCAGTGAAAGTCCATAAAATCGGACTTGTGCATTTTGAGCATGGTAGGAAATGTGTAAGCTCTAACATCCAGGAATTTCCTCCACCTTTCCCTCCCCAACAAGATTTTTGTTAAGAAGACCATCTTCTGCTCCTCCAACAGGTGGTACAATACCCTTTTTTTGAAAGGGTGCAGTGGAGTTGGTTCTGGAGCAGGAACAGGGTCAGGGATGCTATTCATCATACTTGCTGATCCACAGATAGGATGGTCATTTGCAGATGACCCTAGACCTTACTGTTTTGAATTGGTTCCTTAAGCAGGAGAAATTGAAAATGCTGACCCTAGCACAGGTGCTTCTTGCTCCGGACTAGGAAGACTGGATGCTTATTTTCACATCCCCTTTCTGCAGTCACACAGGAAGTATCTCTGCTTTATGGTGGGGTCACAACATTACCAGTTTGCAGTCCTTCCATTTGGTCAAATGTCTGCATCCTGAGCCTTCACGAAAGTGATGGCGGTGGTCGCAGCATATCTCAGAAGGTGGGGAGTACTGTATTTCCTCATATGGACGATTGACTGCTCAAAGACAAGTCTCCAGGGATGGTGTTACATCACTTGCAGTTGACAACTCAATTGTTGTACAACCTGGGCTTTTCCATCAACATGCCGACATCTCAAATGGAGCCTTCCTCAGTGTACCCTGTTCATGGGGGCAGTACATTAGTAGACACTACAGTGAATCGTGCCTACCCTTCTTCTCAGAGAATTCGGGACATTCAGGCCAGGATTCTGATTTTTCCAGAGTGGATCAATGGCTTCAGCCCTGAACATCTTGCACCTGCTCAGTCTGATCGCTTCCTACATTCTGTTAGTCACCCATGCACGCTGGTACATCAGGGCCCTTTCATGGTGCCTCCGAAGGCAGTGATTTCAACACAATGGAGATCTCAGAGAGTCAGACGAAATCTCCAGAGACACTGCAGTGGATCTTTGATGGTGGGATGTGAACGGCAATCTACCTCAAGGAAAGCCATTTTGTCCTGCACCTCCGGTGGTCAGTATGATAACAGATGCCTCCACTCTAGAGTATGGGTATAGGGCACATCTGGGGTAACTGGAGATCAAAGGACTGTAGCCTTACATGTAACAGTTGTTGCACCTCAATCTGTTGGAATCGCGGGTGACATGTCTGGCTCTCAAGGCCTTCATCCCTTTCATTTGCAGTCAGTGACGACAGGTCTTGACAGACAATATTACTATAATGTGATCAGCGTCTGCTGCCCTCCTCAACTCCTCTGGCTGCTGCTGCTGCCACCTCTGCCTCTTGCCTGGGACAAACTGAGAGTCTCCTGACTCTGAGTTCGAGGCCCTCCTCCACCCACAGGCTCGTCCCTGTGCCTTATCCCTCGTGGTCTAGTGGCCATCACACGTATTTTCCTTTTCTTCTCTCTGTCACTCTTTCACTCTTGCATTTTCTGCATTTTTCTTATATCATCCCCCTCCACGAAGCACCTTTCCCACTCTCCTGCCTCCCAGCTAACTGCTCCCCCCTACCACACTCCCGTTCTCAATGGCAGCTGCAGCGTGGCCATGCCACTGGTATGCCAAAGGCAAGCCCGTCTGCGCCCATCCGCTCCTGGACGGTGCTCAGCGCCAGGAATCCTGGATCTCTGTTAAACCACCCTCTGGACTGCCTCCATTACGACTCAGAGACCCTCCTCCGCCTCAACATTGGACGTCTCAACAACTGCTGTGGCATCTCCCCCAAGGACACCCATGGAACTTTCACCTGCAGGAACTGCAACTTCAGCGCCAACCGCGACAAAACAAAGGTACTCTCCGCACACAAAGATACCAACACCCTTCACAACTCCATCAACTGCCTGCTCCTGAACATCCGCTCTGTCCATAAACACACCACCAAACTCTGGGACCTGATCGACACCACCTGACCGGACATCACCTTCCTCACTGAGTCCTAGACCAACTACACCTCGGGTCCAAACATCACCATCACTATTCCCGACAGTTAGAGCATCCTAAGGAGGGACCGGCCCTCCCGCCCAGGTGGAGGACTAGCCAACGTACACAAGTCCTCACTACATGTCAAGGCCATCCAAAAAGATCACTGCACCACCATGGAAAACCTTCACTTCCTGCTCCACTCCAACCACAAGTCCTCCATCCGCGGCACCCTGGTGTACAGGCCTCCCGGCCCCCGCCCAGCTTTCATAGACAACGTTATAGACATTGCTACCTCCCCAGGCCCTTGCGTCATTCGACTTCCTCCTCGGTGACCTGAATTCCATCTTGAGGAGCTCACCTTCCCTGAGGACTGGAAACACACCAAAATACGCCCTCTCTTGAAGAAACCTTTGGCCGACCCATCAGACCTCAAGAATTTCCTGCCCATCTCACTGCTACCCTATCCCGCCAAAGTCCTAGAGAAAGCAATTAACGCACAACTTCGGAATTTCATCAAGGCCAACAACTCCCTGGACAGCTCTCAGTCCAGCTTCCGCTGCAATCACAGCACAGAGGCAGCACTTCTGGCAGCCACCGACAACATCCGATTACTCATAGAGCGCAGCCACACTGCAGCACTCTCACTCCTCGACCACTCAGCCACTTTTGACACTGTCTCCCACAGCAGTCTGTGCAGCAGACTCCATGACATAGGAATACATGGATCCACTCCTTCCTTTCCCTGGATGATGCAGACAGTCAGACTCCCGCCCTACACTTCCACACGCACAGGAGTCAACTGCAAAGTACCCCAAGGATCCTCACTGAGTCCCACACTGTTCAACGTATACATGGCCCCCATATGCTGATGACACACAACTCATCATTTCCCTCACTGAAGACCCGGACATGGCCAAAAGGAACTTTCACGCAGGAATGGAAGCCGTTGCCTCCTGGATGAGAGAAAGCTGCCTCAAGCACAACTCTGGCAAGACGGAGCTCATCATCTTCGGAAATGCACCTCAGCTTGGAACGATCAATGGTGGCCCACATCCCTCAGTGCCCCCACTGCGCCGACCGAACACGCCCACAACATAGGAATCATCCTCGACTCCTCCCTGTCCATGACCCACCAGGTAAACTCTGTTACCTCCTCCTGCTGGCACACACTGGAAACTCTAGAAGATCTTCAGATGTATCCCAGCAGACGGTCGCAGGACAGTCACCCACACCTTAGTCATGCGTAAGCTCAACTATGGCAACGCCATCTACGCTGGCACTTCAACTAGGAACATCAAAAAACTTCAACTCATCCAGAATGCCTCCACCAGACTCATTCTGGACCTTCCTCGCCGAGAACACATCTCCCAACACCTGAGAACCCTCCACTGGCTACCGGTTGAGAAGCAAATCACCTTCAAATCACCTTCAAGCTTCTCACCCACACATACAAGGCCATACACAACACAGGACCAGCCTACCTGAACCACCGCCTCTTCTTCCACACCCCTGCCAGATCTCTCCACTCCACCCAGATGGCCCTGGCCACTGTCCCTCGCATCCGCAAGACCACTGCCAGAGGATGATCTTTTACCTACACTGCAGCGAAGAGCTGGAACAACCTCCCCCTGCACCTCAGACAAAGTCTTTCGCTCACTATCTTTAGGAAGAACCACACGATGTGGCTCTTCAGATAAGGCCCTTCCCCACCAGTGCCTCGAGACCCTCATGGTTGAGTAGCCGCACTTCACAAATACTGATTGATTGAACAAACAGGGAGGTTTGGGGTCTTATCTTCTTTGCAAAGAAGCTCTACAACTCTGGTCCTGGGCTCAGGACCATCGGATTTGCGTTATTGTAAATCAATTGGCCGAAGTTCTGAACGTACGTACGGACAGTCTGTCAGCATTTTTCAGCCAATCACGAGTTGTCTCCCCATCCTGAAGAGAACTTGTACTGCCGTCATTTTGCAGCCTCCAGTTTGCGCTGCAGGGAGCACTGGGGAATGCGTTTCAATTGGACTGGGGCTCGCAGCTCCTTTACGCATTTCCCTGCATTACCTTGATTCCTCAGGTTCGGAGAAAGATTCACTAAGACTGGCCCCAAGTCACAATAATTTCTCCAGTTTGGGCGAGAATGGTGTGGTACAACTCACCTCCTGGGTACTCTGCTTCAACCCTTGCATAGTTGTCCTTTGAGACTACTTACTTTTAAAATTGTTTTCGTTGCAATAATGTCAGCATGACTTTCTATGCAGATAAGTTGGTGTTGAGAACCAGGGCTGCTTTTTTGCCAAAGGTGGTTACTCCCTTACACTTGGGCCAGTCTATCACCCATCCTACTTTCTATCCTCCTTCCTTTCTACTTTCTATTCTCCTCCACAACCATCTAAAGAGGAGAAAAGGCTTCATTGTTTGGACCCTAAAAGGCTCAGCTGATTTTTGGCTATGTGGGCAAGATGAAAGAAAAAGCAGTGCATAAGAGCACATTGTTCATATGAGTCATCCTGTGTATAAGGATCTGCTATGCCATGGCTAAGAAATCACCACCTGAAGGTATTAGAGCTCATTCTACTAAAGCTAAGTCTTCTACTCCTGCTTTGGCTAGAGGTGTCACTGTAGTTGACATCTGTAAATCAGCATCCTGGGCCTCCCTCCACACTTTTGCAAAGCACTATTACATACACTCAGAGGTTAGGATGGACGGCCAAATTGCCAGTTCTGTTTCATACATTTTTTGGTGCAGGCAGACAAGCACCCACCTCTGAGTGTGGGACTTCTGGGGTACTCTATTCAACGGGTGAGGATCCACAGGTAGATGTATCCATCAGCAGAACAAGCTACTTACCTTCAGTAACGCTTTTTCTGGTAGATACAGTATCTATGTATTATTGACCCACCTGCCTCCCTGTTGCTTGTCAGTATATACCAAAAAGAAATCTATTCGTACATTATGTATGTATTTGTCGTATCTCATATACATTTTGCTGTATATATGTAAATCTTTAATTAAAGTTTGCAAAGTGATGTTATTCGCAAGATGTAGGTTTCACCCGTTTGCCACAAAGGCACGAAAAAAAGTGAGTAGAACCTGACATCAGCACGTTGACAACGGCTTCTTATGGCTCCGATGATGTCAGATGGAGCTGGGTGCGGAGTCTTGCTATTGTGACTTCCTCCTCAACGTGGAAAGCTATGAAGAAACGTTTCAGTGGAATGGTGGTGCATTGAGGATATTCAGAAGGCAAGGAATCCACAGGTAGAAACTATTGCCACCATAAAAAGTGTTACAGACGGTATCTATCTATCTATCTATCTATCTATCTATCTATCTATCTATCTATCTATCTATCTATCTATCTATCTATCTACTGGTGGCACAGGTCCAGTCAGGTAGTGAAATTAATTTATTCTTCAATATTACATACAGACTGGGTAACAGCTTTATATATATATATATATATACATATATATATATATATACATGTGTATATATATATATATATATATATATATACATGTGTATATATATATATAGATATATATAATCTTTACAAAAGTGGTGAGCCCTATGTTCAGAAGTCTGTCTCGCAATGCAATGGTCTCTACAACTACCAACCCGGTTTTATTGTGACTTCCTCCTAAACGTGGAAAACTATGTAGAAAAGATTCAGTGGAATGGTGGTGCACTGAGGATATTTAGAAGGTAAGGAATCCACAGGTAGAAACTATAGCCACCATAAAAAGTGTTACAGATGGTATCTATCTATCTATCTATCTATCTATCTATCTATCTATCTATCTATCTATCTATCTATCTATCTATCTATCTACAGGTGGCACAGGTCCAGTCGGGTAGTGAAATTAATTTATTCTTCAATATTACATATAGACTGGGTAACAGCTTTATACAGTATAGATATATATATATATATATATATAAAAATGTGTGTATATATATATATATATATATAGATATAGATATATATAATCTTTACAAAAGTGGTGAGCACTACGTTCAGAAGTCTGTCTCGCAATGCAATGATCTCTACCACTACCAACCCTGTTTTATTGTGACTTCCTCCTCAACGTGGAAAGCTATGTAGAAAAGTTTCAGTGGAATCGTGGTGCATTGAGGATATTCAGAAGGTAAGGAATCCACAGGTAGAAACTAAAGCCACCATAAAAAGTGTTACAGAAGATATCTATCTATCTATCTATCTATCTACAGGTGGCACAGATCCAGTCAGGTAGTGAAATTAATTTATTCTACAATGTTACATACAGACAGGGTAACAGCTTTATATATATATATATAATCTTTACAAAAGTGGTGAGCACTATTTTCAGGAGTCTGTCTCGCAGTGCAATGGTTTCTACAACTACCAACCCTGTATTTAGCTGCCGTTCAGCACGTAAATGCAGTTGCATGATCTCTGGTTCTGCTAAGCCTCCCAGAAGATTTTGATAGCTTTCAGCATGAGTTCTTGCCTCAAATGTGGTCCACGTGCTTGGGTTTTGACAGATCTCTGCTGCACTAATTTTCTTCCTGCTGGAAGGGAAATTTTGATTAGGCCATAATGCATCTTCTAGTTCATATTTATGTGGAATTACTTAGGGTCCAATACCGTCATGATTTTCAGGATATGTCCTCAGCTGGCAGGGACTCTGATCTTCGTAGGCAGTGAAGGTAATACTCATTAACATGCAGTTGAGGACCTGTGTCTTCTCCTGACAATATTTCTGAACATCTCCATCTATAACTGAATTCTCACGTATATTAAACTGACCCATGGCACAGTTTCTGTTCTACAGTCGCACTACATATCTAACCATCCAGTTGGTGCTTAACTAATGCAAAATCGCTAGAATTTCACCCGCCATATGTGCCACAAATCCACTGACTTTCCCGTAAATAATAGTGCATATTTGCAAAGTCAGTGTCTTCAAAGTTAAATACATAAATAAAGAAATATATAAGGGTTATCAAGAGATTTTTTTAAGCTGGTTAATAATAAAGGGAAATTCATGTAATCAACTAAAACATAGTCAAAACTTCAACTTTGAACATAGCAATGTTTTCCATCATCTCAAATCTCTAGGAAATGCAATCAAAGTATACAAGACATTGTTGTTCATTTATTGCAGAAAATTTAGGAATGTTTAGTTAATCTTGGACTGCCGTATTCATTTTCTTCCCAGTTCTCTTCCGTATGCATAATTCTAATACCAGCCTGATTACATGGCAATTCCCAGTTCTCTTCTGTATGCAGTATTCTAATACGAGCCTGATTACATGGCACTGAAAATTAATTTATCAATAAATTCAAAAGAATCCATTTTTTTTTAAAATGTAGGTAAGTATTCGACTTCAGAAAAAGGTTACTTGCCAATCTGTCTAAAACTAGTAATGCATAATAATGCAGCAGTTCAGATGTAGAGAAGATTTGTGACAAAAAGTCATTTTTAGCATACAATACTATCTCAGACCTCATGATAACTAATTACAGGGAGCACTTAATTTTCAAATTTCTCCAAATTAAATTTTCGCCCATCCTCTTGGCTGACACACTCACACATTAGGAAAATATTTCAACCGATATGTTTATAAGAGCTTATTCTACACACTTCTCAATCAAATGTTTAAAGTGCTTATTTCCATTTACTGTTCAAAGGAAACCCCAAATGAGTGAATCCAAGTTCTTGGGGTCTACGTAGAACACTGCCTTCCACCAGCTTCTGTTGCCTTTTGGCATCGGTGACAAAGCATACCATTATGAACTCATTGTCGAAGCCCTTGCTTAGAAAGTCAAAAATATGTTTCCTTGATTATGCCAACTTTTTATTTTTATTTTAGAAAAGTCCTGGATTCATTCAGGAACATTTCAAACCTGATTTACTTCGAAGAACTTTAATAAGGGAGATTCAGTTCCCTCAGCTAACATAAAAGTCTGCACTGACTTTTGACAGCCCTCAACTAAGGAAATGTATTAGGTAGTCTTATCACTGTTAGTAAAGATAGGGATCTAGGGGCTGCATGACCTGTGAGGAGGGACAAGTGGAAATTAGGTCATTCCGCTGGCGTTGTGCACAACTTCGCATTGGTTATCATTGGGCCCTATGGGTTCCAGGAGCCAATGGTGATGTGCGTCAGCGGTGACGGTATGCACCGCCGTGGACGTGACTGCCATTTTCTGACTTTTCACTCACTTCCTACCTGACCATCAACAGGAGAGGACCTACACTGTGAGTGCTGCTGTGACCTGTGTCTGGAAGCGACAATGGCTCATGTGTCTGGGGAAAGGGCCCCTGCCTTCACTGCGGAGGAGTTGGAGAAACTGGTGGATGGGGTCCTACCCCAGTACACGTTACTCTATGGTCCTCCAGACAAACAGGTGAGTACACTGTGAGCATGATGCGTGGGACATGAATGTAGGGATTGCTGTGTGTGTAAGCCACATGTAGGGGGGCAGAGGTGTCCTTGCCAGAGTGCTGCATGTGTGGTGGTCAATATATGTGCATCAGGGGATTGGAGGGATCTAGTGGGCCATGAGTGTGACGGTCCGAACGGTTGTCTAATTCCCTTTTCTACTGTCTTTTCCATGCAGGACAGCGCCCACCAGAAAAAGCGTATTTGGTGTGCCATCGCCAAGGAGGTGCGGCCCCTGGGGGTCTTTGACAGGCGGGGCACCCACTGCCACAAACGGTGGGAGGATCTGCGCCGCTGGGCAAAGAAGATGGCAGAGGCCCAGCTGGGGCTGACCTCCCAACAAGGAAGGGGTGTCCGTCGCACCATGACCCCCGTGATGTTCCGCATCATGGCGGTGGCCTATCCGGAGTTTGATGGGCACTTGAAGGCATCACAGCAGCCACAAGAGGGTGAGTACAGATTCTGAATCCTGACTTTGTGCGTGTTAAGAGGTACCTGGGTGGAGAATGTGGGCTGTGGGTGCCCCTAGGCCAGGGTGAAGAAGGCAGGGTAGGTCCCTTGTTGGGCAGGCTCTAGAGCACTCTTACCCCAATGGTGTTATTGGGCATCTGCTACTCGGCATGGTCTTCTGGGTTTCAATTGTGCAGCTGATTGGCGGTCTGCTTTGTACCCCATGGGCTGGTGACTATCTTAGTAAGTGGTAGTGCATGGCCTAGTGCATAGGGCTGCTCCCTGTGTGTTGTGTACGCCAATGGTGGTGGTGTTGCTGGTAGTGACCAAGTGTTTCCTCTTTCTCTCCCCCCTTTTTTTGTTCATCATCCTGTCCTTGTGTGCATTATCATCAACTGGCGGAGGAGCAGAGGCACCGGTGACTGAGGGAGCTGCATCCCACATGGGCCTGGAGGCCGAATCCACCGACGGAGAGGGCAGCAGTGGGATGGAGGGCAAGGGAAGCACCACGACAGGGACAGGAGGGGATACCACAGACCGCGACGACTCCTCCAATGGATGCTGCCTGGAGGTGGCAGACACGTCTGTGCCCAACCAAACAGGTACAGCCGTCACCCCTCCCTACCAGCACTGCCCTCCCAGCAGCCCCTCAGCATGTTTTCCGTGCCGCTCACCCAGGAGGGTGGGCATCTCCTTCACCCCAAGCACCTCAGGCCTTGCCCCAGTTAGCCCTGCTGCCCTCATTGAGGAGGCTATTGACTTCCTGAGATCCCTTACTGTTGGGCAGTCAACCATTCTGAATACCATCTAGGGTGTCGAGAGGCATTTGCAACAAACAAATGTATACCTGGAGGGCATTCACTCTTGCATGGCGGCCCAACAGATAGCATTTCAGGCTCGGGCCTCAGCACTGATGGCAGCCCTTGTCCCTGTCTCTAGCCTCCCCCCTCCAATTTCCTCTACACAGTCCCAATCCCCTCAACTCCAGCCTATCCCAAGCACACCTTCAGACCAGCATTCACCCAAATCACCACACAAAAGTGTCTCAGGCAAATACATCTCACAGGCACTCACACAAGCATCATCCCCATGCAGACACTCCAACAGCCACTGCCTCCAGTGTCCCCCTCCTCCTCATCATCCACCTCCCTCCCAGTAGTGTCTCCACTCATACCTGCATGCACTACATCCTCATCCATTACCTCCATCACCAGCACGCCCACCACAAAACACCCCTCACTGGCAGTCACCAGCCCCACATCCATTCACACGTCCCCTGCGTCCTCTGCGTTTGTGTACTTTGGAGGAGAGGTCACAGACACACAGAAACACCCACCCACCCAACAGCCATCCATCTCACAACAGCATCCAGCCCATGCACCTGCACCCAAACACAGCAGACAGACACCTCTTACAACCAATCTCTCTTCCTCCACTCCGAAACACTCTCCCTCTTTCCGCCCCAGTGTCTCTAAGAAGCTTTTCCTGGCAAACATTGACCTGTTCCCTACCCCTCTCCCCTAGTCCTTCCCCTCGGGCCAGGGTGTCCAGAACCCAGCCCAGCACCTTAGCCACCAAGTAAACGTCCGCTGTGGTTCCTGCAGCTAACAGAGGCACAAAGGGGGCACCCGTCAGCCCAGCCAGTGTGGCACCAACACCTGCCAAGGACAAAACCATTCCACCATCTGCCAAGGTGAAGAGAGGAACAGCATGCAGTAAGGGGAAGGAGCACCAACCACACAGCAAGGCCACCTCAAAGACTCAAGCTGCCAGACCCACAGTGACACCACCATCTGCCAAGGTGAGGAAGGGGCAGACAAAACCAGGCAAGGCACTTCAGCTGTTGGAGGCTGCAGTTGAAGGCCTGGTGGCTCCCAGCACAACCACCAGCACCACCACCTGCTCCGTGGCCAGCACTGCCAGCAGCCCCACCATAAGCACCACCACCTGCCCCACCGCAAGCACCACTACTGTCAGCAGCAGCAGCCCCAGTAGGCAGCAGTCCGAGGCTGCAGGTGAAGGACTGGGGCCTCAACCCACCACTTGCAGCACCCCCACCAGCACCGGCACTAAAAGCAGTATGCAGCCTTAGCCGCCGCAGGATGCAGTCTAGCCCTGCCTCCATGGACTATCATGCAACCTGGTCCTGTCAAATCTCATGCCTCAAACACCCAGGTGAGGGACTGTGAACTGCCACACACCAAGTGTTGCATCACTAGGCACAAAGCCCTTCCAGAACCAGTGGAGAAAGGCATCCACTCACCCAATCCTTGGCAGGATGAAGCAGACTGGGCACAAAGCCCCCTCCAGAACCAGTGGAGAAAGACACCCACTGGATAGACTGTGGCCTTGCACTCCCCACGACCAAGCAGTGGGCAAACCATCCACTTGAGAGACTGTGGCTTTGCACTCCCCAGGACCAGACAGTGGCCATGGAGCCCCCTCGAGGAGCAGTGGCATTATTCCATCTTCCAGCTGAGGTGCCCCCTTCCCAATCCCCCTGAGGTGCCTGTGTGTTTTCGACCTGATGCCCCTGCAGTGTTCTCTCCGTATTGAGGCAGGAGTCATGTGTGGGCTTGGCCCATGATTTTTGGCCAAGTGGCCCACGGACATTTTGAATGGACAATGTACCGCCTTATGTACATATTGTATATTTTTGTAAATACTGTTTTTCTATTTATTTATTTATTACGTATATCTGCCTATTTCTAATATATCAATGATTTGACTATATTCCTTTAGTCCTTGCCTTCTTCCAGGGGGTTACGGGGTGTAAATGTAATGTAGATGCATGTTTTTGTGTATATGGGGTGGTGGGTGAGGGTGGGAGTGTTGCGTGTTGCATGTGTGTGTCACTCTCTTTTTCCTCCCCCCCTCCGTGTACTAGGTGCCGTACTCACTGTGGTCATTGCCGCCGCCTAACGTATTCCTGGTAGATGAGGAGGTAGACCAGCATGGGCAGGACCTGCAGCTCGGGCTCCATGGTGTCCTGGTTCTTCGTTTGTGTCGAGCAGTGAGTGGTTTCCCTTCCAAATGCTGTTTCCACCGTGCTTTTGATGGTTTTGGTACTGCCCCGGAAAAGCTGGCAGATTGGTGGGTTGTGATGGGGTGGGGGGTACATTGCCGTCCGCCTGTCTGTTGGCGGTGACCGCTGTAGTGGTTGTTGCTGCCGCCAAGGCGGTCGGAGTGTTAAAGTGGCTGTCTGTGTTAGCGGTTTCCGCGTGGTCATGATCTCATTTTTTTTTACCGCCAACCTGTTGGCGGAATTACCGCCGCTTTAACACTGACCGCCAGGGTTGTAATGAGGGCCTTTGGATGGAGATCTCTGCCCTCTTGAAAGTGCAGGGGGGTTGCTACCTGCACAGTCAAACATACAGAATGGCTTTGAAGCAGCTGTTCCATATTTCACTTGAATTAGCTGGCCCCAGGGCAGCGCATTTACCATAACAAGGAACACTTTACCTGTTTGTGCCCAGCACACCTGTTCTAAGGAGCACCGCCACACAAACAGGGAAAGTGCACTGTATTGTAATAAGGGCCCAGTTTGGCTTCTTAGTAAACCTAAAATCGCTTTTATTACGACATTTCTGCGAAGTTCATGTGTAGATCTTACTGCCTCATTTTAAACCTGAATTGTACACTTAGGCTATTGCCTGTTATTTAGTGACCCGTTTCTTGGAGGATGGAGTATTAATAGGGATTAGCATACACCTACTACTAGTAACAAGGCTACCACCCCAACATAAGGTCCAGTCAAGGTCTCAATACATTATCCCCTGGCTCAACCCTTGGTAGCTGGCTGCGAGAAGGCAGACTTAACTTAGGAGACAATTATGTAAAGCCTTTAAATACACCAATACAGTTAATAAGTAACACACAACATACAATAAAAATCCCACACCAATTTATAAACATAGGAAATATTTTTATCATTAACATGACATCAAAATGACAACAAAACCAATATAGGAAACCAGAGATATGAATTTTTAAAGATTAAATCAAAAATGTGCTTTCTAATAGCTCCAACTGGGGACATCTGGATGTGCTAGAACGTGACCAAGTCACAATTTGAGGCCAACCACAATGGAGCCCTGCTCCGATACACTGAGCAGGAGGCCTCGGTCAAAATTTCACCTTTGGACTTAGTTGACTTGAAGGTAGTCAGTTTTGCTTTCAACCTCGGGTTGGTCCACTTATGGAGCATTTTCTAATCGTTGCTCCAAATTTTTCAAAACATCTGGCTCTTCTTCCTGAAGTTCCTCTTGAGGGTTCAAAGTGTCCAAAACACATATCGAAGGGTCTAAAAGCTTTGAGATGGTCCTTGGAAGTTTGGACCACAGTTCACTCAGTGTACCTGGCCAAATTCTGAAAAGTCCACTGACATACTCCCGGCTGGGGACTTCTTGTGGAGATGGTGCAGAGAAGCTCTGTTAATCTGTTGCTTTCATGGAGTCCACTCCTTAGTCCTTTCAGAAGCAAGGCAAAGTCCTCAGGGCTGTAAATCCCAGTGTGCAGCAGGAGCAGTCCTTCAGAGAGCAGTCCTTTTGGTGCAGACCAGGGTTTCAGTAGGGCATGTCTTTCCTCTGCTAGTTTCAAGCAGCAGATTTGAGTTGCTATACAGCTTTAACACATGTATTCAGTGGTCTGGGGGGGACAAGCTGGGGTCACCCCTGTCCAATGAAAAGCATGACAGCGTCCTCCAAAGTGTGTCATATTCTTGTCCCACAAAGCACTGCACTTCTAAAATCCTAGATGGTGTATTCCTCTCCGGCAGAGTAACACCTGGCTAAACTAACCTACTGGTGTGCCTCATTTCTATTAACAGTCCCCCTCCAGACCATCTGCAAGTTCCACTCTTTGGCCTGCCATCCAGCTGGTTGGGTACAAGAAAAGGGGGAAGGCCTGGTTGTCATTCCTTTCTATCCTGTTCTCTTTGAAGCCCAAGTTGATTAACCCAAACCCCTTCCTGGCTTGTGCTCTGTGGCTGCAGAGCTCCACCCACCAGATAACCCCTGCTCTATGCAGGCCACTTATCACCTCATCAAATCAGCCTGGCTAAACCTGTTAATTCTGACATATCAGGAGAGGCTGCTAGAAGGCTGAATTTTGGCTCACATAAAAGAAAATGTTATAACTTATTTTCTGCAATAGTTATGATAACTTCAACAGTGACAGATTGTTGGATATATCATTATTAATATTTTGAGTCCTCAAATTATATTTCTAGCTCCTTCCTAGCTATATGTATACTTAAATAAAATATTCCAGTATTAGCCTATGGAACTAGGTATCTACAATAGAGAAAATGAAATGAACATTTTCCCCTCACCAGGGCATACAAAACATATTTTATAATGTCCCTTCTTTTGGTTACATGGCACGCCATCCCTGGGGGACCTAGCCCCAACATTAGGGGAGACCTATATGTAAAAATAATGTTGATTACCACTTTGGAAATACCTTTAATTTCAATGTCAAATGTGCTTATATTTAACTTTTAAAGACAGTCTGCAAAGCAGGGCTGCCTTTAAAAGTGGCAGTCGGCAACACAGCAGTGCACATTCTAGTGCAGGAAATCTATTAGGCCTCCAATCCTCTCTGTCCCATTATATACTAGGGTCTTATAGGTAGTTTGAATCTCCCTTGCCTTATTGTATACTAGTGACTTACAGGGATCTGTCATTGCCAATTGCAATTATACCTAATTACCATATACCTATTTCATCAGACCACTGTGTCTGGTTCGCAGATCCCAGCTCACAGTCAGAGTCAGTTACCTCCAGTGACAGTCAGACAAAATTGGGGTGAATAGGGTAAAAGGATGACTTTCTCACTCAGTTGCTTCCCAGCTAGGTTTGCCTTAAACAATAAATTATAAACATAGCTAAACCCCAGATAGAGTACTCTTTCTATGCTACATTACAACATGGAAGTGATATTTGCACATACAATAGGTGTAACAAAAACATATATAGCAGTTTCATAATCAATCCATGAAACACGGTGCAAACTAATAGATGATCCTCTATGTCAAAAATATTGAAGCCTGTTTTGATGCATAGGATGCATGTTAACTCTATCAATATTTTGGCATAGCCTTATGCCCCACTTTCAAGGGCTATACCAGTTGTTAAAGGCTCTGAACCCGAGTTATATGCTAGATCTACAGGTAAGGACATATCTCACACAGATATCTGCTCTTCTCAGTCATGCGGGATTTTTACAGGAATAACCCTTTATGGCAAAATAATGAAGGCAATACTCATTTGTTCACCGTCGCGCTTACCAATCCATTGCCTTGTAAAGCTATGTCTGTCATAGATCGTTGCATCTAAATGTGTCCTAGCCAAGTGGCTAATGGCTCAAACGTATAGACAAGTAGGCTTTTGCAACACAATACCAAACTATGCACACAAACAAAGCATATAAAACAATGTGTAATCCAATGTGAACTAAATGTGCTGCAATGAAGAAAATCAAAAGATAAAGGAAAGTGACAATCAATAACAATAGTTGGGAAGGACATCATCAACAATATTCACAATGTATGTGGCAGCAATAATTTAAACAAAATCGCATGAAATAATAGGTATGTATATAGACCCTTACATAAACATTGGGGTTAGTTACAGAGTCATCTCAAAATAACTCATATCATCCATCAGTCCTAACTAGAAAATCTTTGGAGTTATGAAAAAAGTGCATTCAAACTTTGCTTATCTCAGATGAACAGGAAAGAGGGCTTTAAAATGTCCAGTATCTCAACTAATATGCACATGAAGATCTTCTTATTGGTTGAGACCCCCCGGATATCTACTATTAAGCCTGCTGATATATTCTGACTCCGTTCTTCTCGAAGTTTATTCTCTGTCACCTCCTGTTGTATCCTCAATGACCCTCTCAATTCCAAAGAAGGAAATCTCAGCAGTATTCAGGGTATGGGTGAGGATAGTAATTAGCAATGGGATATATGGGATCTTTGCTTTTCATAGCATGTAAGTGCTATAAAATTCTCTTATTCATGGGAAAAATGGCAATTACCACATACTGAAGCCCACAGGGACAGACCAGAATATAACCTACAAGGTTGGTATTGTAGTTTATAAATTTCTTGATTTCTAGCTGTTGTATAGTTTCTTACTAGTACTGGGGGCACACACTTTACTCTTCCCACACTTGTTGCACCCTTACTGTTCCTTGAGCCAGGACCCTGACTTTTCCCTGTTGTTTACTGGGGTAACTATATACCAGCATGTCCTTCAGTCTTCCTATAGGTTGCTAGAAGGCAAGGGCTGACTAGATTGCTAATGGCTTGGTCAGATCTAATCAGGTGCCAATGTTTCCCTACCATCTGAGTGACTGAGTTGACTCACTCTTATGCTTGGTTATCAGTCTGACTTTGTTGGTACCCTTGTCTCTCTTTTTAGCTAGTAGCAGACTGTCTCTGCTAACAACCAATACTTTCTCACAAGCTGCCTTGATCACTTTTCCTCGGTAACCTCCAGGTTTTAACCCTCCAACCATCCTACTGTGTTCTACCTCAAAAGCTGGTGGAGTACTACTGTTACTTTTAGCTCTTAATAATTACTTATAAGGGATACTGCACTTAAGGTTGGGGGTGATCACTACGGGCATGCAAAACAATATTGCTTGCTCCGCTCTTTCTGAAGAGACTAGTATGAATGGGTTCTCCCTCCACTGTAACCAGCACATCTAGAGATTCCACAGTTTTTGTGTGTGTCTTGTAGAAGAACCTTAATTTCAAAGCATTATTAGCAATCCAAATAAGAAATGCATCTACGGTCTTTGTGGCCCATCCCAAGATCATCTATCTAATGTGCCCAGAATGCTAGATGCTGTGCCCATTTATTTGTTTCTGTTCAAATGTGCTGTGCCTCCTACTAACCTCTGAAAATACCAGCATAACTGGGAGCGAAGAAATCAATCAATAAGTTGTATGACGCAGCTTATTACCAATGGGGTCTCATGGCAATGTTGAAGGGGAGTCAGTCAGTCAAAAGACCAGGTCTTGAAGTCCTTCTTGAAATGATTTAGAGAGTGGGCCTCCTTGAGGTGGCTAGGTAGTGTGTTACAGGTCTGTCCTGTGACGTAGGAGAGCGGTCTGCCTCCCATAGTCCTCTACCTGATTCTGAGGGTGGCAGCGTGGGCAAGTTGAGAAGATTGGGGCTATCTGCCAGGGGTATAGAAAGATAGGCAGTGGTTGAGTTAGCCCTGATGTTGCGCAGAGCCTTGTAGCCTTGTGTCAGGAGCTTGAAGGTGATGCGTTTGTTGATAGGGGGGGAGATGGTGACGGTCTCTAAAGTGGGCAGAGGTGTGGCTGTGGCAGGTAATGTATAGGATGAGCCTGACTGCTGCATTCTGAGTTCTCTGGAATCTTGCTTGGAACTTCTTTCTGATTCCAGCATAGAAAGCATTGCTGTAGTTGAGTTTGCTGCTGACAAGTGTGTGTGGTTGACCGTCCTTCTTGCCTTAGTGGGGATCCACTTGAAGACATTTCAGAGGAGGTGAAGGGTGTGGAAGCATGACGATGAGACAGCGTTGACTTGGTGGGTCATTGACAGGGTGAAGTCCAGGATGGTGCCTAGGTTGTGTGCATGGTCGTTGGGCAGGGGGGCACCTCCATGGGCAGTTGGCCACCAGGAGTCATCCCAAGCAGAGGGAGTGGGACCCAGGATGAGGATCTCAGTCTTGTCCGAGTTGAGCTTGAGCAAGCTGTTTTTCATTTCATTCAGTGTCTGCTCTCATTCCATTTTTGAAGTTTTTCTTGGCTGTTGATGGTTCATTGGTCAAGGAGAGTTGTGTATCGTCCCGTAGGAGACTATGTTGAGGATGTGCTGTCTGAGAATTTTGGCGAACTGTGCCATGTAGATATTGAAGAGGGTTGGGCTCAGGGAGGACCATTGGGGTACCCAACAGTGGGTTTCTGTAGGTTCTGAGATGAATGGCGGGAGTCTGACTCTCTGGGTCCCCTCAGTTCGGAAGGAGCGGATCCATTCCAGGACCTTACTGTGGATGCTGGCATTGTGAAGTAGGATGCATAGAGTGGTGTGGGATACGGTGTTGAAGGCAGCAGAGAGGTCAAGGAGAATGAGGGCAGCTTTGTCCCTGTGATACAGTATGGTACAGATGTCATCCGTGACTGCGAGGGGGGTGGTTTCCGTGCTGTGGTAGCTCCTGAAGCTGGATTGGGAGGGGTCCAGGATGTAGTTTTGCCTTGAGGAATTCTGTGAGCTGCCTGTTGGTGGCCGTTTCATGTCTCTCAGGTCTGCGGTAGGTTTCTTTAGTTAGCTGGATGACCTTAGCATGCTTCCAGTCATTTGTGAAGGTGGAAGTTTCGATGGAGCGGTTGATTGTCCAGCACAGCTCGGGGGCGATAGTGGCACTAGCTCTGTTGAAGATGTGGTGTGGACACAGGTCAAAGGATGCTGCTGGGTGGATTGAGTTCAAGAGCTTTCAGTGAAGATGGGCTCAGATTGGCTCAGAGTCGGCTGGGCGGCGGGTTTCGTGGTGGTGCTGGTCCAGGGTGGAGGTGGGATTTGGCTCTTGAACCCTTCGTATATTCCCTGACTTTTTTGGTGGAAAAAGGTGACAAGGTTGTCGCAGAGGTCTTGAGAGGGGGCATATCTGTGGTGTCCGTGCTGGGATTCATGAATTCCTTCACTATGCTGAAAAGCTCTTTGCTGTTGTGTGCGTTTGTGCTGATGCGTTCCTGGATGGTGGCCTTTCTGGCAGCTCTGATGCGTTGGTGGGGCGCAGTGACTGCACCTTTATATGCTGTGCGATCTGCCATGTTTTTGCTGTTCCTCCATTTGAGTTTTAGTCGTCTGCAGGTGTGCTTAGAGTCTTGGGGTTCAGTGGTGAAACAGCTGGGTTTCTTGCGGTGTTGGTTTCTGGCGGTTTTTCTTAGGTGGGCTACGGTGTTTGTGCTGACGTTGATCCAGCAATGGAGGTTGTTAGCTGAGTCATTTGCGTCAGCGGTCTCCGGTGGAGAGGAGTGGCTGAGTGCATCTGTGATCTGGGCTTCGGTGATCTTGCTCCAGTTTGTACAGTGGTGTGGGGGGCATTGTGGCCTACAGTGGTCTTCTCATCGCAGTCCCAGTTTATACCATTCATCACCAAAAAGGACAAAGTTATGTTCCAAGCAGAAACATCATGAAATGATCATAGAGATACAGTGTTTTTTCTCCTAAGAAATACCTGCATACCTGCATGCCTGTGTCCACAAATCATGGTCAATGCATGTGTTCAAGGATATAACATAGATAGTAACCAGAATATAGCTAGATTTCGAAGGACTGTTCTAAATCTTAGTAATAAAGTCTGTGCTAACCCTACAGTACACTAATAGACTAAAGACATAAGGGCATAAAAAGTAGTCTAGATACATAGATGTATTTTCTAACCGACTACTATTGGTAGAAATGATATATCTGCCCGGTGGATCTATATTGTTTGTGTATCTGGGGCAGCACGTAAAAACATGGTGCAGTAGGTTTCTTTACAAACAAAAATGTAAATTCCTCAACATCTAGCAGTCCATATTCATGCAAATTGGAGAGCAATGTGTGATACTGTGAGATAGTTTGTTTAAAGTCACTAAGGAACTTTTATAGCTCCCTGACAGTGCCTGTTGGCTTCCTGTTGGCATTTGTTCAAGTCCCACAGGACAACATTGCCATTCTTGTCTGGATGACAAAGGAGGTGGCTTAATTTTAGTAACAAATTAGGTGGCTTCCCTACGGTTGTCTAGAGCTAATTTTTGTCATTTTTTAAAGTTTATATAAAATTATTTTAGCTGTTTTGCCATACTTTCAACAGCTCATTAGCAAGAACCTCACGTATCAATACTGTTATGGGGGCTGATGGTATTGCATTTGGATTAGGGTCTGTAATAATTTTATTGAGTTCTAGACACATATGACACAGCACATCTTTCAGATTTCTAATCGTTGCCATCATACTCAAATTCCCTCAATGTGGCCAAACCATCAACGTTTCCAATACAAAGATTATCAAAAGTAGAATCACTTGTATTGACAATCTCAGATCAGCCACCAAGCCTGCATTTCTTTCTGTTGTGCAAAAACTTTCAGCAAATTCAACTTTCTGATAAACAGAAAAAGCTCAATTTGAGTCCTAGAATACTCAAAATTTGCAATAGAGCAAAAGGAAAGCCCTAGTACTAACAAGGAATGTTCATCAGCACTGAGTTCATGGATAGATAAATAAATGTATGACTCTTCACATCCTTAATTTGTTCTTTTTGGTTTGCCGTAAGTTTCTCCCTTGCAGCAATGTGTCTTTGTCCATTTGTGCCTCCCCTTCTGGTTCTCCTTCTCTGTCGTTTCTACCACCTCTTTCTCTTGTCAGTTTTCTCTGCAGCCCCTTGTTCTGCCGTAAAAAAAAAAAAAAAGATACTCCTTTAGAGTCATAAAGGGCAATGCATTGAGTTTGCAGAGCCCTACAGATGTTCAACGTCTGAGTAGTTATCCAAGCTTGATTATGAAGTAATCAATTCCTGTTGTCTTAGTGAGTTTAGCTGTCTAAACTCTTTTCTTGCCGTATCATATTTCCTGCCAAATGTGAGAATCCTACCAGTTACGTAGTTAATCTTATCTCTCAAGAATTTATGCTTATTCTTGATCTTAATATCTTCCTCATACTTTGTTAGCCTTGTTTCCAAGTCCTTTAAAAAAGATTCTTTCCTCCTGTGAGGGTTGTTTGCCCAATAAATCTTAAAATTTCTTAATCTTCTCTCCTACTTGGTCTAGTTCAATTGCGGTGTACTTGGATAGTAACCCTAACAGAATTTTGCAAGTTCCTGCCATCAAAAGGGACCACTCCTCAAGAAACTTTGGATAGGGGTTTGATAAGTCTGTATAATTAACATCCTCAAGCCTCGTGGAACTCGCCCAGCTTCAACATGATTATTCAATGGAAATTGCCTCCCAACTGCGATTGATCTCCTTTCTGCACAGTTTTTCATAATGAGTCAGAATATGTTTCAAAGTTCTTATTCTAGCCAAAGTGTGGGAGGCCACATTGCCAGAATAGTCCAACTGCCCCACAGCGCCCTTATCAAACAAACTGCATGCCACATACATTTGTGGATAGTTTCACACATGCTGAACTCCCAAAGAAGTGCCCAGATTCGGATACTTCTCACAGTGCGATAAACAGCTCATGCCATTCCAAAAAGAAAACTACTGTCAAACAGAACCTCTGCCAGCAGTGAAATTGTTTCTTTGAAAGATATCAGCAAAATTCAAAAACAGATTATCATAGTTGGACTCTCGCTCCTAGGCGAGACTTCTGGTTTAGGGATGACAGCACTTTTGTTTGTAGGCGACTAGGCCAATCCTACAATAAGTCACAACTGTCGGCCCAACCCTCCCCACTCACAAGCAGTACCTCACCAAAACCCTAAACAGTAAAAGGTGATTGCGGGCAGCCTTTACGCCCAGACTCTAGAATGCAACATCTCAGGGGAGTCGTGGTTAAACAGAGAGTACCCTTTTCTCACATGAGCAGTACATCTTAGTCACACACAGGCAATAAAGGCAGTGCAGGAAGGTTTTCAATTGGTTTATTAAAAATACTGCAATCTACTGTAAAATGCATGAGCTGCAATGATTAGGTTAATGAACAATGCAAGAAGCCGTATGGTAAAGATGAGTTGTGAATACAAACACCCCCACCATCTTGCATTAACATGAAATGTAAAATATCCCTAACATGGAGAACCTAAGCTCTAACCTAAAGAGAGTTAGGTGTGGTAGACCTAAACTGCCAGTACCAGGTCCATAAGATGCGTCCTCAAACCCTTGATACCTTGGAATGAGGCCTCTAGATCAGACTATGTGGTGACACGAAGGCTGGGTCTTCATCAAGGCGGCGTGCAGCATAGATGGCATCAATAGCATTTGGTAGGAATTCCTCTGATAACCTTGTCTGTGTGAGATTTATTTATACAGATCTTGTAGGACCCCTGACGCAGGTGTTTTCCCAGACAAAAGATAAGGAGGCATGATTAGGGTGGCAATTATATAAACAATTACCTCCAAAAGTACATTATGTTCTTGTCACACGTAAGTGGGAAAGGGACATGATGTGAATACCTACATATCTCACTTAACTTTTACTCTGATAGTAACGCTTTTACAGAGTGGCACTGATACCATTAAAAAATCAAAACATTTCACTAACTATAAACATAGCAGCCATTTTTCAAATCCATAGGCTACAATAGAGCTAGGTTAGTAGTCACTGGGTGATGGGGCATAGGCTTGACAGGCAGAAGGCTAAGTTAAACTCCTGATTCCCATTAAAACTGAATAGGATCCACTACAAGGTATTTGGGTAAGAGGTGGCCAGAACCCATGTCTCTGCAAACGCATGGAAGCCAGTACTCAACCAGCCACTCACCTACAGGTTTCCATGGGATAGTTTGCTCACAGTAATGGTGGCAGGAATTAGTAAAACACAGTCCACAAACTGCTGTCCTGCAGCTTCTCTGCTCCGATTACATACACCTATGGGGATCGGTGCTGAGCAGTGGGCACAGGACCCACATTAAATTCCAAAAAACAATGTTGCGACCAACACAAAAGGCTTGCACTCCAAGATGTAATTTCTTGCAATGATTTATTCAGCTGGTTGACGCGTTTCGACCAAACGGTTTGTGTCAAAACCACACATGATAGTGAAAAAGTGCCCAAATTAATTTACAAACAGTCCATTATCATAGACATAGTAAAAATACTAACCTGTAGTGTTGGTAGCTACATAGAATGTTTATATTATGAAGTTTTTTTTTATTTTGAGATTATTGTAATATCTTTTTTCCTGTAAGAAACTGTGTTGCGCTCCATCCGGTGTCAAATTTTCTTATGATATTTTGATTGTTCTGTAGATGGCTCATATCATTAAGATCTGTGGGATTACAAAAAAAAGCTATTATGTATGCAGTACTAAGGAAGATACACGCAGTCACCATTATAAATTCTAATAAACACCGTTGCGACCAACACAAAAGGCCCGCACTCCAAGATGTAAGTTCTTGTGCCCCAAGGTAACTATAACTCTGCCCTTGCCATGTACTGCTAACTACCCCATATACAACATCAACAATAACATCCTCTATGGCGTAATTGATAATATCACTACAATAATTGCAGTAAAATTATTGATGTGAAAAATGTGCAAGGGGGGCACGAGTTATAGTTACCTTAGGGCACAGGTTTTACTTGAGTTAACCACAAATATAACTGTGTAATTTCTATGGTTTTGTACGATTACAAAGTGAGCCTAACTATAACATTTCTGTTTGGTTGTTAAATAATGGCAATGAAGTGTTTAGATTTTGCTTGTATTTGTATAGAGGGAAGTGAGATTGGCAGTGTTTTTCTATATTTATACATCACATGCACTGTGTCATAGTACAAATGGTGAAAGCAGTAAGTCGCCCACTTTATGTATGAAAAAGGCCGAGTTTTCAGCCGAAACGCGTTCATTATTATTTTTTGGCAAGCCAAGCTTGAATAAAGTTATGAAGTGAGACTGTGATACGCCAGACTTTTCTTTTCACTATGGAGCATGGTGTTGCAGTGAATATATATATATATACATAAATATATATATATATATCCATCATACTGGCAGTTGACAGTAGGTAGCTATAGTTAGGACTTAGTTTCGATTAACAAAGCATTTTTTATTTTGCTAATAACTTTTGTAATTTTCTTGAAGATTCGTCAAACAGTGCCAAACTATTTTTCCACTCATTTCAGCTGCTTTCTTGGGTGGGGCTGAGAAAAAAGCGGGTACCATAACATATTTTCCCCATGCAATTTCCCATATGGATTTTGAACACAAACAACTACAGCCCGAACCACTGAACAGATTTATATCAAATTTTGCAGAAAGCTAGATCTTGATCCAGAAAGATCTTTTTCTTATGATGGGTGTACATCCAGTGCAATATTAAAGAAGAAAGAAATTTGTTTATCTAGGGGCGTGGGTTTTCCGTGGATCCAACAGATCTCATGCTGAGATCTGATTAGCTGCCAACACTTCAACCACGAAGTGTTAGCTTACATCTTGGGACTCGGACTAAGCTGAGTTCCAGGAAAAACATTAAAAAATGAATAGAAGGGGTCAGGCTAGGAATACCCTGCCCCCCTAGGCATGGTGGTGGGGTCCCTCTAGGCCCAAAAAACATTATTTTTAAATATATTTTTGCCGCACACTCAGAAGATCCGTGAATCTTGGCAAAAACGAAATTTAATTTTTTTTTTTAAAAACACGGTCTCCAACGCTTGTTTTTTCATTTGTCCCCTGGGTGGACCAGGCCCCAGGGAGTGTATGCAGAAGTATTGTGGGGGAAGAGAGGAGTACATGCCCCTTCTCCTCAGACCTCTTTCAGCCCCAGAGACCACCACCCCTTGGCGCCCGGCCAAGCAAAATATAAAGGAGGGGGCTGCATGGTCCCTCTCCTGGGCCTTTTTCACCTCCCAGGGACCACCACCTCCCAAGGGCTAGACCAACAAAGAAAATGGGGAAGGAGGCTGTGCAGCTACCCCCCCCCCTCGGGCCTTATTGGGTCCAAGGGACCCCAACCCCCAGGTCCCAGCAGTGTAGTTTTGACAGGAGCCATTTATGGCCCTGGGGACCCCATCCTCCAGGGCTACTACTTTATGTCCCCAGGTGCCCCCCTCAGGACATAGCCATTTGCTGTCACTTGGCAAGAGCTTTGACAGCTCTCACAAGATAGAGCAAACAGTAAGTTTGCTCTCAGAGGGTGGGAGCAGGAAAATGTGAGGCCTTGTTGCCAACCTCCTGCTGAGCATGGCTGCAGCCCATGCAAGGCGTAGAGGTGTGTACCTGCGTGGTGATGGCCGCAGGCCAGACCTTGCGGGCAACCCTTGCTGTATTTGGCCAAAGGCCATGCATGATGCAGAGCTGGGTGCCTATGGGGGTTGGTCAGAGTCTGGCTGCAGGTCAAACCCTGCGGCCAACCCCTGCCCTCCGTGCCCAGCATGCGGTTGGGTGTCTTTCTGGAGTTGGCTGCAGGTACAGCAGCCAACTCACCTCTGAAGGCCCTGCGCGGTGGGGGTTGGATTAATGTAACGTAATAAAATATTACTTTATGTAAAAATCACCTTAGAAATACCCTGAAAAAGCCAAAGGTTGCAGGGACGTTATAGTTAGGAAATAGAATTAAAAAAAGGAAAAACTTAATTCACTTTAAAGGTTACAGAGACATTCTAGTTAGTTCAGATTTTACATGCACAAAACCATTGAAATTCAACAGTTATAGTTACACTTATATCAAAAACAATTAATTGTCCCCCAAGGTAACTGTAACTCGCACCCTTGACATGCACTGCTTCTTACCCCACATATTACATCAGTAATGACAACATTCATGATATAAGAGCAACATTTGAAATTAATATAGGGATATCCAATACACCTACATTTTACTCTGTAACTTTTTCCTGCGATGTCAGATGTTTGAAAGCAATATACCGTTACGTCTGCTGAACTCTTCTGGTTGTGGGGATATATAGGGCTTGTAGGTTCATCAAAAACCCTAGGTACCCAGAGCCAATAAATGAGCTGCACCTTGCAATGGGTTTTCATTCTATTCCGGATATTCAGCAATGAATTTGCTGAAATATAAAAAATGGAAAATAAGTATCAAGAAAACCTTTGTATTTCCAAAATAGGCACAAGATAAGGTGTTGACAAGCAGTGGTTATTTGCACATCTCTGAATTCCGGGGTGCCCATACTAGCATGTGAATTACAGTGCATTTCTCAAATAGACATATTTTTTACACACTGTCCTATATTTGGAAGGAAAAAATGTAGAGAATGGACAAGGGGCAATAACACTTGTTTTGTTATTCTGTGTTTCCCCAAGACTTCCGATAAAAATGATACCTCTTTTGCATGGGTAGGCCTAATGCTCGCGACAGGAAACACAAAATAGACGCATCACATTTTTACATTGAAATCTGACATGCTCTTTGGAAAGAGCTTAGCTATAGATTTTAGACTCTAGCTCACCTAGGGAAACCTAGCAAACCTGCGCATTTTTGAAAACAATTCACCTAGGGGAAATCTAAGATGGGGTGACTTGTGGGGCTCTGACCAGGTTCTGTTACCCAGAATCCTTTGCAAACCTCAAAATCTGGCCAAAAAAAATGTTTCCTCTCATTTCAGTGAGAGAAAGTTCTGGAATCTGAGAGAAGACACAAAGTTCATCCCACCCAGTGTTCCCCCAAGTCTCCAAATAAAAATGGTACCTCACTTGTGGGGGTAGGCCTAGCGTCCGCGACAGGAAATTCCCCAAAACACAACATGAACACATCACATTTTCACAAAGAAAACAGAGCTGTTTTTTGCAAAGTGTGTAGCTGTGGATTTTGGCCTCTAACTCAGCCAGCACCTAGGGAAACACAGCAAACCTGTGCAGTTTTGAAAACTAGACACCTTGGGGAATCCAAGATGGGGTGACCTGTGGGGCTGTGACCAGTTTCTGTTACAGAGAATCCTTTGCAAACCTCAAAGGTTGGCCAAAAATACACGTTTTCCTCTCATTTCGGTGACAGAAAGTTCTGGAATCTGAGAGGAGCCACAAAGTTCCTTTCACCCAGCGTTCCCCCAAGTCTCCCGATAAAAATGGTACCTCACTTGCGTGGGTAGGCCTAATGCTCGTGACAGGAAACACAAAATGGACACATCACATTTTTACATTGAAATCTGACATGTTCTTGCAAAGTGCCTAACTGTGTATTTTGGCCTCTAGCTCAGCTGGCACCTGGGGAAACCTAGCAAACCTTAGCATTTTTGAAAACTAGACACCTATGGAAATCGAAGATGGGGTGACTTGTGGGGCTCTGACCAGGTTCTGTTACCCAGAATCCTTTGCAAACCTCAAAATTTGGCCACAAAAACACATTTTCCTCTCATTTTGGTGACAGAAAGTTCTGGAATCTGAGAGGAGCCACAAATTTCCTTCCACCCAGCATTTCCCCAAGTCTCCCGATAAAAATGGTACCTCACTTGTGTGGGTAGGCCAAGTGCCCGCAACAGGAAATGCCCCAAAACAATATCTGGACACATCAAAATTATCAAATACAAAACTACCTGTTTTTGCAGGGGGGGCACCTGCGTTTTTGGTCCTGGGCTCAGCAGCCATCTAGGGAAACCTACCAAACCCTGACATTTCTGAAAAATAGACACCCGAGGGAGTTCAGGGAGGTGTGACTTGCGTGGATCCCCCAATGTTTACTTAACTAGAATCCTCAGCAAACCTCAAATTTAGCTTTAAAAAAATCACATTTTCCCCACATTTCTGTGTGGGATCACGGCACCGGGACAAATTTCATACCACCCAACATTTCCCTTAGTCTCCCGGTAAAAATTATACCTCATTTGTGTAGGTGGGTCAAGTGCTTGTGACAGGGAAGAGACAAAAACATGTTGAAATTGAAGGGGAACCAAAGCGGGTCCAAAAGGGCAGTTTGAAAAAAAACATTATTAGGCTGACAAGTGCAGCAGAATTTTTATCGGTATAGATGAGACAATGCTGGGTGGTATGAATTTTGTGGATTCCTGCAGATTCCGGAAGGTTCCATCACAAAAATGTGGGAAAAATGTGTGATTTCCAGCACAGTTGGAGGTTTGCAGGGCATTGTGGGTAAGAAAATGGTGCAGGGTGCATGTGAAACACACCACCCTGGAATCACCCAGATGTTTTGTTTTCAGATGTGTCCAGGTCCTGTGGATTTTTCTACATGGCAGCGTCCCAAAGTCCATAAACTGCAGCCCTCACCATTCCAAGTGGTACGATTTTGAGAGTTAGCCAAGCTCTCATGGCCAAAATGTTAAACCAAAACCCAAAATAATCAAATGTCCTCTTGCTTGACGTTTTAGTGTGCGGGGGAGAGCGGAAAGACTGTTACCCCCTTCAGTTGGGGTGGGGGCATAACCAGGCCCATACTGGTTGGTAGACACCACCCCACTTTTCTTTTTATTCCCTGGCATCTAGTAGACTTTCTGCCCTCCCGGGGTGTGGATCAGGGGTAATAGCCCCACCTGCCCACTGGCGGGCAGAACAACTTTGGCCCCATTTATTCGGGGTGGGTGTATGGCCAACAGTAATGTGCCCCCATGGGGAGCTACCCTTAACCAAGGGACTGCCCCCCCTAATGAAAACACACACATACACACACACCAATCCCTGGTGCCTAAGTGGTTTCTGCCCCCCATGGGGGCAGATCAGCCTAATAGAAATACACCGATCTTCCCCCAAGGGGAGCAGAAATGGCCTAAAATAAATTTGACCCCCCAGGGTAGCTCCCCTTGCGTGAAATTGGCGCCAAAAAAAAAAAAAATGCCTAGTGGTTTCAGCCCCCCTTAGGGGCATCCCCCCAGGGGAGCGACCCTTGCCTAATGGGTCGCTCCCCACCTCTAAAAAACAAAAAAGATCCCTGGCGCCTAGAGGTTTCTCCCCCCGGGAGGCAGAAATTACCTAAAATAAATGTGCCCCCTCCCCCTGGGACTGACCCTTGCCTAAGGGGTCGCTTCCCTTGCGTGAATTCACCTTAAAACAAAAACTCCTTGGTGTCTAGTGGTTTCTGCCTTCCTTGGGGACAGATTGGCCTCATAAAAATAGGCCGATGTGCCCTCAAGGGGGCAGAAATGGCACAAATATAATTTGCCCCCTAGGAGAACAACCTTTGCCTAAGGGGTCGCTCCCCACCTCTAAGAAACAAAAAAACAAAAAACATAAATAAATAAAAAAATGATCCATGACGCCTAGAGGTTTTTACCTCCCGGGGGGCAGATCGGCCTAATAACATTCGGCCGATCTGCCCCCGCTTGGGTGGGGGGCAGAAAAGGCTTTGAAAAAAAAATTGCCGCCCTGGAGAGCGACCCTTATGCCAATTTCTATTTATGAAATAAATCCCTGGTGTCTAGTGGGCATTTCAGAAGCCGTATCACTTCACAATCTGGCTTTTGAAATGCTCTGAGAGACTTCAAAGGGAAGGAAATTCCTTTTCTTCCCCTTGAAGCCTTTCTGATCGCGCTGGAAGCTGAGTTTCTAGCACAATGGGGAGGTGGCCTCTGATGAGCTCAGTGACCGATCGCATGCTGACGTCATCAGATGTCACTGGAGGGGTTGAGGTGGGTTAGGGGTGGAAGGGGAAGGGCTTCCCCTTCCATCCCTGCCTTGGGGGGCTGGGAGGGAATCCCACGGAGGGAGCGCCCTCCGAGCTCATGGCCGAGGACGGAATGGTTACGTCCTCAGCACAGGAGCACTGTGCTGGTGGACGTAACCATTACGTCCCTGGCACAGAAGGGGTTAAGGGGTTACTTTCCTTTCTAGTAGAACTCCAAGACTGTACAGTCACTGTCACCCTTCCTATCCATCAGTTTACTACCCATATATAATTTTTCATATTGATCTCTAGTGCCTAGCTTTGTACCTCATCCTGGAAATTGTTTTGTCATCTGCCTCATTGGGCCTCATTGCCACATTCTGAACTGCCACCAGCCTACCTGTTCCTAATTGGTGCCCTACATAGCACATTCTTCTTGTCCTACATGGCATATTCCCAACAAACAGATGGGGGGACTGGGGGGTGCAGAAGTGTGAAGCCAAATGGATGGAAGCACTGGACATCGTGGAGACCAACAGAAGTCTCACCATTTTTTTGCTAGGACAAGGCAGAGCGACATAAAAGCGATGCCTAAGTTACTTGCTGCTAATCTCCATTGTTATTAGTTACAATGGCCATTAACCCATTTCTATTCATCTTTTGTTGGAGGCTTAGAAATTCTGGGAAACACTGGGATTGTTAACCCCTTTTGTTGCACAGAGTGAGGGTGGAATGGGTTTGATTTCATAGCAGAATTCAACAAAGGTGTTCAGGTGGGTGGTACCTTTCAGTAAGAGTTTGATTGGAATGACTGATGACCAGAAAGTAATCTTGGTATTAGTCTTATGGCTCTCTTCTTTAACCATGTTTTAATAATTAGCACAAGCTTTGCTTAGTTGCCTAATTGTGCACAGTGGTATCGTGTTAAACGTCTTAAACTGAAGAGCTTTGAGCATTTATTACAGTTCACAATTTAACCTTGTCTCCATCCCTCTACTCTCACAACCTTGTTGATCTTTCAATTGGATTTTTATTTGAACTGTTTTTCAGTGAGTTTACTAAAACATGCTTTGGGATTTGAAAAATGCAATTTCGACTGCAATTCTGATCTTTCCCTTACCAAATTGTCCAATTATAAATAACATCGTTCGAACATATAGTGAATTCTTGCCATGGCTTCATTGACCACGTCACTAGCGGACATTGATTTCAGCAACAAGATTTTACTAATTAATTATTAAATCGCTTTGTCTTCCCAAACCGAGTGACTGATGCCCTCACCCCTACTCAAGGAGAAAATATTTGGTTGTGTGCTTCCTCTGACCACCTTCCTCCACCCTCCTGCACCCTCATCATGTCAGTGAGAAATTATTGACCTCCTCCCACTTTAACAATACCCCCATACCTCTCTTTGCCCCTATACACTTCATTGTGTACCCCTCCATGTCTTAAGAAAACTGTTGTACTTAATTTCTCCTTTCTGCATTCTCTTAACTCAGTCTTGTTTCTTACAAACACTGATTGAACATAAGGCCTCTGCTATTCTTTCCCACCCACGTGTGCATACATATGCCATTATTTGATTCAGGTACACTGTTACTGCTGTGGTCCTGTTGACTGGAGGGTAATTGCCGAATATTTTCGTGTTCAGGGATCAAATTTCATAATTAACTTTTTTTCTCAGTATTTCCAGTCGGAGATCATTTAACATTGAAATGTAAACATTAGCGTTTGTTGTCTTTTTTTTTTCTTTATTTCAGATCACTCATTTGAATGCGCTCATTAACATGTTGCTGGGAGAGCTCACACCAGGTGACAGGCAAAAAATCATGACCATTTGTACCATTGATGTTCATGCCAGAGATGTGGTGGCAAAGCTTGTTACCCAAAAGGTAAATTTTTTAAATGGACGCGCTTACAAAAAGCATACCCTATCTATTTTTTTACTTCACCCTTTCTTTGTTTTTGGATTACGTCCTTTTGTGAAAGAGCAGGGTCATTAGCAGGTGGGTTTTTCATTTAGTTTTTTTTACTTCATCAATGAGAATAAAATGTCTGTCACTTAATCTTTCTTTGACCTATATAATAGGGTATAATACTAAAAAAAGGTATTGTGAATATGCATGGCAGCCGACATGAATTCAATCTGTGATCAGAAATGGAGCATGGCAATCTAAGTTATTTACGTGTCATTTAAAAAAGATAAAGTGCAGTTATTGAAAATAGTGCTAATTAAATTAGCACACACATAGGAAAATACTTTTTAGACCCGTACGAACTGAATAAGCAGAATGAAAGACAAATGATCTCAGTTTACACATTTGCGGAAGGAGTTAATAGATCCTCAGATTGAAGGTATAGATTCCCTTAAAATAAAGGCCATGAATTATTCAAAGATAGTAGTTTGCATGGCTTCTATGTAGCAGGCAGGCAGCTGCATTTACATTCAGCTTTTTAGGCTGCTCATGGTGGTTAGTGCAGCATACTCCTTTATTGAACAAGTTAGCATTATCACTGCACGCTATAAATGCTGCATTCCACGGTGGTGTGTAGTGACAGTGGAAGATGAATGGTCTTCGTACATGAGGATTTGGGAGGGACTAAAGGGTGTTAAAACACGAGTAATAGGTTGAACTGTGTAATCCTGAAATAGATAACTGGAGAGTGTGAAACTTTGTAATTTTATGGAAAGACAAGATGAAATGGTGCACTAAGATATCGGGAAAATGCAGTTTTGAGAGCATTGTGATTTTAGAATGAGAAATAATTAATATTTAACGTTAGTAATTCTATTCAGAATTAAATAGCCAAAAAAGGAATAAGTGCAGATGTCCTCAATGGATTGTATGTCGCCAAACGACTTTTCAAATTGTTTTTAAGGTAACAAGTTCACAGGCATTTGCCTGGTTGTCACAACTGCGCCATCGATTTGATGACTCTTTAAAGCACTGTTTCGCCAACATCTGCGATGCCCAGTTCCAATACTCATATGAATACCTGGGAAACACCCCTCGTCTGGTTATCACCCCACTCACTGACAGGTAAGACAGGTTTACACAATGTGTGTGGCCCTTTAAAGTAATAATTAAACTATGTTGTAAGAGTGGGTCTTCTCATGCCTTATTTGGAAAGTGGTAGCAATGGGAAATTTCGCAATCTGTTTCTCATGACGTGTTTCGATATATATTTCAAGCACTAAAGACTTAAACTGTCCATTTTTAAGCAAAGAAAGACTAGTACAAACTGGAGAGCAATACTGTCAGCACGTTTTTGTTTTGCAGGCTAATAATTATTTGTTTACAAGCATTAATTATAAAATTGATGTTAGTGTGTGTGTATATATATATATATATGTGTGTACACTTGTGCCAAACACTCCCTTCCGATACAAGTTTTTGCTGTTTGGTTAATTAAAACTGGATTTCTATATTTCGGAGGTGTCCTGATTCTCCTTGTATCGGAAGAGAGTGTTTGGCACAAGTAAATTTGGGTGTCTCCGAGGCCGACCAGGACCGCTGTGTTATAGCGTCCGCACTCCGAGGTAATTGTTTTTGTTTATATATATATATATATATATATATATATATATATATATATATATATTATATATAACATAAAAAAGGCGTGCAGTTTGATTTATTGTAACAATGGCAATTCAAACGTAGAATTTTAAACAAACAGATAGAAGAATGCCTTTCCTAGTTCACACAAAGAGTAATAGACAAAGAGGCGAGATCATCATTAAGTGATTTTTTTTAATTTACATAAAAGGTCACAGCTGACTATTTAATCCAAATTTCTATAACTTTCATCATTGTCAGATTAATCTACATTTGACTTTTACACTCGGGCATTGTTTTCACTTTCTTTTTGTATTCGTAGTTTGGTTACAGAAGTACTGTAATACAGTTTGTCTTAAACTCATATTACCGGTGGTTAGGCCATAAAAGTTAGAAAATATGATGTTAACTTGCAGAGTGTCCATAGCTCAGTCTCCTTTTTCACAAATTATATCTTGCCCCTAAATCATATTTTACACCATGAAGCACATTAGCAAATTGTTTCAGAAAACATGTAGGTGGATGTAGGAGGCTGGACTGGCTTGTAGTGAGTACCAAGGGGTACTTACACCTTGCACCAGGCCCAGTTATCCCTTATTAGTGTATAGGGTGTCTAGCAGCTTAGGCTGATAGATAATGGTAGCTTAGCAGAGCAGCTTAGGCTGAACTAGGAGACGAGTGAAGCTCCTACAGAACCACTAGTGTCATATGCACAATATCACAAGAAAACACAATACACAGATATACTAAAAATAAAGGTACTTTATTTTTATGACAATATGCCAAAAGTATCTCAGTGAGTACCCTCAGTATGAGGATAGCAAATATACACAAGATATATGTACACAATACCAAAATATGCAGTAATAGTATTAGAAAACAGTGCAAACAATGTATAGTTACAATAGGATGCAATGGGGACACATAGGGATAGGGGCAACACAAACCATATACTCCAAAAGAGGAATGCAAACTACGAATGGACCCCAAACCTATGTGACCTTGTAGAGGGTCGCTGGGACTGTAAGAAAACAGTTAGGGTTAGAAAAATAGCCCACCCCAAGACCCTTAAAAGTGAGTGCAAAGTGCACTAAAGTTCCCCAAAGGACATAGAAGTCGTGATAGGGGAATTCTGCAGGAAAGACACAAATCAGCAATGCAACAACAATGGATTTCCAGTCGAGGGTACCTGTGGAACAAGGGGACCAAGTCCAAAAGTCACAAGCAAGTCGGAGATGGGCAGATGCCCAGGAAATGCCAGCTGTGGGTGCAAAGAAGCTGCTACTGGACAGTAGAAGCTGAAGATTCTACAGGAACGACAAGGGCTAGGAACTTCCCCTTTGGAGGATGGATCCCCCACGCCGTGGAGAGTCGTGCAAAAGTGTTTTCCTGAAGAAAGACCGCCAACAAGCCTTGCTAGCTGCAAATTGTGCGGTTAGGGTTTTCGGATGCTGCTGTGGCCCAGGAGGAACCAGGATGTCGTCAATTGCGTCTGGGGACAGAGGGGGTGTCAAGCAAGACAAGGAGCCCTCTCAGAAGCAGGCAGCACCCGCAGAAGTGCTGGAACAGGCACTACGAAGTGGAGAGAAACAGTGCTCACCCGAAGTTGCACAAAGGAGTCCCACGTCGCCGGAGGACAACTTAGGAGGTCGTGCAATGCAGGTTAGAGTGCCGTGGACCCAGGCAGGACTGTGCACGGAGGCCGGAGTAGCTGCAAAAGTCGGGGTTCCCAGCAATGCAGTCTGGCGTGGGGATGCAAGGACTTACCTCCACCAAACTTGGACTGAAGAGTCACTGGACTGTGGGAGTCACTTGGACAGAGTTGCTGGATTCAAGGGACCTCGCTCGTCGTGCTGAGAGGAGACCCAGGGTACCGGTGATGCAGTCCTTTGGTGCCTACGGTTGCAGGGGGACGATTCCGTCGACCCACGGGAGATTTCTTCGGAGCTTCTAGTGCAGAGAGGAGGCAGACTACCCCCACAGCATGCACCACCAGGAAAGCAGTCGAGAAGGCGGCAGGATCAGCGTTACAGAGTTGCAGTAGTCGTCTTTGCTACTTTGTTGCAGTTTTGCAGGCTTCCAGCGCGGTCAGCAGTCGATTCCTTGGCAGAAGGTGAAGAGAGAGATGCAGAGGAACTCGGATGAGCTCTTGCATTCGTTATCTAAGGAAATCCCCAAAGCAGAGACCCTAAATAGCCAGAAAAGAGGGTTTGGATACTTAGGAGAGGAGATAGGCTAGCAACACCTGAAGGAGCCTATCAGAAGGAGTATCTGACGTCACCTGATGGCACTGGCCACTCAGAGCAGTCCAGTGAGCCAGCAGCACCTCTGTTTCCAAGATGGCAGAGGTCTGGAGCACACTGGAGGAGCTCTGGGCACCTCCCAGGGGAGGTACAGGTCAGGGGAGTGGTCACTCCCCTTTCCTTTGTCCAGTTTCGCGCCAGAGCAGGGCTAAGGGGTCCCTGAACCGGTGTAGACCGGCTTATGCAGAAATGGGCACCATGTGTGCCCATGAAAGCATTTCCAGAGGCTGGGGGAGGCTACTCCTCCCCTGCCTTCACACCATTTTCCAAAGGGAGAGGGTGTAACACCCTCTCTCAGAGGAAGTCCTTTGTTCTGCCATCCTGGGCCAGGCCTGGCTGGACCCCAGGAGGGCAGAAGCCTGTCTGAGGGGCTGGCAGCAGCAGCAGCTGCAGTGAAACCCCGGGAAAGGCAGTTTGGCAGTACCAGGGTCTGTGCTACAGACGACTGGGATCATGGGATTGTGCCAACCATGCCAGGATGGCATAGAGGGGGCAATTCCATGATCATAGACATGTTACATGGCCATATTCGGAGTTACCATTGTGAAGCTACATATAGGTAGTGACTTATATGTCGTGCACGCGTGTAATGGTGTCCCCGCACTCACAAAGTCCGGGGAATTGGCCCTGAACAATGTGGGGGCACCTTGGCTAGTGCCAGGGTGCCCTCACACTAAGTAACTTTGCACCTAACCTTTACCAGGTAAAGGTTAGACATATAGGTGACTTATAAGTTACTTAAGTGCAGTGTAAAATGGCTGTGAAATAACGTGGACGTTATTTCACTCAGGCTGCAGTGGCAGGCCTGTGTAAGAATTGTCAGAGCTCCCTATGGGTGGCAAAAGAAATGCTGCAGCCCATAGGGATCTCCTGGAACCCCAATACCCTGGGTACCTCAGTACCATATACTAGGGAATTATAAGGGTGTTCCAGTAAGCCAATAGAAATTGGTAAAATTAGTCACTAGCCTGTTAGTGACAATTTGAAAGAAATGAGAGAGCATAACCACTGAGGTTCTGATTAGCAGAGCCTCAGTGAGACAGTTAGTCATAACACAGGTAACACATTCAGGCACACTTATGAGCACTGGGGCCCTGGCTGGCAGGGTCCCAGTGACACATACAACTAAAACAACATATATACAGTGAAAAATGGGGGTAACATGCCAAGCAAGATGGTACTTTCCTACACAACCCCCCCCAAACGAAGGACAATAAGACTAGCCATGACCTGATGAGTCTTCATTGTCTAAGTGGAAATATCTGGAGAGTCCATCTGCATTGGAGTGGCTACTCCCAGGTCTATGTTCCACTGTATAGTCCATTCCCTGTAGGGATATGGACCACCTCAACAATTTAGGATTTTCACCTTTCATTTGTTTTAGCCAAAGTAGAGGTTTGTGGTCTGTCTGAACAATGAAGTGAGTGCCAAACAGGTATGGCCTCAACTTCTTCAGTGCCCAGACCACAGCAAAGGCCTCCCTCTCAATGGCAGACCAACACTTTTCTCTAGGGGTCAATCTCCTACTAATAAAAGCAACAGGTTGATCCTGGCCCTCAGAATTAAGTTGTGATAGGACTGCCCCTACTCCTAATTCAGATGCATCAGTTTGGACATATAATTTTTTAGAGTAACAAGGGCTTTTCAGGACAGGTGCAGAGCACATGGCCTGCTTCAGCTCCTCAAAAACTTTCTGACAGTTTGCTGTCCATAATACCTTTTTAGGCATTTTCTTGGATGTGAGGTCATTAAGAGGGGCTGCAATGGAGCCATAGTTCTTAATGAACCTCCTGTAATACCCAGTGAGGCCTAGGAAGGCTCTCACCTGAGTCTTAGTAGTAGAGGGAACCCAATCTACAATAGTTTGGATTTTCCCCTGAAGTGGTGCAATCTGTTCCCCACCAACAAGGTGTCCCAGATAAACCACCTTCCCCTGCCCTATCTGGCACTTTGAAGCCTTGATAGTGAGGCCTGCCTTTTGCAGGGCCTCTAAAACTTTCCATAGGTGGACCAGGTGATCATCCCAACTGGAGCTAAAGACAGCTATATCGTCCAGATATGCTGCACTAAAAGCTTCCAGCCCTTGCAGGACTGTGTTCACCAACCTCTGAAAAGTGGCAGGTGCATTTTTCAATCCAAAAGGCATTACTGTGAATTGGTAATGGCCTCCAATGGTTGAAATTGCAGTTTTAGGTTTAGCATCTTCTGATAATTTGATCTGCCAATACCCTGCAGTCAAATCAAAAGTGCTTAGATACTTGGCAGATGCCAGTGTATCTATGAGCTCATCTGCCCTGGGTATAGGGTGAGCATCAGTTTTGGTTACCTGGTTGAGACCTCTGTAGTCTACACAAAACCGCATTTCTTTCTTTCCATCCTTGGAATGAGGTTTTGGTACAAGTACCACAGGAGAAGCCCATGGACTTTCAGAGTGTTCAACCACTCCCAGTTCTAACATTTTCTGGACCTCTTGCTTTATGCAGTCCCTGACATGGTCAGGCTGCCTATAGATTTTACTTTTGACAGGCAAGCTGTCTCCAGTATCTATAGTGTGCTCACACCAAGAAGTGGTACCTGGCACAGTAGAGAAGAGTTCAGAAAACTGACCCAGGAGATTTATGCAATGGTCTTTCTGCTCAGCAGTAAGACAATCAGCTAAAACTACACCTTCCACTAGAGCATCTTGTTCTGTGGAAGAGAAGAGATCAGGTAGAGGATCACTGTCTTATTCCTGTCCCTCATCAGTTGCCATGAGCAGGGTGAGATCAGCCCTGTCATAGTAGGGTTTCAGGTGATTGACATGGAGCACCCTAAGGGGACTCCTGGCAGTGCCTAAGTCAACTAAGTAGGTGACTTCACCCTTTTTCTCAACAATTGTGTGGGGTCCACTCCATTTATCTTGGAGTGCTCTTGGGGCCACAGGCTCCAAGACCCACACTTTCTGCCCTGGTTGGTACTGAACCAAAACAGCCTTCTGGTCATGCCATTGCTTCTGGAGCTCTTGGCTGGCCTGAAGGTTTTTACTGGCCTTTTTCATGTACTCAGCCATCCTTGATCTGAGGCCAAGTACATAATCCACAATATCTTGCTTTGGAGCTTTTAAAGGTTGTTCCCAACCCTCCTTGACAAGTGTTAGTGGACCCCTAACAGGGTGTCCAAAGAGGAGTTCAAAGGGGCTGAAGCCCACTCCTTTCTGGGGTACCTCCCTGTAGGCAAAAAGGAGGCATGGTAACAGGATATCCCATCTCCTGTGGAGTTTTTCAGGGAGTCCCATAATCATGCCTTTGAGAGTTTTGTTAAATCTCTCTTGTTTGTGGATGATAGGGTGTAGTGAACTTGTAAGTCACACCACACTCCTTCCACATGGCCTTTAAGTAAGCAGACATGAAATTGCTTCCCCTGTCTGATACCACCTCTTTTGGGAAGCCCACCCTGGAAAATTTTCCCAGGAGGGCCTTTGCCACTGCAGGTGCTGTAGTGGTCCTTAGAGGAATTGCTTCAGGATATCTTGTGGCATGGTCCACTGCCACCAAGATAAACCTATTGCCTGAAGCAGTAGGAGGGTCAAGGGGGCCAACTATGTCAACCCCTACCCTTTCAAAGGGAACCCCAACCACAGGCAGTGGAATAAGGGGTGCCTTTGGAGTGCCACCTGTCTTGCCACTGGCTTGACAGGTTTCACAGGACTTGCTAAATTCTTTTGTGTCCTCTGACATTCTAGGCCAATGAAACAAGGGAACAAGTCTGTCCCAAGTTTTCATTTGTCCCAAATGTCCAGCTAGGGGAATGTCGTGGGCTAGAGTTAGGAGGAACTTTCTGTACTCCTGAGGAATCACTAACCTCCTGGCAGTTCCAGGTTTAGGATCCCTTGCTTCAGTGTACAAGAGGTTGTCCTCCCAGTAAACTCTGTGAGAGTCACTGACATCCCCATTAGCTTGTTTGACAGCTTGCTGTCTTAGACCCTCTAGTGTGGGACAGGTCTGCTGTGCCACACTCAGCTCCTCCCTGGCAGGCCCCCCTTCACCCAAAAGCTCAGCAGTGTCTGCTTCCAACTCCTCTGGTGTAGGTTCTGCACAGGGTGGAAATTCTTCTTCCTCAGAAGTAGAATCCACTGTAGAGGGAGGGATAGTAGGTAGTGCTTTACTTCTACTAGCCCTAGCTTTAGGGAGCACTTGGTCCATTGTTCCAGGATCCAAGTCACCCTGTCCTTTTTGTTTTTTGGCCTGAGCCCTGGTTAAAGCAAAGATATGCCCTGGGATGCCCAGCATTGCTGCATGGGCCTCCAACTCCACATCTGACCAAGCTGATGTCTCCAAATCATTTCCTAGTAGACAGTCTACAGGTAAATCTGTGGCTACCACAACTTTCTTTGGACCAGTAACCCCCCCCCCCCCAGTTGAGATTTACAACAGCCATGGGGTGGCTAAGTGTGTAGTTGTGAGCATCGGTTACTTGGTACTGGTGACCAAGTAGGTGTTGTTCAGGGTGGACCAGTTTCTCTGTTACCATTGTAACACTGGCACCAGTGTCCCTGTAGGCCTGAACCTCAACACCATTTATTAAGGGTAGCTGCTTGTACTTATCCATATTAAGGAGACAAGCAACTAAGGTGGCTAAATCAATAGCCCCCTCAGAGACTAACACAGTCTCTGTGGTCTCCCTAACAAGACCAACCCCAACTAAGTTACCAAAAGTGAGCCCAGCTACTCCCTTGGATTGGCTTTTAGTAGGTTTGCTCCCACCACCACAGGCTATTAGTAGGGACACTAGGTGTAGCAGTAGGGGTTGTAGTGGTAGGAGGCTTGGTGTTTTTCTTTGGACAACTGGGATCTGTTGTCCAATGGCCTTTTATTTTACATAAATAGCACCATGGTTTCTTTTCTTTGTTTTGATTAGAAGAGGATTTGGGCCCACCACCCCCCCCCCCCAGAGTGTTTTTGTGGGCCTGATGAAGACTCATTTTTATATTTGTCCCCACCCTTGTCAGAAGACTTACCATCCTTCTTCTTGTTGCCATCTTTGTCACCCCCTGTATGAACTTTTCTGTTCACCCATGTTCTGACCCATTTGTCTGCCTTCTTTCCCAATTCTTGGGGAGAGGTCAGATCAGAGTCCACAAAGTACTGGTGCAACAAATCAGACACACAATTATTAAGAATATGCTCTCTCAGGATCAAGTTATACAGGCTGTCATAATCAGTAACTTTACTGCCATGTAACCACCCCTCCAAGGCCTTCACTGAATGGTCAATGAAATCAACCCAGTCTTGTGAAGACTCCTTTTTGGTCTCTCTGAACTTTATCCTGTATTGTTCAGTGGTTAAGCCATAACCATCCAGGAGTGCATTCTTAAGAACTGTAAAATTATTGGCATCACTTTCTTTCACAGCAAGGAGCCTATCACTACTTTTTCCACTAAATGATAGCCATAGGATAGCAGCCCACTGCCTTTGAGGGACATCCTGTACAACACAGGCCCTCTCAAGTGCAGCAAACCACCTGTTTATGTCATCCCCCTCCTTATAAGGGGGAACTATCTTATGCAGATTCCTGGAATCATGCTCTTTTGCAGGATGACTATGGGGAATACTGCTGCTGCCACCATGGGTTTCTAAACCCAACTTCTGTCTTTCCTTCTCTAGTTCTAAGGACTGTCTATCCAAATCCAGCTGTTGCTTCTTAAGCTTCAGTCTGGTTTGTTCCACTCTCAACTTATTGAGTTCCCTTTCTAACATTCTGTCATCTGGGTTGGTGGGAGGGACATGTCTTGAAACAGAGGTATGATGAGAATTGACAGAAGGAGACCTATCCCTTACAGAAGGCACCCTAACAGCTTGGTTAACCGAAACATCACTTCTACTGTGGTGAGAAGGAATACTCTTGTTAAGATGTGAGACAACACTATCTGTATGGTGTGACTCAACCTCAGTACCAACTATGCTAGGCTGTCTAGTATTGGGCAGGCTAGGAAGTTTATTTCCTGAATATTTTCCTAGGGGAGTCCCTGGATCAGATTGGGAACCATTAGCTACTTTTTCAACAGATGGGGCCCTTCTGGCCTTATCTTGTTCTCTAAGCATGTTAAGCAATAATTCCAAAGAAGGAATCTTCCCTACACTCAAACCTCTCTCTATGCAGAGACTCCTTGCTCCTTTCCAGCTAAGGTGATCATATGCAAGTTTGGACAGATCAACATTTTGGCCTGTGCCAGACATTTTTAGAGAGAGTTTAAGTTTTCAGAACTTTTAGAAAGACAGAAAAAAAAACTTTTTAAACTTTTAAGAACTTCTTAGAAAGTTTAGAGGTACTTTTCAGCACTTTAGAAAAGAGGTGAGAAAAGAAATGCAAAACATTTTGGTTAGGTGTACATACACTGAACTTGTTTTGTATATTTTTCTCTTATGAAAAGTACAATGACAAAAGTGGTAAGTAGTCTCAAAGCACTTATCCCACCGCTGCACAACCAATGTAGGAGGCTGGACTGGCTTGTAGTGAGTACCAAGGGGTACTTACACCTTGCACCAGGCCCAGTTATCCCTTATTAGTGTATAGGGTGTCTAGCAGCTTAGGCTGATAGATAATGGTAGCTTAGCAGAGCATCTTAGGCTGAACTAGGAGACAAGTGAAGCTCCTACAGTACCACTAGTGTCATATGCACAATATCATAAGAAAACACAATACACAGATATACTAAAAATAAAGGTACTTTATTTTTATGACAATATGCCAAAAGTATCTCAGTGAGTACCCTCAGTATGAGGATAGCAAATATACACAAGATATATGTACACAATACCAAAATATGCAGTAATAGTATTAGAAAACAGTGCAAACAATGTATAGTTACAATAGGATGCAATGGGGACACATAGGGATAGGGGCAACACAAACCATATACTCCAAAAGTGGAATGCGAACCACGAATTGACCCCAAACCTATGTGACCTTGTAGAGGGTCACTGGGACTGTAAGAAAACAGTTAGGGTTAGAAAAATAGCCCACCCCAAGACCCTTAAAAGTGAGTGCAAAGTGCACTAAAGTTCCCCAAAGGACATAGAAGTCGTGATAGGGGAATTCTGCAGAAAAGACACAAATCAGCAATGCAACAACGATGGATTTCCAGTCGAGGGTACCTGTGGAACAAGGGGACCAAGTCCAAAAGTCACAAGCAAGTCGGAGATGGGCAGATGCCCAGGAAATGCCAGCTGTGGGTGCAAAGAAGCTGCTACTGGACAGTATAAGCTGAAGATTCTGCAGGAACGACAAGGGCTAGGAACTTCCCCTTTGGAGGATAGATCCTCCACGCCGTGGAGAGTCGTGCAGAAGTGTTTTCCTGAAGAAAGACTGCCAACAAGCCTTGCTAGCTGCAAATCGTGCAGTTAGGGTTTTTGGATGCTGCTGTGGCCCAGGAGGGACCAGGATGTCGCCAATTGTGTCTGGGGATAGAGGGGGCATCGAGCAAGACAAGGAGCCCTCTCAGAAGCAGGCATCACCCGCAAAAGTGCTAGAACAGGCACTACAAAATGGAGAGAAACGGTGCTCACCCGAAGTCGCACAAAGGAGTCCCACGTCGCCGGAGGACAACTTAGGAGGTCGTGCAATGCAGGTTAGAGTGCCGTGGACCCAGGCTGGATTGTGCACAAAGGATTTCCGCCGGAAGTGCACGGAGGCCAGAGTAGCTGCAAAAGTCGGGGTTCCCAGCAATGCAGTCTGGCGTGGGGAGGCAAGGACTTACCTCCACCAAACTTGGACTGAAGAGTCACTGGACTGTGGGAGTCACTTGGACAGAGTTGCTGGATTCAAGGGACCTCGCTCGTCGTGCTGAGAGGAGACCCAGGGTACCAGTGATGCAGTTCTTTGGTGCCTGCGGTTGCAGGGGGACGATTCCGTCGACCCACGGGAGATTTCTTCGGAGCTTCTAGTGCAGAGAGGAGGCAGACTACCCCCACAGCATGCACCACCAGGAAAGCAGTCGAGAAGGCGGCAGGATCAGCGTTACAGAGTTGCAGTAGTCGTCTTTGCTACTTTGTTGCAGTTTTGCAGGCTTCCAGCGCGGTCAGCAGTCGATTCCTTGGCAGAAGGTGAAGAGAGAGATGCAGAGGATCTCGGATGAGCTCTTGCATTAGTTATCTAAGGAAATCCCCAAAGCAGAGACCCTAAATAGCCAGAAAAGAGGGTTTGGCTACTTAGGAGAGGAGATAGGCTAGCAACACCTGAAGGAGCCTATCTGAAGGAGTATCTGACGTCACCTGATGGCACTGGCCACTCAGAGCAGTCCAGTGTGCCAGCAGCACCTCTGTTTCCAAGATGGCAGAGGTCTGGAGCACACTGGAGGAGCTCTGGGCACCTCCCAGGGGAGGTACAGGTCAGGGGAGTGGTCACTCCCCTTTCCTTTGTCCAGTTTCGCGCCAGAGCAGGGCTAAGGGGTCCCTGAACCGGTGTAGACTGGCTTATGCAGAAATGGGCACCATGTGTGCCCATGAAAGCATTTCCAGAGGCTGGGGGAGGCTACTCCTCCCCTGCCTTCACACCATTTTCCAAAGGGAGAGGGTGTAACACCCTCTCTCAGAGGAAGTCCTTTGTTATGCCATCCTGGGCCAGGCCTGGCTGGACCCCAGGAGGGCAGAAGCCTGTCTGAGGGGCTGGCAGCAGCAGCAGCTGCAGTGAAACCCCGGGAAAGGCAGTTTGGCAGTACCAGGGTCTGTGCTACAGACCACTGGGATCATGGGATTGTGCCAACCATGCCAGGATGGCATAGAGGGGGCAATTCCATGATCATAGACATGTTACATGGCCATATTCGGAGTTACCATTGTGAAGCTACATATAGGTAGTGACTTATATGTCGTGCACGCGTGTAATGGTGTCCCCGCACTCACAAAGTCCGGGGAATTAGCCCTGAACAATGTGGGGGCACCTTGGCTAGTGCCAGGGTGCCCTCACACTAAGTAACTTTGCACCTAACCTTTACCAGGTAAAGGTTAGACATATAGGTGACTTATAAGTTACTTAAGTGCAGTGTAAAATGGCTGTGAAATAACGTGGACGTTATTTCACTCAGGCTGCAGTGGCAGGCCTGTGTAAGAATTGTCAGAGCTCCCTATGGGTGGCAAAAGAAATGCTGCAGCCCATAGGGATCTCCTGGAACCCCAATACCCTGGGTACCTCAGTACCATATACTAGGGAATTATAAGGGTGTTCCAGTAAGCCAATAGAAATTGGTAAAATTAGTCACTAGCCTGTTAGTGACAATTTGAAAGAAATGAGAGAGCATAACCACTGAGGTTCTGATTAGCAGAGCCTCAGTGAGACAGTTAGTCATAACACAGGTAACACATTCAGGCACACTTATGAGCACTGGGGCCCTGGCTGGCAGGGTCCCAGTGACACATACAACTAAAACAACATATATACAGTGAAAAATGGGGGTAACATGCCAAGCAAGATGGTACTTTCCTACACAACCCCCCCAAAGAAGGACAATAAGACTAGCTATGACCTGATGAGTCTTCATTGTCTAAGTGGAAATATCTGGAGAGTCCATCTGCATTGGAGTGGCTACTCCCAGGTCTATGTTCCACTGTATAGTCCATTCCCTGTAGGGATATGGACCACCTCAACAATTTAGGATTTTCACCTTTCATTTGTTTTAGCCAAAGTAGAGGTTTGTGGTCTGTCTGAACAATGAAGTGAGTGCCAAACAGGTATGGCCTCAACTTCTTCAGTGCCCAGACCACAGCAAAGGCCTCCCTCTCAATGGCAGACCAACGCTTTTCTCTAGGGGTCAATCTCCTACTAATAAAAGCAACAGGTTGATCCTGGCCCTCAGAATTAAGTTGTGATAGGACTGCCCCTACTCCTAATTCAGATGCATCAGTTTGGACATAGAATTTTTTAGAGTAACAAGGGCTTTTCAGGACAGGTGCAGAGCACATGGCCTGCTTCAGCTCCTCAAAAACTTTCTGACAGTTTGCTGTCCATAATACCTTTTTAGGCATTTTCTTGGATGTGAGGTCATTAAGAGGGGCTGCAATGGAGCCATAGTTCTTAATGAACCTCCTGTAATACCCAGTGAGGCCTAGGAAGGCTCTCACCTGAGTCTTAGTAGTAGAGGGAACCCAATCTACAATAGTTTGGATTTTCCCCTGAAGTGGTGCAATCTGTTCCCCACCAACAAGGTGTCCCAGATAAACCACCTTCCCCTGCCCTATCTGGCACTTTGAAGCCTTGATAGTGAGGCCTGCCTTTTGCAGGGCCTCTAAAACTTTCCATAGGTGGACCAGGTGATCATCCCAACTGGAGCTAAAGACAGCTATATCGTCCAGATATGCTGCACTAAAAGCTTCCAGCCCTTGCAGGACTGTGTTCACCAACCTCTGAAAAGTGGCAGGTGCATTTTTCAATCCAAAAGGCATTACTGTGAATTGGTAATGGCCTCCAATGGTTGAAATTGCAGTTTTAGGTTTAGCATCTTCTGATAATTTGATCTGCCAATACCCTGCAGTCAAATCAAAAGTGCTTAGATACTTGGCAGATGCCAGTGTATCTATGAGCTCATCTGCCCTGGGTATAGGGTGAGCATCAGTTTTGGTTACCTGGTTGAGACCTCTGTAGTCTACACAAAACCGCATTTCTTTCTTTCCATCCTTGGAATGAGGTTTTGGTACAAGTACCACAGGAGAAGCCCATGGACTTTCAGAGTGTTCAACCACTCCCAGTTCTAACATTTTCTGGACCTCTTGCTTTATGCAGTCCCTGACATGGTCAGGCTGCCTATAGATTTTACTTTTGACAGGCAAGCTGTCTCCAGTATCTATAGTGTGCTCACACCAAGAAGTGGTACCTGGCACAGTAGAGAAGAGTTCAGAAAACTGACCCAGGAGATTTATGCAATGGTCTTTCTGCTCAGCAGTAAGACAATCAGCTAAAACTACACCTTCCACTAGAGCATCTTGTTCTGTGGAAGAGAAGAGATCAGGTAGAGGATCACTGTCTTATTCCTGTCCCTCATCAGTTGCCATGAGCAGGGTGAGATCAGCCCTGTCATAGTAGGGTTTCAGGTGATTGACATGGAGCACCCTAAGGGGACTCCTGGCAGTGCCTAAGTCAACTAAGTAGGTGACTTCACCCTTTTTCTCAACAATTGTGTGGGGTCCACTCCATTTATCTTGGAGTGCTCTTGGGGCCACAGGCTCCAAGACCCACACTTTCTGCCCTGGTTGGTACTGAACCAAAACAGCCTTCTGGTCATGCCATTGCTTCTGGAGCTCTTGGCTGGCCTGAAGGTTTTTACTGGCCTTTTTCATGTACTCAGCCATCCTTGATCTGAGGCCAAGTACATAATCCACAATATCTTGCTTTGGAGCTTTTAAAGGTTGTTCCCAACCCTCCTTGACAAGTGTTAGTGGACCCCTAACAGGGTGTCCAAAGAGGAGTTCAAAGGGGCTGAAGCCCACTCCTTTCTGGGGTACCTCCCTGTAGGCAAAAAGGAGGCATGGTAACAGGATATCCCATCTCCTGTGGAGTTTTTCAGGGAGTCCCATAATCATGCCTTTGAGAGTTTTGTTAAATCTCTCTTGTTTGTGGATGATAGGGTGTAGTGAACTTGTAAGTCACACCACACTCCTTCCACATGGCCTTTAAGTAAGCAGACATGAAATTGCTTCCCCTGTCTGATACCACCTCTTTTGGGAAGCCCACCCTGGAAAATTTTCCCAGGAGGGCCTTTGCCACTGCAGGTGCTGTAGTGGTCCTTAGAGGAATTGCTTCAGGATATCTTGTGGCATGGTCCACTGCCACCAAGATAAACCTATTGCCTGAAGCAGTAGGAGGGTCAAGGGGGCCAACTATGTCAACCCCTACCCTTTCAAAGGGAACCCCAACCACAGGCAGTGGAATAAGGGGTGCCTTTGGAGTGCCACCTGTCTTGCCACTGGCTTGACAGGTTTCACAGGACTTGCTAAATTCTTTTGTGTCCTCTGACATTCTAGGCCAATGAAACAAGGGAACAAGTCTGTCCCAAGTTTTCATTTGTCCCAAATGTCCAGCTAGGGGAATGTCGTGGGCTAGAGTTAGGAGGAACTTTCTGTACTCCTGAGGAATCACTAACCTCCTGGCAGTTCCAGGTTTAGGATCCCTTGCTTCAGTGTACAAGAGGTTGTCCTCCCAGTAAACTCTGTGAGAGTCACTGACATCCCCATTAGCTTGTTTGACAGCTTGCTGTCTTAGACCCTCTAGTGTGGGACAGGTCTGCTGTGCCACACTCAGCTCCTCCCTGGCAGGCCCCCCTTCACCCAAAAGCTCAGCAGTGTCTGCTTCCAACTCCTCTGGTGTAGGTTCTGCACAGGGTGGAAATTCTTCTTCCTCAGAAGTAGAATCCACTGTAGAGGGAGGGATAGTAGGTAGTGCTTTACTTCTACTAGCCCTAGCTTTAGGGAGCACTTGGTCCATTGTTCCAGGATCCAAGTCACCCTGTCCTTTTTGTTTTTTGGCCTGAGCCCTGGTTAAAGCAAAGATATGCCCTGGGATGCCCAGCATTGCTGCATGGGCCTCCAACTCCACATCTGACCAAGCTGATGTCTCCAAATCATTTCCTAGTAGACAGTCTACAGGTAAATCTGTGGCTACCACAACTTTCTTTGGACCAGTAACCCCCCCCCCCCCAGTTGAGATTTACAACAGCCATGGGGTGGCTAAGTGTGTAGTTGTGAGCATCGGTTACTTGGTACTGGTGACCAAGTAGGTGTTGTTCAGGGTGGACCAGTTTCTCTGTTACCATTGTAACACTGGCACCAGTGTCCCTGTAGGCCTGAACCTCAACACCATTTATTAAGGGTAGCTGCTTGTACTTATCCATATTAAGGAGACAAGCAACTAAGGTGGCTAAATCAATAGCCCCCTCAGAGACTAACACAGTCTCTGTGGTCTCCCTAACAAGACCAACCCCAACTAAGTTACCAAAAGTGAGCCCAGCTACTCCCTTGGATTGGCTTTTAGTAGGTTTGCTCCCACCACCACAGGCTATTAGTAGGGACACTAGGTGTAGCAGTAGGGGTTGTAGTGGTAGGAGGCTTGGTGTTTTTCTTTGGACAACTGGGATCTGTTGTCCAATGGCCTTTTATTTTACATAAATAGCACCATGGTTTCTTTTCTTTGTTTTGATTAGAAGAGGATTTGGGCCCACCACCCCCCCCCCCCAGAGTGTTTTTGTGGGCCTGATGAAGACTCATTTTTATATTTGTCCCCACCCTTGTCAGAAGACTTACCATCCTTCTTCTTGTTGCCATCTTTGTCACCCCCTGTATGAACTTTTCTGTTCACCCATGTTCTGACCCATTTGTCTGCCTTCTTTCCCAATTCTTGGGGAGAGGTCAGATCAGAGTCCACAAAGTACTGGTGCAACAAATCAGACACACAATTATTAAGAATATGCTCTCTCAGGATCAAGTTATACAGGCTGTCATAATCAGTAACTTTACTGCCATGTAACCACCCCTCCAAGGCCTTCACTGAATGGTCAATGAAATCAACCCAGTCTTGTGAAGACTCCTTTTTGGTCTCTCTGAACTTTATCCTGTATTGTTCAGTGGTTAAGCCATAACCATCCAGGAGTGCATTCTTAAGAACTGTAAAATTATTGGCATCACTTTCTTTCACAGCAAGGAGCCTATCACTACTTTTTCCACTAAATGATAGCCATAGGATAGCAGCCCACTGCCTTTGAGGGACATCCTGTACAACACAGGCCCTCTCAAGTGCAGCAAACCACCTGTTTATGTCATCCCCCTCCTTATAAGGGGGAACTATCTTATGCAGATTCCTGGAATCATGCTCTTTTGCAGGATGACTATGGGGAATACTGCTGCTGCCACCATGGGTTTCTAAACCCAACTTCTGTCTTTCCTTCTCTAGTTCTAAGGACTGTCTATCCAAATCCAGCTGTTGCTTCTTAAGCTTCAGTCTGGTTTGTTCCACTCTCAACTTATTGAGTTCCCTTTCTAACATTCTGTCATCTGGGTTGGTGGGAGGGACATGTCTTGAAACAGAGGTATGATGAGAATTGACAGAAGGAGACCTATCCCTTACAGAAGGCACCCTAACAGCTTGGTTAACCGAAACATCACTTCTACTGTGGTGAGAAGGAATACTCTTGTTAAGATGTGAGACAACACTATCTGTATGGTGTGACTCAACCTCAGTACCAACTATGCTAGGCTGTCTAGTATTGGGCAGGCTAGGAAGTTTATTTCCTGAATATTTTCCTAGGGGAGTCCCTGGATCAGATTGGGAACCATTAGCTACTTTTTCAACAGATGGGGCCCTTCTGGCCTTATCTTGTTCTCTAAGCATGTTAAGCAATAATTCCAAAGAAGGAATCTTCCCTACACTCAAACCTCTCTCTATGCAAAGACTCCTTGCTCCTTTCCAGCTAAGGTGATCATATGCAAGTTTGGACAGATCAACATTTTGGCCTGTGCCAGACATTTTTAGAGAGAGTTTAAGTTTTCAGAACTTTTAGAAAGACAGAAAAAAAAACTTTTTAAACTTTTAAGAACTTCTTAGAAAGTTTAGAGGTACTTTTCAGCACTTTAGAAAAGAGGTGAGAAAAGAAATGCAAAACATTTTGGTTAGGTGTACATACACTGAACTTGTTTTGTATATTTTTCTCTTATGAAAAGTACAATGACAAAAGTGGTAAGTAGTCTCAAAGCACTTATCCCACCGCTGCACAACCAATGTAGGAGGCTGGACTGGCTTGTAGTGAGTACCAAGGGGTACTTACACCTTGCACCAGGCCCAGTTATCCCTTATTAGTGTATAGGGTGTCTAGCAGCTTAGGCTGATAGATAATGGTAGCTTAGCAGAGCATCTTAGGCTGAACTAGGAGACAAGTGAAGCTCCTACAGTACCACTAGTGTCATATGCACAATATCATAAGAAAACACAATACACAGATATACTAAAAATAAAGGTACTTTATTTTTATGACAATATGCCAAAAGTATCTCAGTGAGTACCCTCAGTATGAGGATAGCAAATATACACAAGATATATGTACACAATACCAAAATATGCAGTAATAGTATTAGAAAACAGTGCAAACAATGTATAGTTACAATAGGATGCAATGGGGACACATAGGGATAGGGGCAACACAAACCATATACTCCAAAAGTGGAATGCGAACCACGAATTGACCCCAAACCTATGTGACCTTGTAGAGGGTCACTGGGACTGTAAGAAAACAGTTAGGGTTAGAAAAATAGCCCACCCCAAGACCCTTAAAAGTGAGTGCAAAGTGCACTAAAGTTCCCCAAAGGACATAGAAGTCGTGATAGGGGAATTCTGCAGAAAAGACACAAATCAGCAATGCAACAACGATGGATTTCCAGTCGAGGGTACCTGTGGAACAAGGGGACCAAGTCCAAAAGTCACAAGCAAGTCGGAGATGGGCAGATGCCCAGGAAATGCCAGCTGTGGGTGCAAAGAAGCTGCTACTGGACAGTATAAGCTGAAGATTCTGCAGGAACGACAAGGGCTAGGAACTTCCCCTTTGGAGGATAGATCCTCCACGCCGTGGAGAGTCGTGCAGAAGTGTTTTCCTGAAGAAAGACTGCCAACAAGCCTTGCTAGCTGCAAATCGTGCAGTTAGGGTTTTTGGATGCTGCTGTGGCCCAGGAGGGACCAGGATGTCGCCAATTGTGTCTGGGGATAGAGGGGGCATCGAGCAAGACAAGGAGCCCTCTCAGAAGCAGGCATCACCCGCAAAAGTGCTAGAACAGGCACTACAAAATGGAGAGAAACGGTGCTCACCCGAAGTCGCACAAAGGAGTCCCACGTCGCCGGAGGACAACTTAGGAGGTCGTGCAATGCAGGTTAGAGTGCCGTGGACCCAGGCTGGATTGTGCACAAAGGATTTCCGCCGGAAGTGCACGGAGGCCAGAGTAGCTGCAAAAGTCGGGGTTCCCAGCAATGCAGTCTGGCGTGGGGAGGCAAGGACTTACCTCCACCAAACTTGGACTGAAGAGTCACTGGACTGTGGGAGTCACTTGGACAGAGTTGCTGGATTCAAGGGACCTCGCTCGTCATGCTGAGAGGAGACCCAGGGTACCAGTGATGCAGTTCTTTGGTGCCTGCGGTTGCAGGGGGACGATTCCGTCGACCCACGGGAGATTTCTTCGGAGCTTCTAGTGCAGAGAGGAGGCAGACTACCCCCACAGCATGCACCACCAGGAAAGCAGTCGAGAAGGCGGCAGGATCAGCGTTACAGAGTTGCAGTAGTCGTCTTTGCTACTTTGTTGCAGTTTTGCAGGCTTCCAGCGCGGTCAGCAGTCGATTCCTTGGCAGAAGGTGAAGAGAGAGATGCAGAGGATCTCGGATGAGCTCTTGCATTAGTTATCTAAGGAAATCCCCAAAGCAGAGACCCTAAATAGCCAGAAAAGAGGGTTTGGCTACTTAGGAGAGGAGATAGGCTAGCAACACCTGAAGGAGCCTATCTGAAGGAGTATCTGACGTCACCTGATGGCACTGGCCACTCAGAGCAGTCCAGTGTGCCAGCAGCACCTCTGTTTCCAAGATGGCAGAGGTCTGGAGCACACTGGAGGAGCTCTGGGCACCTCCCAGGGGAGGTACAGGTCAGGGGAGTGGTCACTCCCCTTTCCTTTGTCCAGTTTCGCGCCAGAGCAGGGCTAAGGGGTCCCTGAACCGGTGTAGACTGGCTTATGCAGAAATGGGCACCATGTGTGCCCATGAAAGCATTTCCAGAGGCTGGGGGAGGCTACTCCTCCCCTGCCTTCACACCATTTTCCAAAGGGAGAGGGTGTAACACCCTCTCTCAGAGGAAGTCCTTTGTTCTGCCATCCTGGGCCAGGCCTGGCTGGACCCCAGGAGGGCAGAAGCCTGTCTGAGGGGCTGGCAGCAGCAGCAGCTGCAGTGAAACCCCGGGAAAGGCAGTTTGGCAGTACCAGGGTCTGTGCTACAGACCACTGGGATCATGGGATTGTGCCAACCATGCCAGGATGGCATAGAGGGGGCAATTCCATGATCATAGACATGTTACATGGCCATATTCGGAGTTACCATTGTGAAGCTACATATAGGTAGTGACTTATATGTCGTGCACGCGTGTAATGGTGTCCCCGCACTCACAAAGTCCGGGGAATTAGCCCTGAACAATGTGGGGGCACCTTGGCTAGTGCCAGGGTGCCCTCACACTAAGTAACTTTGCACCTAACCTTTACCAGGTAAAGGTTAGACATATAGGTGACTTATAAGTTACTTAAGTGCAGTGTAAAATGGCTGTGAAATAACGTGGACGTTATTTCACTCAGGCTGCAGTGGCAGGCCTGTGTAAGAATTGTCAGAGCTCCCTATGGGTGGCAAAAGAAATGCTGCAGCCCATAGGGATCTCCTGGAACCCCAATACCCTGGGTACCTCAGTACCATATACTAGGGAATTATAAGGGTGTTCCAGTAAGCCAATAGAAATTGGTAAAATTAGTCACTAGCCTGTTAGTGACAATTTGAAAGAAATGAGAGAGCATAACCACTGAGGTTCTGATTAGCAGAGCCTCAGTGAGACAGTTAGTCATAACACAGGTAACACATTCAGGCACACTTATGAGCACTGGGGCCCTGGCTGGCAGGGTCCCAGTGACACATACAACTAAAACAACATATATACAGTGAAAAATGGGGGTAACATGCCAAGCAAGATGGTACTTTCCTACACAACCCCCCCAAAGAAGGACAATAAGACTAGCTATGACCTGATGAGTCTTCATTGTCTAAGTGGAAATATCTGGAGAGTCCATCTGCATTGGAGTGGCTACTCCCAGGTCTATGTTCCACTGTATAGTCCATTCCCTGTAGGGATATGGACCACCTCAACAATTTAGGATTTTCACCTTTCATTTGTTTTAGCCAAAGTAGAGGTTTGTGGTCTGTCTGAACAATGAAGTGAGTGCCAAACAGGTATGGCCTCAACTTCTTCAGTGCCCAGACCACAGCAAAGGCCTCCCTCTCAATGGCAGACCAACGCTTTTCTCTAGGGGTCAATCTCCTACTAATAAAAGCAACAGGTTGATCCTGGCCCTCAGAATTAAGTTGTGATAGGACTGCCCCTACTCCTAATTCAGATGCATCAGTTTGGACATAGAATTTTTTAGAGTAACAAGGGCTTTTCAGGACAGGTGCAGAGCACATGGCCTGCTTCAGCTCCTCAAAAACTTTCTGACAGTTTGCTGTCCATAATACCTTTTTAGGCATTTTCTTGGATGTGAGGTCATTAAGAGGGGCTGCAATGGACCCATAGTTCTTAATGAACCTCCTGTAATACCCAGTGAGGCCTAGGAAGGCTCTCACCTGAGTCTTAGTAGTAGAGGGAACCCAATCTACAATAGTTTGGATTTTCCCCTGAAGTGGTGCAATCTGTTCCCCACCAACAAGGTGTCCCAGATAAACCACCTTCCCCTGCCCTATCTGGCACTTTGAAGCCTTGATAGTGAGGCCTGCCTTTTGCAGGGCCTCTAAAACTTTCCATAGGTGGACCAGGTGATCATCCCAACTGGAGCTAAAGACAGCTATATCGTCCAGATATGCTGCACTAAAAGCTTCCAGCCCTTGCAGGACTGTGTTCACCAACCTCTGAAAAGTGGCAGGTGCATTTTTCAATCCAAAAGGCATTACTGTGAATTGGTAATGGCCTCCAATGGTTGAAATTGCAGTTTTAGGTTTAGCATCTTCTGATAATTTGATCTGCCAATACCCTGCAGTCAAATCAAAAGTGCTTAGATACTTGGCAGATGCCAGTGTATCTATGAGCTCATCTGCCCTGGGTATAGGGTGAGCATCAGTTTTGGTTACCTGGTTGAGACCTCTGTAGTCTACACAAAACCGCATTTCTTTCTTTCCATCCTTGGAATGAGGTTTTGGTACAAGTACCACAGGAGAAGCCCATGGACTTTCAGAGTGTTCAACCACTCCCAGTTCTAACATTTTCTGGACCTCTTGCTTTATGCAGTCCCTGACATGGTCAGGCTGCCTATAGATTTTACTTTTGACAGGCAAGCTGTCTCCAGTATCTATAGTGTGCTCACACCAAGAAGTGGTACCTGGCACAGTAGAGAAGAGTTCAGAAAACTGACCCAGGAGATTTATGCAATGGTCTTTCTGCTCAGCAGTAAGACAATCAGCTAAAACTACACCTTCCACTAGAGCATCTTGTTCTGTGGAAGAGAAGAGATCAGGTAGAGGATCACTGTCTTATTCCTGTCCCTCATCAGTTGCCATGAGCAGGGTGAGATCAGCCCTGTCATAGTAGGGTTTCAGGTGATTGACATGGAGCACCCTAAGGGGACTCCTGGCAGTGCCTAAGTCAACTAAGTAGGTGACTTCACCCTTTTTCTCAACAATTGTGTGGGGTCCACTCCATTTATCTTGGAGTGCTCTTGGGGCCACAGGCTCCAAGACCCACACTTTCTGCCCTGGTTGGTACTGAACCAAAACAGCCTTCTGGTCATGCCATTGCTTCTGGAGCTCTTGGCTGGCCTGAAGGTTTTTACTGGCCTTTTTCATGTACTCAGCCATCCTTGATCTGAGGCCAAGTACATAATCCACAATATCTTGCTTTGGAGCTTTTAAAGGTTGTTCCCAACCCTCCTTGACAAGTGTTAGTGGACCCCTAACAGGGTGTCCAAAGAGGAGTTCAAAGGGGCTGAAGCCCACTCCTTTCTGGGGTACCTCCCTGTAGGCAAAAAGGAGGCATGGTAACAGGATATCCCATCTCCTGTGGAGTTTTTCAGGGAGTCCCATAATCATGCCTTTGAGAGTTTTGTTAAATCTCTCTTGTTTGTGGATGATAGGGTGTAGTGAACTTGTAAGTCACACCACACTCCTTCCACATGGCCTTTAAGTAAGCAGACATGAAATTGCTTCCCCTGTCTGATACCACCTCTTTTGGGAAGCCCACCCTGGAAAATTTTCCCAGGAGGGCCTTTGCCACTGCAGGTGCTGTAGTGGTCCTTAGAGGAATTGCTTCAGGATATCTTGTGGCATGGTCCACTGCCACCAAGATAAACCTATTGCCTGAAGCAGTAGGAGGGTCAAGGGGGCCAACTATGTCAACCCCTACCCTTTCAAAGGGAACCCCAACCACAGGCAGTGGAATAAGGGGTGCCTTTGGAGTGCCACCTGTCTTGCCACTGGCTTGACAGGTTTCACAGGACTTGCTAAATTCTTTTGTGTCCTCTGACATTCTAGGCCAATGAAACAAGGGAACAAGTCTGTCCCAAGTTTTCATTTGTCCCAAATGTCCAGCTAGGGGAATGTCGTGGGCTAGAGTTAGGAGGAACTTTCTGTACTCCTGAGGAATCACTAACCTCCTGGCAGTTCCAGGTTTAGGATCCCTTGCTTCAGTGTACAAGAGGTTGTCCTCCCAGTAAACTCTGTGAGAGTCACTGACATCCCCATTAGCTTGTTTGACAGCTTGCTGTCTTAGACCCTCTAGTGTGGGACAGGTCTGCTGTGCCACACTCAGCTCCTCCCTGGCAGGCCCCCCTTCACCCAAAAGCTCAGCAGTGTCTGCTTCCAGCTCCTCTGGTGTAGGTTCTGCACAGGGTGGAAATTCTTCTTCCTCAGAAGTAGAATCCACTGTAGAGGGAGGGATAGTAGGTAGTGCTTTACTTCTACTAGCCCTAGCTTTAGGGAGCACTTGGTCCATTGTTCCAGGATCCAAGTCACCCTGTCCTTTTTGTTTTTTGGCCTGAGCCCTGGTTAAAGCAAAAATATGCCCTGGGATGCCCAGCATTGCTGCATGGACCTCCAACTCCACATCTGACCAAGCTGATGTCTCCAAATCATTTCCTAGTAGACAGTCTACAGGTAAATCTGTGGCTACCACAACTTTCTTTGGACCAGTAACCCCCCCCCCCCCCCCCCCAGTTGAGATTTACAACAGCCATGGGGTGGCTAAGTGTGTTGTTGTGAGCATCGGTTACTTGGTACTGGTGACCAAGTAGGTGTTGTTCAGGGTGGACCAGTTTCTCTGTTACCATTGTAACACTGGCACCAGTGTCCCTGTAGGCCTGAACCTCAACACCATTTATTAAGGGTAGCTGCTTGTACTTATCCATATTAAGGGGACAAGCAACTAAGGTGGCTAAATCAATAGCCCCCTCAGAGACTAACGCAGCCTCTGTGGTCTCCCTAACAAGACCAACCCCAACTAAGTTACCAAAAGTGAGCCCAGCTACTCCCTTGGATTGGCTTTTAGTAGGTTTGCTCCCACCACCACAGGCTATTAGTAGGGACACTAGGTGTAGCAGTAGGGGTTGTAGTGGTAGGAGGCTTGGTGCTTTTCTTTGGACAACTGGGATCTGTTGTCCAATGGCCTTTTATTTTACATAAATAGCACCATGGTTTCTTTTCTTTGTTTTGATTAGAAGAGGATTTGGGCACACCACCCCCCCCCCCCCAAAGTGTTTTTGTGGGCCTGATGAAGACTCATTTTTAGATTTGTCCCCACCCTTGTCAGAAGACTTACCATCCTTCTTCTTGTTGCCATCTTTGTCACCCCCTGTATGAACTTTTCTGTTCACCCATGTTCTGACCCATTTGTCTGCCTTCTTTCCCAATTCTTGGGGAGAGGTCAGATCAGAGTCCACCAAGTACTGGTGCAACAAATCAGACACACAATTATTAAGAATATGCTCTCTCAGGATCAAGTTATACAGGCTGTCATTATCAGTAACTTTACTGCCATGTAATCACCCCTCCAAGGCCTTCACTGAATGGTCAATGAAATCAACCCAGTCTTGTGAAGACTCCTTTTTGGTCTCTCTGAACTTTATCCTGTATTGTTCAGTGGTTAAGCCATAACCATTCAGGAGTGCATTCTTAAGAACTGTAAAATTATTGGCATCACTTTCTTTCACAGTAAGGAGCCTATCACTACTTTTTCCACTAAATGATAGCCATAGGATAGCAGCCCACTGCCTTTGAGGGACATCCTGTACAACACAGGCCCTCTCAAGTGAGGAAAACCACTTGTTAATGTCATCCCCCTCCTTATAAGGGGGAACTATCATATGCAGATTCCTGGAATCATGCTCTTTTGCAGGATGACTATGGGGAATACTGCTGCTGCCACCATGGGTTTCTAAACCCAACTTCTGTCTTTCCTTCTCTAGTTCTAAGGACTGTCTATCCAAATCCAGCTGTTGCTTCTTAAGCTTCAGTCTGGTTTGTTCCACTCTCAACTTATTGAGTTCCCTTTCTAACATTCTGTCATCAGGGTTGGTGGGAGGGACATGTCTTGAAACAGAGGTATGATGAGAATTGACAGAAGGAGACCTATCCCTTACAGAAGGCACCCTAACAGCTTGGTTAACAGAAACATCACTTCTACTGTGGTGAGAAGGAATACTCTTGTTAAGATGTGAGACAACACTATCTGTATGGTGTGACTCATCCTAAGTACCAACTATGCTAGGCTGTCTAGTATTGGGCAGGCTAGGAAGTTTATTTCCTGAATCTTTTCCTAGGGGAGTCCCTGGATCAGATTGGGAACCATTAGCTACTTTTTCAACAGATGGGGCCCTTCTGGCCTTATCTTGTTCTCTAAGCATGTTAAGCAATAATTCCAAAGAAGGAATCTTCCCTACACTCAAACCTCTCTCTATGCAGAGACTCCTTGCTCCTTTCCAGCTAAGGTGATCATATGCAAGTTTGGACAGATCAACATTTTGGCCTGTGCCAGACATTTTTAGAGAGAGTTTAAGTTTTCAGAACTTTTAGAAAGACAGAAAAAAAAACTTTTAAAACTTTTAAGAACTTTTTAGAAAGTTTAGAGGTACTTTTCAGCACTTTAGAAAAGAGGTGAGAAAAGAAATGCAAAACATTTTGGTTAGGTGTACATACACTGAACTTGTTTTGTATATTTTTCTCTTATGAAAAGTACAATGACAAAAGTGGTAAGTAGTCTCAAAGCACTTATCCCACCGCTGCACAACCAATGTAGGAGGCTGGACTGGCTTGTAGTGAGTACCAAAGGGTACTTACACCTTGCACCAGGCCCAGTTATCCCTTATTAGTGTATAGGGTGTCTAGCAGCTTAGGCTGATAGATAATGGTAGCTTAGCAGAGCAGCTTAGGCTGAACTAGGAGACAAGTGAAGCTCCTACAGTACCACTAGTGTCATATGCACAATATCATAAGAAAACACAATACACAGATATACTAAAAATAAAGGTACTTTATTTTTATGACAATATGCCAAAAGTATCTCAGTGAGTACCCTCAGTATGAGGATAGCAAATATACACAAGATATATGTACACAATACCAAAATATGCAGTAATAGTATTAGAAAACAGTGCAAACAATGTATAGTTACAATAGGATGCAATGGGGACACATAGGGATAGGGGCAACACAAACCATATACTCCAAAAGTGGAATGCGAACCACGAATTGACCCCAAACCTATGTGACCTTGTAGAGGGTCACTGGGACTGTAAGAAAACAGTTAGGGTTAGAAAAATAGCCCACCCCAAGACCCTTAAAAGTGAGTGCAAAGTGCACTAAAGTTCCCCAAAGGACATAGAAGTTGTGATAGGGGAATTCTGCAGAAAAGACACAAATCAGCAATGCAACAACGATGGATTTCCAGTCGAGGGTACCTGTGGAACAAGGGGACCAAGTCCAAAAGTCACAAGCAAGTCGGAGATGGGCAGATGCCCAGGAAATGCCAGCTGTGGGTGCAAAGAAGCTGCTACTGGACAGTAGAAGCTGAAGATTCTGCAGGAACGACAAGGGCTAGGAACTTTCCCTTTGGAGGATAGATCCTCCACGCCATGGAGAGTCGTGCAGAAGTGTTTTCCTGAAGAAAGACTGCCAACAAGCCTTGCTAGCTGCAAATCGTTCAGTTAGGGTTTTTGGATGCTGCTGTGGCCCAGGAGGGACCAGGATGTCGCCAATTGTGGCTGGGGACAGAGGGGGCATCGAGCAAGACAAGGAGCCCTCTCAGAAGCAGGCATCACCCGCAGAAGTGCTAGAACAGGCACTACAAAATGGAGAGAAACGGTGCTCACCCGAAGTCGCACAAAGGAGTCCCACGTCACCGGAGGACAACTTAGGAGGTCGTGCAATGCAGGTTAGAGTGCCGTGGACCCAGGCTGGACTGTGCACAAAGGATTTCTGCCGGAAGTGCACGGAGGCCAGAGTAGCTGCAAAAGTCGGGGTTCCCAGCAATGCAATCTGGCGTGGGGAGGCAAGGACTTACCTCCACCAAACTTGGACTGAAGAGTCACTGGACTGTGGGAGTCACTTGGACAGAGTTGCTGGATTCAAGGGACCTCGCTCGTCGTGCTGAGAGGAGACCCAGGGTACCAGTGATGCAGTTCTTTGGTGCCTGCGGTTGCAGGGGGACGATTCCGTCAACCCACGGGAGATTTCTTCGGAGCTTCTAGTGCAGAGAGGAGGCAGACTACCCCCACAGCATGCACCACCAGGAAAGCAGTCGAGAAGGCGGCAGGATCAGCGTTACAGAGTTGCAGTAGTCGTCTTTGCTACTTTGTTGCAGTTTTGCAGGCTTCCAGCGCGGTCAGCAGTCGATTCCTTGGCAGAAGGTGAAGAGAGAGATGCAGAGGATCTCGGATGAGCTCTTGCATTAGTTATCTAAGGAAATCCCCAAAGCAGAGACCCTAAATAGCCAGAAAAGAGGGTTTGGCTACTTAGGAGAGGAGATAGGCTAGCAACACCTGAAGGAGCCTATCAGAAGGAGTATCTGACGTCACCTGATGGCACTGGCCACTCAGAGCAGTCCAGTGTGGCAGCAGCACCTCTGTTTCCAAGATGGCAGAGGTCTGGAGCACACTGGAGGAGCTCTGGGCACATCCCAGGGGAGGTACAGGTCAGGGGAGTGGTCACTCCCCTTTCCTTTGTCCAGTTTCGCGCCAGAGCAGGGCTAAGGGGTCCCTGAACCGGTGTAGACTGGCTTATGCAGAAATGGGCACCATGTGTGCCCATGAAAGCATTTCCAGAGGCTGGGGGAGGCTACTCCTCCCCTGCCTTCACACCATTTTCCAAAGGGAGAGGGTGTAACACCCTCTCTCAGAGGAAGTCCTTTGTTCTGCCATCCTGGGCCAGGCCTGGCTGGACCCCAGGAGGGCAGAAGCCTGTCTGAGGGGCTGGCAGCAGCAGCAGCTGCAGTGAAACCCCGGGAAAGGCAGTTTGGCAGTACCAGGGTCTGTGCTACAGACCACTGGGATCATGGGATTGTGCCAACCATGCCAGGATGGCATAGAGGGGGCAATTCCATGATCATAGACATGTTACATGGCCATATTCGGAGTTACCATTGTGAAGCTACATATAGGTAGTGACTTATATGTTGTGCACGCGTGTAATGGTGTCCCTGCACTCACAAAGTCCGGGGAATTGGCCCTGAACAATGTGGGGGCACCTTGGCTAGTGCCAGGGTGCCCTCACACTAAGTAACTTTGCACCTAACCTTTACCAGGTAAAGGTTAGACATATAGGTGACTTATAAGTTACTTAAGTGCAGTGTAAAATGGCTGTGAAATAACGTGGACGTTATTTCACTCAGGCTGCAGTGGCAGGCCTGTGTAAGAATTGTCAGAGCTCCCTATGGGTGGCAAAAGAAATGCTGCAGCCCATAGGGATCTCCTGGAACCCCAATACCCTGGGTTCCTCAGTACCATATACTAGGGAATTATAAGGGTGTTCCAGTAAGCCAATAGAAATTGGTAAAATTAGTCACTAGCCTGTTAGTGACAATTTGAAAGAAATGAGAGAGCATAACCACTGAGGTTCTGATTAGCAGAGCCTCAGTGAGACAGTTAGTCAGAACACAGGTAACACATTCAGGCACACTTATGAGCACTGGGGCCCTGGCTGGCAGGGTCCCAGTGACACATACAACTAAAACAACATATATACAGTGAAAAATGGGGGTAACATGCCAAGCAAGATGGTACTTTCCTACAGGACAAAAATGGTTCCACTCATTTCCTTTTCTACTTCCCAACCACCTGTCCAGTGTTATTTATTAGCAGTCTTCACAATGTATGAGGTTGAAAGGAGATGGTGAAAGTAATAAATTAAAAGAGTATACTAAAAAGAGGGGACATGGGTTGGATGCTGAGCTAAGATGGTGCTTAGCTGATGAGCTCACTGTGGTGGTCAAAATCCTACCCCTCGCTGGGACCTCCCAATTTGTCCTGACACCCGGTGGAAATATCGACAAGGCAGCACTGGGGTGACAACACTCTGCTCTGCAGCAATTGCGATTGCCCACCCTGACTGGGAATTGTGAAATTAATATGGTGACCAACGAGTGGAGATAGCCCAGTCGAGAAGATCAGTGCAGAACTAGAGGCTGACCCTATCAAAATTGCCTTGACTGCTGATGTGGAGGAGTGGGGCTCTCCTCACCCTCCTTCCACTCGTCTGCAGAATACTGAGACCATTTAACCTCCTACCCTTATAGCCTGAACTCAGGAAGGGGGTGAGGCCACAGACAAGAGGCTGCCAACTGCCTCACTCACCAAACTCCCACGAAACACTGGAGCTAGATAAAGGAAGGGCACATCAGCACCCCAGACAGGTACAGACAGAGGCCTTGAGATAACTGAGCCCTGTAGCATGAAGTTCCCCACTTGTTGACTCCCCCTTTACAACCTGGAATCACTGAGGGACACATGGATACTGATTCCCATCACTTCAGTATTTTGTGATGCCCAATTAGCAACACGGGGCCCGAAGCAGAGAGTTGTTGGATCCCTGTGGGGGCCCATGGCACTATGGTACAGGTCAAGGGAGGGTCAGAAGAGCACACACTCCTACCGCCTAAACAAAATATGCATTCTGGAGCAGGGGAACAAGCTGCGGCCACAGGGACACGCTGGAGCTAGAGGAGGACCATGGAAAGCCTCTTGATCCCAAACTAGGGGAGCTACTACAGGTCATCCAGGCTTCCACAGCTACCATTGAGTCAAAAATAGACAAAATAGTGAAGGACGTCACATTGACATGAATGTACTTGGGCTGTATGGTGGAACATGTGAAGTCCACCGAAAATGCCCTGAAAGAGTATTCCTCTTCTCTAAAAGGCCATACTTCGATACCTTCACAAAGCAACCAAACTACTATGCGCAGATACAGAGGATGTTGAAGGTAGGTCATGCCACAACAATGTACGTTTTGTGGCTGTCCTAGAGAGAGCAGAAGACAATAATGTGGCAATTTTTTTTTAAGAAGATCCTCATTGCCAGGCTGACCTCAATGGTTTTCTCGCCCCACTTTGCAGTTGTTAGGGCACACGGAATTCCTGGGACTCCACCAAAACCCGGAGCAAGACCAACACCCATAATTGCTTGCGTCCTGCATTTCAAGGTCAGGGACACATTACTGAGAGCAATCCGAGAGTGGGATCTTCTCCTTTATGAGAAGCACTCAAGGGAGGTGCAGGCTAGGAGACGGTCCTTTGACAAGATCAAAGTACAACTCAGGAAGCAAATTCTGCAATACTCCCTACAATTGCTGGCAAAACTACATATAGTTGAGGAGGGCAAGGTCCCCTTGCAGGATACTCACTTGGAGGGTAACAAGAGCACCTTCCTGGGATGGGGGCTCTAAGGGTGACTGGCACACTTGAGATTCATCATATGTTCCGGTGGGGGTGTTGATGGAAGTCAGTATATTGGTGAGGAGGTCTCTCCCCCTGGTGGTCCTGAAGACCTTGACTGACCCAGGCAGCTGCTGTTCTTCTATCCTGTGGGAATGGAAAGGGAAACTGATTGTGATCGGCTCATGTGATTTTGCAATGAGCCTTCAAATATATATGTTGCTGAGGACTGGCCGACAAAGATTCTGTCTGCAATCACGATCTTGGGGGGTGGGGGGGTGATCTGACCGTGGTACTAAACACTAACATGAATTGGATTACATTGGACAAGAGACCATCAGGTAAACATTTTAATCTGCAATGGTCTGATGGACATATGGTGGAAGACCAGGCCTGTGGACCGCTGCTACTTGTATGCAGCCAGATTGCAAGGTTCCGTGTCCCAACTGGACAACTTGCTGGCCCCTCGGACCCAGGGCAAGTGATACTGCAATACCACTTGCCTGCCTAGCGGCCCTAGAGGCATATTTGACCACTTGCTGCTCTATACATGCCTTGACCAAGCAGACTCAAGTAGGTTGGGAGACCTGTGGTTTGGACCCATGGGAGTTGAGGGACTGGGACATAAGGACACACCTGACATCCACCACAGAGCTATATTTAAAAGAGGTCACCTGTAGGGTCCCCTCAGATGTCACAATATGAGAGGACTACAAAACTAATGTAAGGGGGCCTACTCGTGCACAAAATGAGGAAAAAGAAACAGAAACAAAAAGAGATTACAGAATTAGAAGCACACTCAGCACAGTGCGTATCCAAATGGGAGGGACCTCCTACACCTGACTAAATCCACAGGCTGGCCATAGTGAGGGAATGGGTGGCAGAGGATGTTAGGGCCAAATCCAAATCCAAACCTGCTTTATAAAGTCAGTAGCAAGGCAGGGAAACTGATTGTATGGTTAGCGCAGCAAGAGGAGGGGAGAAGGTGGATATACCACACTATAAGGCACTATAAGGCAAACCATTGTGTTATCCTGACAGATCTATACAGATCTATACAGCAAGGGACAGCGCCACTCTGTGGCAGAATAACAAGCCTTCTTCTGCATACTTCCCACTCATAGGCTATCTCCTGCTGACTCTGAAGCTCTCAATGTAGGAATCTGGACAGAAAATCAATAAGGCAATAGGTCAACCGCAGGGAGAGAGGACCCTAGGACCCAATGGTCTACCACCAGAACTTTATTAATGTTTGACCTGTCTAGTGATGGAGCTATTGAAACTGATGTAGTACACAGCTAGGAAAGAGGGCACACTGCTTCTTGACTTGAGAACTGTGACAATTGACCTTACCCACAAAAGAGGGAAACACTCCAAGCATTGTGATTTCTACTGCCCAACCACCCTACTAATGTGGAGGTGAAGTTTCTCACTAGAGAACTTGCCAACAGACTAATGCAAGTGATTGACAAACTGGTGACCCACATCATTGGGACTTTATGCCCAGATGAACCACCCAACAGAATCTGCACAGACTTTGTTTTCTTGGCTCATGGGCACGGGGTGGAGGGGCCAGCAGTGCTGGTCTGCCTGGATGCCAGGGGGGCATTCAACTCTGTAGCATGGGACTTCCTATGAGTCATCCTGGACAAAGTGGCTTCAGTACGCAAGTTGTGTCCTAGATCCAGCTGCTGTGGATTAATTTGGTGGCCAGAACAAAAGTAAATGGATCGTTATACCAGCGATTCCCCATTGGATGGGGTGGCCGCTTTCTCCCTGCTCTTTGAGCTGATTGTAGAGTCATTGGCAGGCTTTGTTAGGGCAGATGCCCCATTCCGAGGTTCACGGTGGAATGACAGTTACTTATCCCCATGGAGTCAGTCCCCAGGATTTTGCATATGTTTGACCTGTTTGGTAGATACTCTAGGATATTTATCAACTGGCAAAAATTGATCATGCTCCTGTTGACTCCCTAGTCCTCCCCAGGACATTGGGCTCCAGATGGCTTCTGATACCTAGTGGTCATTGTCACATCAGATACAGGATCTTCCGGGACCGCACCTGGATGGATACAAACAGGATGTATGGCATTGAGATTTCTATCATTATCACTGATGGGCAGGGCTACACTAAATAAAATGATTGTATTTCCCAAGTTCCTCTACCTGCTTCAAAATACATTATTCGAGATACCAGACTATTTCTTCTGATCAGTGGAAGCACATACACAAACCATACTGTGGGACGACGGGTCCCACTCGCATTGCGCTATTGACTCTGACTAGAAGCCCTAGTCCTTTATGATAGGGGATTGGCTTGCCAGATCTGAGTGCACTATTGGGCTGCACAACCCCAGGTGGTCAAAGATTGGGCTTTTTCTCCACAAACCTATTGCTCATTAAAAGTGGATTGGGATTGGTTGTCCACAGCACGATATACCTGGTACTTATACAATGAATGTAGACACCCATTCCAAAAGACCCAGTGATACAAATGTGAATAACAGCTACCAGGAAGATGGGTTGCCAGGGGAATCCCACTCTAGAGACTCCCCTGTTGTCCGCTACCCTAAGGGCCATGCAGGGACTGGACCATGGGCACTAATTGGATCTTATAGGCATTTCAAAATTGGATGATATTCCAGGTCCGGTGTGACTACTCCCACTCGTCTACTTGCAGACCCAGTACATTCTGGCCTCATCACACCTTTATCACTACCTACAGGTTGGGCACACTCTTAGGGAACACAGGGACATACTACACAAAGTCCCCAATGGGTCTCTATTGGCATGCAGATGTCTACTGTCACCATGCCATACTTATGCCATCTCCCTTACATACTGGACACTGTTAGACAAGAGTAGAGAGCGGTCTTTCCAAGGTGGTGGAGACTTCAATTCAAATAATTAGACTAATGGCTACACTGGGTAAAAGGAAGAGACAGACCCTACCCAGGTGCACACTCTACTCTTCTATTATACAGCAAATATCACTGCACACTGCAATATCGCTAGGGCCTTGGATAGCAGAGACAGACCCTTCCTGTCTCAATGGAAGAAGGGAATGGACTGGTGTACCCAAATGGTACTTTATGGTTTATGAGGGCAGAGGATGCTTCTGCAAATTGGCAAAATATGGGGGATATGAGGCAGAGTACAGGTTTTTGGGTGTCTGACCCGCAGCACGATGTACTCTGAGACTGAACAAACAGCCTATAATGTATCTACTTTTTGCAGCATGATGTTAATGCCTGGTGTTTCTTGCTATGGTTATTAGAAAGAAAGAAAAACGATTTTTGAAAAAACAAAAACAATCAAAAAGGAACCTCAACAGACTACACCCACTCTTTCCTTTTTCATTGTAACCTAGTTCATTTGCGAAAGCATAATTCAATGAATTTTTCTAGGTGAGAAAGCCATTAAGACCAAAGCATTTTATTCCAAATGAACTTACATCTAAAGCCAGTCTCAGCGACTGCATGTGTACCTGTTTATCACTAAGCATGAACAGTATAGTATTCTCACGCAATGAAAAATTTCAGGTGGCACATACATAGAAACAATAAGCATTATTATTAATACATGATATCTCATCCTGGAACAGTTGAGAAAACTGATGAGAAAGAAACATTCTTACCACTATAAATTCAACCTTGAAACACAGCTCCAAGTTTGCGACCAGAACTCTGTAGGCACCCACGATAAAAATTCTCAAAAACCCAGAAGGAAAATCTCTGCAAAATACCATTTTATAATTTCTTTTGTTAGCGCTGCAGAGTGGTCATGTACTGTGATCGTGCAGGCACCTGATATGAACAAGATGAAGTCAGGTACCTTTCTTAAATGTGGCCTAACTATCCACACATTGCCCTAGTTACTTCTCTCCTTTGTTGCACCTTTTTCAGATGTAATGTTTTTCCATTAATAGGATCTTGGATCAGAGCAGGGGACTCAGGAGGAATATTGGGATCTCAGCCTTGAGATCATACTACCCTATGTTAAAAGCCTTACCTAGTATCTTCATGATCAAGGATTTGACCATACAGGGCTGCGGGTAGTTTTGGGATGTATTCCTCCATCTTGGACGGTTCTGAAATGAAAATGCATTGTACACACTGCTGCCATCTTTAAAGATAGAAAGACAGCTTTACTTCATTTATTTCCTCATCTTTTGTTTGGTTTTGGAACATTTTAGTGCTCTTCTGTGGCTCTTATGACACCTGTGGTTTCTTCTATGAATTTCACAGTGGAGCTTCAGATTCTCATTCCAGCCCTGATCTTCATTCAGATTAAAGTTGGGCGAGTTACTCCTTCACATTCATTTACATTTCCTACAGGCTTGTCCTAATACTTTATCTTGGATCTTTTAGCAATCTTTTTGCAATATAGTTAAGGAGAGCTCCTTGTTTCAACCACTTATTCAATTTGTTTGTTACCCTGTTTCCCTTTGGTTGGGTAAGTTCATCTAGGCTGACTCCTAAGTGGATTGGACAGGCAACAGGTCTCACAGCAGTTCACATTTATATGTCAATTACTTTGGATTGCTGATCCTAACATGCATGTTCGGAATACCTACTATCTCACCTCGTGCTTTGCATGTCCTTCTTCAACATTTTTCTAGTTCTTACTTCTTATCTATTTCACTTTTTATCGCCTTCCCCTGCATCTCCTTGCTATTAAATTCCTAGTCCTCTCCTCCATTTACACATTGATCTTTTTGCTTTTCATTTCTGCCTGTACCCTGCCCTCTGATTCCATGCTGCTTCAAAACATTTAGCTTCATTGAATCTTCCATTATATTTTATTTTGCTCTTCCACCTTCCATTCAGGACATTTCTTTTCCATGTCCTCTCTGTTCATATTCTTGATTTTCCTGTGCTTCTTTGCTACTTTACCTGTTGTCCTATTTTCCACTGCTAAAGGTGTTTTTCTGCCTCTTCCTAAATTTATAGCATATTTCCCTTTCTTCTCTGTCCAATCTCCTATACAGTCAGTTGGTTGTTGATCAGTAACTCCTATCTTGTGTGTAAGAAACTTTTGCATTTCTTTCATGCAGTAAAATGTACTCCGGATTGGTCTAAAGCAAGCAAACTTGTACCCAAACTTGTTTAAAAAGACCCAGTCTCAACTAATGATTAACATTCAACAAGGTTTATAAAATGCCACATGATGTGAGCATTGTCTAAATGGGCACCCACAATAGAGTATTTCTGGCATGTGGCATAATGTAGCAACATGCTTTCTCCAACTGCAAGATCTTGGGTTGAAGACATGAACCTTCTGGACCCATTTTGGTATTCCTGCATTTTAGTTAGAAAAGATCACTATACTCAAGCCACATCTGGATTTCGTATACCACTGCTGCAGATTTCTTCCAAATAGGGAAAACTTGTTGTATGTGCCACATCAACAATTGTGATGTCATCATTATTTGGAAGCATGACTTCTTTGGTGTAGATCCCTGAGGGTGAGGATGTGTTTAGGGTATTTAATAGGTAATATTGGTATCCTGTAGGCCTGTGCTCTCTTATCTTAGAAAAGCTAGTGATGGCAGAATGCAGCAATCCTTCTTACATACTTACCACATAGTAGCTGATTGCCTTTATGTTCAGGTGCCTAACAATGACAGGGATAAACTGAAAAAGGATGCCATTCACTTGGGCATTTTTAAAGTGTCCATTGTACCTTAATTGCAGAACTGTTGTTTTTGGATTGATCAAAAGACCCTATTTCTTTTTTCCAGGCATACTGCAAAGACATTCTCTCTGAGCAGTATACTACCCACATGGTCAACATGATGTTAGGTGTTTATTGTGTGCTCACAATCCACCGCTCCCCCATACCTTTAACAGGCTGCACAATTATGTCTTCTGTGTTGAGCAACACAGATGACATAATTGTGCAGCCTGTTAAAGGTATGGGGGAGCGGTGAATTGTGAGCACACAATAAACACCTAACATTATGGTCTGTTTTACAGGCACATGATAGGTGAATGGGTAGCTACTGCACACAGAGTGGTGCCCTGCTCTTTTAAGACTAGGAGTCGGTGCTGATGGGTTGCTAATCATAGACCCCCCCAAACAATACTCCCCTTACACATCATACATTAGAGCTCCCTATGAAACTGGGCTGCATTTTGTAGGGCTCGAGGATTGAGGTGTGTGGCATGTGCTGCATGAGGCTACCTGTAAACTGCCTATGTGAAAAGGACAATATAGAGGTATGGTAGCTTGGTCCTGTAGAAAAGACTAAAAACAAATTTGGTGAAACTGATAAATTGGAAGTCCTTTTTTGTCCTTTGAATGTCCACTCTAATTGACTAGAGGTGTTGAAAATAGAAACAGGAGTGGTATCATTCATTGACAGAAAATGTCAAATTTGTAGGTGACTGTTTCCAATCTCTTGAACAATGTGTTCATGAGATTGGAGTAATAGTAGACTGCACAGCAGCTCTATTTCATCTAGATACAGATGGGCAAGTAGAATAGTTTTGGCAGACCCTAAGAAGAGCCCTAAAGTTAGAAGTTGTATGAAAGTGGGTAGAAATTGCACAACTGCTTCTCATTGCATACTGAAAGATAAACTGGACGCAGAGCTCAAGTTTGCATGACAAATTTGGAAACACATTTATACTGCTCTGAAGCTTTTTGCTCTGTAGTTGTTGGTTGATTTTCTGATGTCTGATGAATGAGCTAAAGTCAGAGTTGTTTGAGCTGCCTATCAGTGCAGAAAACCGTAGGCAGCACCAAGCACTTTTACCTGAGCCTAATTGTCTCGCCTTCAACTGAGCTTAAGGATGGGTAACAACACGCATTCTTCCTTTGGGCACCATTTCTGTTTATAGAGGGCAGTGAAGGAGATGCAAGGTTGACACAAGAAGTACAGTAGCAGGGTAGCTGACATATTCATTCTTGTTCTTGGTCAATGTGACATAATTGTGCAGCCTGTTAAAGGTATGGAGGAGCGGTGAATTGTGAGCACACAATAAACACCTAACATCATGGTCTGTTTTACAGGCACATGATAGCTGAATGGGTAACTACAGCACACAGAGTGGTGCCCTGCTCTTTTAAGACTAGGAGTCCGTGCTGATGGGTTGCTAATCATAGACCCCCCAAACAATACTCCCCTTACACATCATACATTAGAGCTCCCTATGAAACTGGGCTGCATTTTGTAGGGCTCGAGGATTGAGGTGTGTGGCATGTGCTGCATGAGGCTACCTGTAAACTGCCTACGTGAAAAGGACAATATAGAGGTATGGTAGCTTGGTCCTGTAGAAAAGACTAAAAACAAATTTTGTGAAACTGATAAATTGGAAGTCCTTTTTTGTCCTTTGAATGTCCACTCTAATTGACTAGAGGTGTTGGAAATAGAAACAGGAGAGGTATCATTCATTGACAGAAAATGTCAAATTTGTAGGTAATGTTTCCAATCTCTTAAACAATGTGTTCATGAGATTGGAGTAATAGTAGACTGCACAGCAGCTCTATTTCATCTAGATACAGATGGCCAAGTAGAATGGTTTGGGCAGACCCTAAGAAGAGCCCTAAAGTTAGAAGTTGTATGAAAGTGGGTAGAAGTTGCACAACTGCTTATCATTGCATACTGAAAGATATACTGGACGCAGAGCTTAAGTTTGCATCACGAATTTGGAAACACATTTATACTGCTCTGAAGCTTTTTGCTCTGTAGTTGTTGGTTGATTTTCTGATGTCTGATGAATGAGCTAAAGTCAGAGTTGCTTGAGCTGCCTATCAGTGCAGAAAATCGTAGGCAGCACCAAGCGCTTTTACCTGAGCCTAATTGTCTCGCCTTCAACTGAGCTTAAGGATGTGTAACAACACGCATTCTTCCTTTGGGCACCATTTCGGTTTATAGAGGGCAGTGAAGGAGATGCAAGGTTGACACAAGCTGTACAGTAGCAGGGTACCTGACATATTAATTCTAGTTCTTGGTCAATGTGAGTAGCAGGCAACAACTCTCTAATGGCACTCCAGACATGCTACTGAGTTAATGCTGGAAACATGGAGAATCATGCAGTGGGACTTCCTGTAATGGACACCATAGGGACTGATTGGCTAGCACTGCCAATTTGTACAGGTTAGAATGTCCTGCCCAGGACCTAAGAGACTAGCAGCTCCAGTTCCCACCAAGACTTGAGGACTGAAAACACGTCTGATTGAGTTTGGACTGGTACTAGCCATATTTACCTTGGGACTAGGCACCTTATTGGAACAATAAGTATGCAAGTTATGCTGAAAAACTATTGACTTACCTCTACTATTGGTGGTCATATTGATGTTGAAACATGTGGTAGATCCTATTGACTCGCTAATACTACAATTGAGAAGAATACCATGAAAGGGTTCTGAAGGGCGGAGATCAATAAAGGTGAGGAATGATTGGCAGCACTTTTCCCCAGGGTCTTACAAAAGCAAGCTGAGGGGGTGAGGCTTGAAGTTTCCAAGTCCACCTCATCTGTGAAGGATCCATCTTTGGAGGTTTTGGACAAAATTGAGAGATTCATCACACAGATGGAGGATCAACTCAAGATGCTGAATGCCAGGGTGATGGCAGTCAAGAAAATGTTTTAATTAAAAGAGAGCTCTTATAGAGTTGAACAAATCATGTGCCAGGGAAAAGAAAGGCGTTGCTCTGATTAAAGAGAAGGTAGCAGTGGCTAACAGAAAGAAAACAAAAGTAGCAACAGCCAAGGATCCTTGGTCTACCAGTGATGATTCAGGGTGGTGATCTCCAGACACTTGTCTCCCGATGGCTCTGGATCTGCTAGGACTAAACTTGGTAAGAAGTTGTAAGATCAATAAGCCTTCTGATGTACCTATTTTGAATGATGGTAACAAGTGTGATAATCAAAGTCCTAGTGACCGTAGATCAATGTGCAGTGTTTTTTTTTTTTTACTGGTAGCCTTTGCATCACTGTTCTCCTGCTAGACTCACAGATGTTGTACATTATGATTCAATATCACAATCCAAGAAGATTTTATGTTACTTTACATACTGTGCATGCAGGAAGAACAATGAATTATACTATCAACTCTCTGGTGAGAGGAAAGAAGAGAGATTATCCAGCCATGTGACTAGCTAGCTGTGTGTCTGCCAGCTTGATACCAGTGAGACTGATAACAGATAATATCATCTATTACTTCAAGCTAAACTAATCCTGACTTGCCAGTATATTACTTGAGGTGTTGATACTTGTCTCAGACTACTTGTCTGAAATTCCATTTGAAGATAATTTATAGCCCCTGATTCCCTTCAAGTACTGAAGCTTATCTTGAAGTGGACCTTAAGTCTAAGGGATAAAACAAGGTTTCAGATATCCTCTTAATGTGCAACTTATTACACTTAATTGGCCTTATTGGTGGCAAAATTATTGGTTTATGGAAGAGCCACGTCAGCAGAAATAGAAGAGCTTGATGGGAATATTCCAGCCACCTTCAAGCACAATGACTGACTGCAGCAAGGTTCCTTTCCTCTGAAGAATCCCAAAACATAGAAACATCTGCATGCAGACCCACGTTCAGAAACTGATGGTTGTAGTAGGTTCAGTTTACTTGATTGATTGTTGACAGCCTAGAAGTAAGAAAAATAATTCTCTCTTCAAATCAGAAACTGGGGCCTAGTAACTGTAAAGCAGGTCAACCTCCAGTCATGAACACTCAAACCTTCAATTCTGATCAAACTCACAAGACAGACATTGCCAAGACTTATTTTGAGAAAAGGGGAATGTTCTGCTGGTTTAATAATGTGAGTCTTATGTGAATTTTGTTTAGGAATTGCCAGCATATAAACCCACGTCAGATAATCAAGAAGCACCTGCAAAGCCTAGTCCCTTGAGTAACCTTTAGGGCTCATGAAAGATTTAGATAACTCTGATTTAAATCCCACTGTTTTGATCTGATATTACACCTGCTTCACTTACCCTGCCTGGCAGGATAAAGGACTTTATACAATTGCAGAGAAAATTCCAAAAGAATAATGATATTCTGATGTCCCCACCCTGGGTAAACTCCACTTCAGTGAATTCACAAAATGAGGAACACCCTTTCCCTGAGAAAACAGAAATATGAAGAAAGTCAAAAGGAATCAAAATTCCAAGAAAATAAGGCAAGAAATGGCACTTGTAAGGAGGTATAGGAACAATATTAAATGATTGAGGAATAGTGATGCAATATTAGATGGGAGGTGGTACTTAATGTACTAGGGTAAGAGTAAGGCTTGAGGTACAATATAATTTATAGTTACAGAGGTTCTAGGATACAGATAAATATGAGTTGAAAAGGCAGAATAGGAGCAGGGTTAAAAGGCAGCCCTTCATTAAGCCATTTTCAACGTTTTTCAGCCAACATTCTGAGGCCATTTAGATTGACCTGTAACCAACTTTTAGAATGGAGTTGTTGTATCAAATACCACAAATGCAATATATTCCATATGTTTTGTTTTACTCATAGGGTAGTATAGTCGACCTGGTCAGAAGTGGACTGGAAGTCTACAAAACAACAACATAGTTTGCCTACAGCTGCTATTGCCTTCCTTTCCCCTGCCCAAAATACCATAGCATGGTCAACCGTGGAATATTTTTGTGTTCACTTGGGTCAATACTAGTGCCAAAGGCCCATGCTTTTAGAAATGGTAACAAGGTCTGAGCACAGACCGTAGATATTGTATCTAATAAGAAAATCAGTCTATAATTTGCTTGGTACCCACGGGAGTACTAACTTATGAATAGGCTTACTGATTACACCCCACCATTTATTGGATAATTTCACTGAAGTCAATGCTCATTTAAAAAAGTGAGCTTAACACCTCCATGCACTAACGATGGTCAGCTTTAGACAACACGGCTGGAAGATGATCCAGACAGCCAGCCCATGAGGATTTAACATTATTAATTATTTCTAAGAATATCCCGGTTTCTCACAGTACCATTATGTGGTCACTCATCAAATAGTCATCATTTCATGTAGTTGGTGTTTTCAGGGCAATGCCATTATATACATTTGAAATATAATTCAACCATTCATTTTCAGACACTTGAATATCCAAATTAGAAGGTGATACTGTGAACTTGCAGGTTACCATTTTCCAAAAGGGTTCTGAGTTACCCTGCAATACCACTTACTGCTTTTTATTCCAATTCAGTTCGTATAATCTTTTTGGACCAACAAGGTTTGATAATCAAAGTTCTATGCTCTTGTCTATCACTGTCACTCTCACTATTGGCCGCTCTATGACATATTCTGTTTAAAAATGTTTGCAGTACTTGCCACCCTTGATCCAACCATACTCCTGAGGTATTCGTTTTTTAATATCGGAGCCAAAATTTGGATTATTGTTTGCTTTAAGGATTATCAAGACTCTTTCTGCTAACTGGTTATGCTATTTAATACCACTGTTATCTATCAAATTGTTGTCTATTGTGGACTGAAATAACTCTTTTAGGTTCTCTAGGACGATTAGGGGGTGGGTCTAACTTGTGTATTCAGTAAAACAAAATCATGTGGAATTACCTAAAACTTTCACAAGACTACGCATAATTACGCAAGAAGAGTAATTCTGCGTTTAATGGCAAATACTCTCCTCACGTCAGAATGGGAACAATAATACATTTTGCACTGATAAACATGTGCTCTTTTGGTGGGATTCTCCACCAACTTAGCACAATTTTTTTATTATAAAAATGCACCCTTGAGTGGCTGCCTTTTGCACTAAGTAATAGCACTAAATGCAGCAGAACACAATTCACAAGCAGCCACACACTGTGGCTAAATGTGCACACAGTAACATTGTTTTCTCTCACATTACTCATAATTATGCAAGCAGTAGTAATTAGCGTCAAAGAGTAACCCAAGAATTACCGCAATCACTCAGATTACTCCAGCGTATTTAAAATTGCACCTAGTCTTAACGACAATTGAGACCCTTATTCTATGATTATAAACTCAACTTAATTCCAAAGCAGGCTCCTTTATATAATTTTGTTAGCATTTAGGGGGTATGTACATGGATGTTCACTTACCCCTAAATAGACCATCTTAAAATCATCAACTATTACAAACTGCTCTAGTAGGACAAACTAATAACCTATAGGGATTCAACTGTTGCAATATGTAAAGATTGATACCACAGGGCTGTCACTTGGAAATAGACCTTTAACATTGTTCCGATTATGCCGCACTAAAGTAGAAAACACCCTGTTGGTTTTATCAGGGTGATTTCTAGCCCATGATAGGACACTGAGGATCTCAATGAATTGCATTTGGTCTACAAGAAAGTCATCAACTAAAGGAAGCAACCGTTTTTGGCTAAAATCCTCAGCTAAGCTAAACAGTGACAATGTAAGGTGACAATGATAATTAGTCATGTCATAACCCAGTCTTTTCAGTTAATCATCGAACATTGGCCGCTATATAGACATTCAAGCAAATTAACAAATTAGAAAGGCTTTGGCCATTGAATAATAACATGCCAACAACCAGTTACAGGATGACTCCAACAGTGTGACTTTTTTTTTCCACAGAGAACTGACACTAAAGCCAACTGGCCTCTCTTGATTTTAGATCAGTAAGCAGTCTTTATACTTTCCAACAGTGTTATCTGTTTGACTTGTTGAGTATTGGCAAGAACTAATGCTTTTAATATCTCTTGCGATGTAGTTTGCATTAATGACAATGTGTTTAACATATACCACACTGGTACTCCCTCTGCTGAGCCAAGAATAAAAGAGCCAACATTTAGTGAATTCAAGAAAGCAGAATCTTTCTTTCCGGGGCAGGGCAGCGTTAGACAGTGGAAAAGATCACACTTTGGCCATCCTCCAGGACTTGGGTGTGATCTGATAGCCTTCATATTGCTGTGAGTTAGGGAAACTGGGAGCTCTTTCCTGTATTACTCACATTTGCACATTACTAAAATCCTTATCCACATATTCTACATATTCGAGGATAGTGTCACTTGTTGTTCAGAACACTCAACGGTCTCCCTGTCTTCCTCAAAACAGTAGTTTTAAGGTGTTTCTGGATCACAAATTGACTGTACATGTGCCAAACTTTTAGGAGCCTTTCACCTCTTGGAATTCAGTCTAAAAGTACAATTAAGATTATTTCAGCATCACAGACTATCAAACAGTCAAGCTGTCAAAGCTGCCAAAGAAATCAAAGCCATTAGATAATGAAAGGCCTCAGAAGATGAGTGTTCATGCCTGAATGGTTTTAATAAGCAGAAGAGAATTTGAGCAGAACATGAGCAGAACTGATCAGAGGGTAGAAAGTTAGCTACAAGCCTCACCAGGCCCCCCCCCCCCCTCTGCGGTCAAATGACCGTGGAGGAGTAGGTCAGAATGGGAACAAGGGACAGAGATGAAAATCACCTCACTACTTCGCTTGATGCCCACTCAATGCTTTTACAACACTTCCACTACGCACCCATCAGCGCTCATTCTCTCCAGTTGCCAGGAGGAAATTAGGCCACAGGAGATGGGCCTATTGACCAACAACCCCAAGCAGGTTTCCTCTTTTAAGCAGTTCCCCAACACGTGCAGGAGACGGGGGCGATCATTGAAGAATGAGCAGAGGGAAAAAGAGAAGGTGCGAGGGAAAGAGCCACTCGCACCAACCAGGTGCTTCCACACATCTGTCCCGGACAAAGTAACTTCCAAGCTGACTCCCAAAGTGGGTGCAAACCAGCCCACTTCTGTAGACTTCCGTGATCCTGTAAGTCTCCATGACTTTTCCATAATCTTCCTATAGACCCTCCATAAAATAATGCATAGCTTTTGCATTGCTGCATAGTTGTAAGGCAACCATGTCTATTCTAGAACCTCCCTTACATCCAAAGCAGCAGCAGGACCTCAGCCTACCTTGCCAGCTTGGTAGCCCTGGTCTGGTATGTAAGTGCCATACATTTGGATGTACTGAACTCACCAATGTGGAGAGAAAAACAGGGAGCCTGCCTCTCAAGTCAGCGATCTTTGACTTGGTCACTTACCTCTCATAGCCAATGCTCTCCACTTAGGCTTTGGCAGTGAGAGAGCGAGGTGCAAGAGTACAAGGTGCACAAATTCTAGACACCTCCAGCTGATATCCGACAAACCAGCTGGTCTCCCACTAACACATCCTTGTCACCTCCACTAGCAGCCTTCGGCATCCTTCACGTCCAACACCTTGTAGCAGCTCCTCTTGCCTCTCAGACAGTTGCCTAATGGTATTGCCCTTCTCACAGGGCATACACTGCCTACTCCTGCATGCTTTGCAAACTCCCTGTCCTCTGGGTCTCTGTCTGTCCTTATTTTATCAGTAGTGGTAAAAGTACTTTGGGAAAGGTGGGGATTAGAAATATCATAGTATAAACCGCAGAGGACAGTGGTGAATGAAAAACCTAGTTAAAATAGAAAAGGGGAATGGTTGGAGTATAATAGGATTGATGAAGGTTGATAAAATATATTGGCTAGGGAAGAGAAGCAGTACTAAAGGGTTTCTACAAATCCTGAGAGAGGGGGAATTGTTTGACATGAAGGACATTCACTGGGATGCATTGCACATCCTGGGATTTTCATTTATTTAAAGAACAAAATGGAAAAATGAGAAAAGAAATTTGTGGAGAAAGCTTCTAAAGAACAAGTTTCTGTAAATGTATTTTTATCACCAGAATCATACATTCACCAATCTACAGTGCTTTGTGTTCCCTAGTACTCCTTTGTTTGACCCTCAGGTCCCAAATGCATCACTCTAATTCAGAAGTAAATCAACCATTTAGCAATACAAAGCAATCATGAATAGGTCCATAAAAATCTCCATTTCATTTTCTTATTCAATTCAAGTTAAAAAAAATAATTCATGTTTTCATTGCATAATTATTAATACCAATTTGTCCATTCCTATCCTAACTATGCAATAAGGACATGAATGAAATTGATAACCTGAGTTTAAAAACAAACCAGGTTTGAGAAATGAAGAATGTTACATTTATTTTCATAATCCAAACTCTCTAATACTTCATATTACTCAACAACTGAATTTAACTTTTTTTATATTTTTAAAATGTGCCCCCTCAGCTGCTGAAGATCTAAAAGCTATATTACTATGTACATATAGCTATTCTTTTCATAGGAGATGCGTAGAAGCAATTAAAATAGTAACTTTCCTATTCCCATCTGGGAAAGTGCAATCACTATCCTTTAGAGTTACTTCTTTATAATTTTCAAAATAAATTAAATTTCATGGCTAAGTCATATTTTTCATAACTTGAATGGAAAAATAACTTTGTAAAAATATATTTCAGTCTGCCAGAACTGGCTTGAGTTCAGTTCTGTATCTCTTAGCACATCAAGAGCTGGAATACAAAGTCTTAGTGGGGGAGTTAATGGTCCTGGCTCAGACGTCAGTGGCCTATTTCTGTTCTCAGGAAGGACAAGCTGTGAATTTCTGAACCCATTGCACGGGTTAACTGTCTGGGAGCGGACAAGTAAAGTTGATGGAACAAAGGATTTCTTTAGCTATACATATTTTAACTTGGAGATACCTGGGAAGGCTTCTCCAATTAATTTTCAAGACCCTCCTTGGCAGCAAGTCCCTAGGCACAGTAGGAATTTTAAACAGATGGGAGAACAGCAAATCTAAATAGAGTGGCGAAAGAGCTGAAAACAAGCCTGCCTGTTAACAGGAAAGTCAGGTCATCTTTAAATAGTGGTTCCTGTGTTATGTCGCACAAAGACAAATTAGAAGTTCGGTAAATGGAAGTTGGGGGATTGTAAATAAATATTAGGATTGGATTGTAGAATTACTCCAATTATTTGGTAGTGCACAGGATAAATCTTGCAGCTCAACTACCATCTCATAATACCGTTTCTTGAACTTGAAAGACTACTCCTGAACAATATGGCTATGCTGGAAAAAAGAAAACTCATGTTTACTGCTGGAAAAAGAGGACCCACTGGATGATTTCTTACTTCTTGTATCACCCAAGTCCGGAAATAGCTCTCCAATATCAAGTGGTTAGCCTCCTCTTCACCTGCTTTAGGGACACACAAAGCAGAAGGGCTCCTGAATTCAAGAAGGCCCAGCTGACCCCACAAGACTAGAGCCTGCATCAAAACTGGCTGGCGGGGGCATAGCTTCGGGGGATGTTTGGGGTGTTGCTCCCGCAAAAAATTAATTCTTTGCTTGGTGATTTGGGGGCCTGAGTTAGGTCTAGTATGTCTGTCATTTTTCATGGTCCAAAAATAAAAGCCAAGACTGTGATCTTTGATGTAAAACATGAGAGAGTAAAGGATACTCATCTGGTGGCTGAGTTTCAAAATGTGAAACCACATAACCTGGAATCAATATTGGCTTCCCTGCTTGTTCAAATTGTGGGATAATAGGTAAACATTTTATTTTGCAGAGTCTTTCTTTTCCTTCATTATCACGCAAATGGTAATAAAGTGAAAACACAAGGAAAATCTCACACCAATATAATAAAATAGAGTAAATTGTAATGAATTTGGCCCAAAATTACAATAATCTGATCAGAAGAACAAAAGTTGTGATTTTTTTAAAATATAAGGTAAAAACTAGGCCTAAAATATCAAACCATCAACTGCAGATATGTAGTTGTGTGAGACTGGGTCAAAGTAAAAACAAATATGGCTAACTGCGATGGAGCGCAGTTAAGATACAAGAAGTGGATTGAGCCCAGACGGCTCAAACCATTGGGCTTAGATGAAATTTTATGAAACTGTTGTGAGAAGGTTGTGAGAAGGTAATGTTCAACATGGCAAGGCTGCAGCTTGTGTCCGGGGATACATCACTGTCATGGATCTGTTCGGACTTACTCTCTTTTTTTGGAAGTTGAAAATCTCCAGTGGGGTGTGGTAGGAGGCAGTTGCTGATAAGAGTTTCAGAAGGTTGGATCCACTTTGATGAAGGACCACAGAATGGCATTTGCTACTGCATAGAAGAACATAGCAAAAGCTACTTTGAAGTCAGGCCCACAGGTGATGCACCTAGGGCGCATAAATGAGCAGGTTGTTCTCACTCTTGCCTTGGTTCTCAGCAGTGTTTAACCAAAAAGTCCCAAGTTCTGGATTTTGGGGTTCAGGACTTACTCAGGCTGGGTCCTTATGTGGGTTCAAAATGGTGGGAGCCTTTTAAGTCCCTGGGACTCTGATCACTTTAAGTCACTTTGGTAGTTCTGGGTTTAAGTAATGAAGCAGGGCTCATGCAGCTGGTCAGGCTTCTGAGAGACCAAGACATGCTCGAGGCAGAAAACCAGTCCTCCTATGTGCAGGAAAGCAATCTTGTGGCGTACACAGCAGGCTCCAGGAGCAGGCATGCCTCTCAGAGTTCTTCCACAGGTCCAGAAAGTGAAGTAAAGAGTTGGTCTGAGGGACCCATTTTTATACCTGGTGCTTTCTTTTAAGTATAAGTTTCCAGAAGTTTTCCTTTGAAGTGCTTGGAATTTCTTAACTCTCCTGGCTTGGTTCCAAGCTGGCTGCAGGGGCAATGTAGTGGCGACAAGTCCTTTGAGTGAAGGTAGGGCATAGCCTTTTCACTTGCAAGTGGGCCTGTGCCCAGCTCTGCCCACCCACCCTGCCAGCAGGAAAATGCCAACTTTGCATATGGGTCTTTTTCAAAATTGTAATTTAAAATCAAACTTGACCAATAAAGATGATGTGCAATGACAATTTCTCAGGCACCAAACATGAAATGCTCACCTGTTCCCAATCAAAGGTTTGCACTTAATAAGTGTAATATGGCAACTCAATGTTATCCTATGGGATAGAGAGGTCTCAGAGAAGTGAAAAACAAACTTAGGGGTTTTCACTGCCAGGACATGTAACACTTAGAGGTACATGTCCAACCTATTAATTACAATGTCCCCTATGCTATGGGCTACCGCAGGCCTACTTTAGGGGCGAGATATGCAATAAAAGTAGAGTTTAAGCCTTGGCAAGGGGGTCATATTGCACACTCGGTTATAACTTTAAGCAACTTTACTTGTCATGATTCTAGTCCTCCAGCTTCTATTGGCCATTATGAGGAGATGCCCTCAACCACACTGACTAACCCCTCGACCTTCCATAGGTCTAATGATTAAAAATAAAGGTCTTCATAAGGGCATTTATGGTTTCAAAGCGGACACAGTCTTGATGTGTTTTTTATTGTGGGAAAGAGTCACCACCACTAATCTCTTCATCTTGACGTGGGGAAGGATCTTGAGTAACATGCAATGGTGGGTGTGTTGTAGACTCTGTCACACAAGATTTAATCCCTTGAATTGGCAGCAAGTATGGACTTCACTAAGTGCCTATTTCGGCCACTGCCACACAGGAGCTAGTATGATGCCAGCAGGTCAGTTTCCTGGGAAATGGCACCTAGTCTTGTGGCATACAAAGAACCAAAGTTGTAGTATTGTGCCCCACCCGAGGGTCATGTGCAGTGTCTGTAACAAACATAAGGAGGACTAGTTTGCATCTCCTATGTCAATGAGATTAATTTTGGACCCTTATTTCTGTAACATGGACATATGTAACTTATGTAAATGTTTGTATTGAAATGTCTGGCTAATTGTTAAATATGTTAAAACACTTGTTTGCTACCTCTTTCAAAATAATGTTCAGTAATGTCTTGAGGAAATCTTTACTTTAATGGAAAGGGGTGTGATTATCAACATACAGCTCATTTAAATACATGCATTTGTTGTGTTGAATGTGTAGGTTTGGGGTAATTAAATGGCCTGTTTAATTCTTGCAGAATTTACGGTGTAGGGGTTTTCTCTTTGTATTTCTAGTTTGTATGGATCTCTCCCCCTATTCCCTCAACAGGATCAGTACCCATAGCGTGACATAAACTTTAAGAACGTTGCCAAATTCTTCTCCTAACCAACTGTGCCCTTCTTCCAGTATCCTGGGTTACATGACTGTAAATGGCCGTGCTATTGGGGTTTGTGTATTGCTTCTAGACAGTGAGACAACGGGAGCATAGGTGTGGATAAGATGGGCTACCATGACAGGATGGCTAACTAGGTCTGTACCCAGCCACACTTACAGTCCAAGTGGCTTTGCCTACACTACACACAGACACAAAGGCACCTGACACCAGGCATGACCTGTCTTTACTCACCCTAGATAGTTTGAAGACTGGACCAGGGGAAGGGGAAGGGCTGACCAGAACTGGTTTTGGGTGTAGGTCATGGAATTCCCCTAGACAAAAGATGGCACCAGTTATAAAAATAGGACCTTCAGAACCACTCCTCAGAATACTTATGAATCTTTAGAAGATTCAGAAGGACTGCCCTGCTGCTAGAAGCACTACCTTGCTGCTTGAAGGACTTTCTGCTGTCAGAAGAAGTATGATTGGACCTAGTTGCCTTGATCCGAGGCTAAGCAAAGTGACTCCAAGGGAAACTGGCTGACTTCCTTTGTGAGGGACAGGGACACAACAAGCTTCCAGAGGCCTCCATGCAACTAGACCTTTCAGTCTTTTTTTGGTAAGGGGTAAGAAGCTTGTTCTTTCTTAAAAGCAAAATTGCAATAATGTTTATATTGACATCTCATAAATAAATGTTCCTTCTCTATACCCATCGTCCTATTTTTATTTCACCTGATCAAAGAAATATGAAACAAATAATAGAGAACATGGAATAATTTACATGATGATAAAACAAATACTGGAAAAATAACAATAATATGTGTCAATGAATGATATAATTCCATATTCAAGAGAAACACCGGTTACCACTGTAGTGTTGTGTTGTTACCAAATTTTCTTATAGTTCTTGAATAACGGGACCTGTGCCTTTTGTTCTTGAAATCTGTAGAATCTGCCTGTTGTACTTTGTAATCATGATTTCCTTGTGTAAGATATTTATTGAATAACGTCAACATTAAATATTGAACAACATCAAAGTGCAGTAATTTTTATATACTCAGAAGCATGTCTTGACAAAGCAGAGCAGCTGGAAGTGCTCTCAAGTATTAGCCGTTCATACACTTTTAAATATTTAAATGTATTATCAGTAAGTTACAGTTGACATTGGTAATTCAGAATGCATACAGTCGTATGCATAAAGCTAATGTAGCTCTTTTTTATACTGGTTATTGGCATGTATGGTTGTGACTTTTCTGTCTTTGGATAGTCTACAACTGGCCATTGCAGCGCACACCGGTGTAGCATGCTGTTATGGCACAGCACACTCGTCTGTTCTGTTATTTAATGATTCTTTGCAGTGGTGTTACTGCAAGTACATTTATCTGTTATGGTTCAAGCCCCTTTTTCACTTTTTGACTATCTGTTGATGTTTGTCTTTCAGCTGTGGCTGAGGCCTACTAAATCATTTACTAAGAATTCTAGAAAACCATTTTTACAATTGCAGATATCAGCAATGTAACATATAGGAGTAAATGTAGATGTACTGAAAGGTATTTGCCACTTTGCTGCCTTGTGAGCACATGTGAGACTGTACTTTAGAGTAGATGTGATCATGCTTTTATCTTAGAACAGTGCATAATATGTAAAATGTGTTTCCTGGCACTTACGTGGACTGGATTAAGCAGACCAAAGCAGTACCCATCCCTTGCTCACCAGTCTAGTGTACAGTGTACATTGTAATTGTGTCTTTTAAACTCATCTTAAATTGTAGTTTTGGAACGGACACACCAGCTATCTATTGCATGTTTCATTTCCTAAAGTAACATAAATTATGTTAAGCCTGCATTGTGGGAGTCTGTGTTTCTGTTCAAAGGTGTTACATTACCCTGACCCAGTCCCTGCACCTCACAATGAGTGGAGCTCCTGCTGGCCCAGCGGGCACCGGGAAAACTGAAACCACTAAAGATCTTGGTCGTGCACTAGGAGTGATGGTCTATGTCTTCAACTGCTCTGAGCAGATGGACTATAAGGTATGGCATGTGGCATAACACTAGAGCACAGAAGGTCTTTTGTGAGGCAGGTTCACATGGTAACAAGTCTTCTTTCAGTCCATAGGAAACATCTACAAAGGATTGGCCCAAACTGGGGCTTGGGGATGCTTTGATGAATTTAACCGAATTTCCATAGAAGTTCTGTCGGTTGTGGCAGTGCAAGTGAAGAGCATACATGATGCAATAAGGAACAAGAAAGAAAAGTAAGTACCATGTCAAGTAGGGAGGGGGTTTCTTATCAGTGGAAAAATTAAATTCTTAAAACTATGTCTTCAAATATTTTTTCTGTTTTTCTCTTCGCAGATTTATTTTTCTTGGAGAAACAATCACTTTGAAACCAGCAGTAGGAATATTTATTACCATGAATCCAGGTTATGCTGGTCGGACAGAGTTGCCTGAAAACCTGAAGGCTCTTTTTAGGTAAATGACGTCATATGATGGACTCTTGCATATAATGATAATGAATAATTTGAGATATTACATAGGTAGTAATTTATTTTTGTTTTTAGTTATAAAACTCAGCACACATTTCTTCCTGCCTTCTGCTGTTTTGAAGGGCACACATTTAATTAATAATGGTAGTACTGGTAATTGTTAATGCACTTCCATGGTAGTGTCCAAGTTAGGTGCGTAATTATATCGAACAATGGTGCAAGTGGTCTAGTGCCCTACCACCTATGGGCACAAACAATGTGTATACTGGTATACACTGTGAATAAGTAAATATGTATGACCACAGCACACAAGCATACTTAAAGTTAGTGAGGTATAAGGAATAAGGAGGTAGAATTAGATAATTCACATATGATAATGAGTAGTAAGCTCCTCTTCTTAATGTTCCAGAGAGATGTTTTATTGGATCAAAAAGTTGCATTCCAATATGTACAGCAAGTAAGCACAGCCAACACGTGTTTCGTCACACAGTGACTTTTTCAAGGCTGTAAAAGATACAATTTATATATATGTTTTAATTTTAAATTAAAAAGAAGGAACTGTAGGTGGCAGAGTTTGTATATGTAGATAATACAGACATGACCAGCAAGTAAATAAGAAGTTGAAAGATGTGGTGTTTACTTGACCTAAACAAGGAGTTCAAGCTTACAGAAACAAACTTTCATGCGCAAAGAAGTAGAGCAAATGAAGACACATGTTAAAAAAAAAGATCTAGTATAGTTGAAAGAAAGAGTGTGGGGAGGTGTGGAGACTCGACCATGGAGGTAATTATCAGAAAATTATGATGTAGAAGTGAATACCGGGAGTGGGTGCAAGAAGAAAGAGTGTGTAAAAGTGTACATGTGGGGTACAAGCGAGTGTCGGAGTCATGAAGAAGCTGGAAAATACGTTAAAGTCACGTACCAATGAAGTCCCTGAGCATCCGGGAGTTATCCAAACGAGATGATAAGGGTACTTGCGCTGAAGAAATATAGGGAAGACAAACCATACGCAGAAAGAAAAATAATTAAATGAAAGTAAAAATAAGAAAGGGGGTGGTAAGGTCAGAAATATTAAGTCAAGAGAGTATGCGCATGGCAAATCAAATGGGCGAGAGATAACGGATACTATATATATATGTACCTGTGAGTGCGTCCTAGAAAACAGTAGAACAGATATGGGCTTCCGGAGTCCCAAGAAGCAGGTGTCAAGCAACAACGATAGTATCAACATCCAATGTTCATGAAGAATCCAATTGAACCATGGTAAGTTCTGTCGAGAATAAGTTGAAGAGAGGGTAGGGTGGTAGACTCCCAAGTTAGGGTACAGACATGTCAGTAGGAGCCATATATGAAAATGGAGGAGTTAGAATAAACTAAACTATTGACGGAGATAAGGTGCTGAACGAAATGGCTCTAAGGTACCCTGAATAACCTGGTTACCTATGTCATAGATTTTTTTGTCTAAAACATTACCCAAACGAAAGCCGTGGCTGACAAATGACTGCATGTGAGGTAAGGTATGTAGAGAATAATAAAACATATACGTTACAAAATGTATGGCAGCCTGTAAAGGGCAGGGTAACTGCCCACATACGTGCCCGAGGATTGATGGGTATATGTGAAGCAATAGTAAGATGGTATACGGTGACCGTCCGATTATGTGCCCCAAGTTAAAATACACGCTGCTGTGCACCGCACTTACCGTAGCGCTGCGTGGCGGCGTGTCTGTTAGTTTCGTCTGATAGCAGGAATGGTCGTAATGCCGACCGCTTCGGTGGCGGCATGTTTATAGACATAAAGGACGGACCCAGTCACAAAGGAAAACCACTGGGCCTACGATGTACTCGCGCTTGTAGTGGCCATGCTGACGGTAGAAAAAAAGGGGGCTGGCCCCGCTAGACACAAAGTCAGAAATGGAGAAAGGCGGCGGCCATATTGCGAATGTGATTAGCTATATGGAAGGTACATTATAGACAGGGGAAATTGTATTGAGGAACGGTGGCAGAAACTAAGGAAGTCAGTCAAACAGGGTAGACGTCATGTAATGACTAGTACAGCAGTGATCTGGCACTGTAGGGTAGTAGAGGCCGCAGTAGGATAAAAGGTGGCAGTCATATTAGGGGTAAAGAGAGTTAGAATGACCAGGCTGTAGGCCTAGAGATCTAGAGCAAAGGGGATCTATTTAGTTATGATGAGTGGCAAGACATGCGTCTAGAACAAATGAGGGGTCCTAATGTATAGGGTAAATGCCTCAATGAGCAGCAGTACAAACGGAAATACTTGTGAGAGAGGTGTAGGAGAGGTGAAGGTAGGTGGGTAAAAGTATAGGTCAAACCACCAAAGGTGAATTGGATAATTCGTATGTGGGTATCCCACAAACAAGTAGTATTATGTATGGTCAAAGTAGCTCAGGTTACATACATAGTCCAGCATAGATATCCATAACTTTTTTTTTTTAAACACAAAAGTATAAACATGGTGTGTAAACAATGGCAGCGTTAACTAGCAAAGTAAATCATATTCAACATGTTCAGTGTGACCTATGCTTAATTGTACATAATGTTCAAACCAACCGCAAACAACTCTGTTAGTAAGATGGTGTCAAATATAATAAATATGTAGTGACCAAGTTAGTAGGCATAGGCAAACCAGAGTTCATATACTGGCATATGGTCATCGTTGTTCCCTACGGCAGAAACACATGCAGTTCCTTGTCGATATTTAGACCTTTTTCCACTGTACGTGGTTTCAGGATCCATTTTGCTTCACATTTGCATAGTTCCTTTGTCCTGTCACCCAGTCTAGGTGGTAATGTGACATGAGTGATACCATGAAATCTTATATTCAAAATGTGCCTTTTGTTGTGTGTCGAGTTGAAGTGTACAGCAAGAGGGTATCCTGTGTTGTAGTTCCTAATTGCTCTAATATGTTTCTGGATAAGTTCTGTGAGGGGACAGATGGTACTACCCACATAAATTAGTCCACAGACTTACAGAATGCAGTATACCGTGTATTCGGTATTGCAGTTGATAAACTGTCTGATGGCATGAGTTTGTCCCGTATTGTAGGAGAACGTTGTGTTCTTGTTGAGAGCGAATTGACAAGTAATACAGCAGCCACATTTGAAAAAAACGACCGGTTTGGTAGGTAACCACATGGGTGGAAGTGCTGGTGTTAGTGATGCTATGTAACTGGGACATAAAATGTTTCTTAGTGTGCGTCCTCTGCTGTGCGTGATAGATGGTGTTTTTCCAACTATGGACCCAAGTTCCCTGTCCAAGAGTAGCAGATGCCAGTGTTTCTTCAGAACCCAGAATATCTTATTGGTCACAGGACTGTATCTAGTGATTAGAGAGATCTCCTTTCTCTTATTTTTGTTAGGTTTCTTATGTCCCTTAATGTGTAGAGTATTTCGTTTTTTTGGAGGATATGGGTTTGCTAGCTATGGAAATGGTTTCTTCTGAGTACCCCCTATTTCTGAAGCGTTGTGTCAGCTGTTCCATTTCTAATGAGAAGACCTCGTTGTCACTGCAGTTACGTCTGGTTCTGATAATTTTCCCATATGGAATAGCCTTGATCTGGGCGCTAGGGTGAGCGCTACGTGCATGTAGCATGGAGTTACATGAAGTGGGTTTCCTAAATATTCTAGATGAGATTTTATTGTTGACCTAACCTTTTGTAACGTTTCCCAAAGCCTTGTTATCCCATGTCATGATGTCCCCTGTCAATGGCATAATGGTTCATATTTAAAGCCTCATGTAACATATCATTATAACATAACGTTGTAAACCTTTTTGTTCTCTGAGTATGGTGTTCTGACACATCTATCTGAACCCCCATAAGAAAGACGATGTCAGCATGTTCCAGTGAAATTAGTCTGTCTTCAAGCTCTGTCTTCCAGCTCTAATGTATATTTTTTAGCCAAGTTTAGGCAACTCAGTAGCTTATATTGATCGAAGATTATTCATAAAAAAAAATAGTATGCCACTATATAATAATTCTAAGTTATTGGACCACTTAGTGGCCTGTGAATTAGCCTTTTTTGTATTAAGAGTTATTAGGGGACTACTATTTAGTACTCTTTGAGCAGTTAATCTATGAAAACACTTGATAGGAGAGAGGCTGCCAGCATGCCTTGTTACTGCCCTGCATGTCTCCCATATTGTATTATGAAAGACGATCAAAGCTATGCCTTGAAGAATGCTCAAAATGACCAAAGGGTCAAAATAATGAAGACACTATTTCAGCTTAGATCAGAGGCTCGCCTACCATTGGATGTATAGGAAATTGTTAACTGGAATCTAGTTGAGGGGGTGAAACCCTTCTTGAGCAGCAACCACAATTCCTGCCAGACCAAAGTCACTAGCAAACACAAAATTAACCTGTGCTCAACTCTCTGATAGCTTGGCACAAAGCAGTCAGGCTTAACCTAGAGGTAATGTGTGAAGAGTTTATGCAGCATTTCTAACAGAAATAATGTGAAAACACATTGAAAAAAAACCATCAATATTGAAACAATGAGTAAAAGGTAACAAATTATTCAAGACCAAAGAAGAATCCAATCAGTAGAACTGGAAATATGCAGTTTTAAAGATTTGAGTGAAAATAATGCCTAGAAGCACAAAGCGGCAACTGTTGTCACCTGGTCGCACAAAGTTACAAGTTCAGGCTGACCATGATGGAGCAAAGCCGGATAAAGGACCAAGTTAGGCCAGGTTAACAAAGTACCCTAAATCATGGTTGCAGAGTGTTGCAAGATCCCGTGTTGAGGATGCAATGCACAGTGGTGGTTCAGAGAAATATTCAGGGCACCATGCAAAGTTCTAAGTCATCATCAAGGAGGCCACTGGTAAGGGACTTGTGTTGCAAAGTCCTGTTTTGAGGATGCTTTGTGCTCTGACAGTTCCAATGAAGCTGCAGGGCTGTGATGCGAAGTCCATCATTATCCTTGAGGATGTTGTCAATGAGGGGCTTGCATTGCAAAGTCCTTCATCGAGGATGTGTTGCACAGCGTCGGTTCAGAGGAATCTGCAGGCTTTGATGAGAGGTCCTGCATTGAGCTTATATTGCCCACCAGTAGTTCCAATGTAGCTGAAAGGAGATGTGCTGTATGGATTCTGCAATCAGGACCACAGCTGGGTTGGAAGATTACGTTGAGGCCTACTTCCAAATGTCCAGGACTGGGGTAGCACGACTTCGGCAGGGGGGGGGGGTGAATAGGACTCGTAGCAGGCATAATCCAGGTGCTGGGTTCAAGGTAGTTGGAAACTCTTCAATCAGTGAGACTGTGATCAGAAGGCCAGCCAGCTGGCCTTTGGAGCCTCTCTGGTGGCCCTGAGTTCAAGAAGCAAGGCCAGTCATTTTCAGTTGGGCACATAGCAGCAGGGTAACATTGTAGTTGCCTTTTTTGCAGAGCAGCACAGCAGTCCGAGTCTTCCACAGGTCCAAAGTTGCACTCAAGAGTTTTGTACATAGTTCCCTCTTTGAAGTAGGAGAAAAGTTCTCCAGGTTGACAGCCTCAGATGTGTTTGAGATTTCCTACCTCCCTGTCTGGCCCCAGGTTTTTCTCAGGACACAAAAAGCTTGTATGAAACCCTTTGTGAGTGTGATCAGACACAGGCTTTCTTATGTGCAAGTGTGGTAGATGACAGTTCCTCTCCCTCAAGTCAGAAATGACCCATACTACCAATATCTATTCTCCCTTTGTCTCACTGTCTGGGAGCAATACACAAAGACCGACTGCCAGCTACACCTAGTCAGGTGAGCCAGGATACAGGCTGCAGGAACTGAATGGTTAGGACAGGAAAGTGGCAACTTTCTAACAGTGGCATTTTTAGAACTGAGACTTAAAATCTGACTCTACCATTAAAGATAGTTTTAAATTAGAATAATTTAGACACCAACCTTAATGTTTCTTCAATAAATCATATTTAGAAAGCCCAACTACTCACCGGTAAGGGTCTCAAGGCACTGAAGGGGTTGGTCGTCTGTGCTCCAGTCAAAGAGCCAGGTGTTAAGGTCCCCTTCTGAACAGAGGCAATGATTGTGACTGCCTGAAGTGAAGAGGCAAGCTGTTTCAGCTCTTTGCCGCAAAGTAGGCAAAGGATCTTCCTCTGGCCGAGGTCTTCCGTTTGTGGGGTACGATGGCTGGTGCCTGTTGAGCAGAGGCACCTGCTCCCAATTGAAAGTTATCAATTAATAAATATGGTAAAGTAACCCAATGTTATACAATGTGAGAGGTAGGCCTTTCAGTTTTCGAAAAAAAACACACTTAAGAGGTTTTCACTATCAGGACATGTAAAAGTTAAGGATACATGTCCATCTTTTTAAATACACTGCACCCTGCCTTACGGGCTGTTTAGGACCCACCCTATGGATGACATATGTATTAAAAAGGAAGGTTTAGTCCTAGCAAAACTGCATCTTGCAAGGTCAAAATGGCAGGAGACCGGTTTAAAGAGCTATATAAGTGGGAGGCACAACAAGTGCTGCAGGTCTACTAGCAGCATTTGATTTGTTTTACAGGCCCTGGGTACATGTGGTACCCCTTTAGTAGGGACTGACTAGTAAATTAAATGTGCCAATGTCACCATGTTTAATGTAGCAAACACAAACACTTTTGCAATGGTAAGCAGCAGTAAAGTACACAGAGGCCTAAAAGACAACAAAATAGAAGTTTAGAGAACAGGAGGGTGAAGGCAAAAAGTTTGGTGATAATCCTGCAGACAAGGCCATGTCCAACATATTGTATCAGTTTTTGTAAATGCTGCAATAATAGTTCAGCATACATTGTGTGAATGATTTTTGATGTAGTGACTGGGAAAATAAGATGTATGTTGTGTGAATTTGTTTGAAATCATTGATGCTGTGCTGGCAGACATTGTAATCAAACTGAGATTGTTTTTGTACAGTTAATAAAAAAGATTACAATGTGTACCTAACAAATCAAAAAGGATAAACAGATGAAGATTCAGGAAAATGATACATGTTCAGGATTCTAGTACTATCTATTGACAAAAATAAAATAAAAAGTGCAACCCTAACCGCATAATACAAGCTCTCATTCAGCATTTAAACTTAATTCTCTACTTGCATCCAAACTCTCTGAAGCAGCTCAAGTTGAAACCATAAATGTAATTGAAGAAAATGAGACTTGAGGGTAGCGATCTACCAGACAAAAACGAACTTCAAGGCAAGGGTGAATAGTAAACTGAATAAAAAGTGTATTTAACCATCTCTTGGCATTTGTACCGAAGACACATACATTATGAGACAGATATTCAATTTTTCACCGATATAATCTGCAACTTCTGTTGTGTTCTATATGGCAAAAATTCTAATGCTGGAAAACATCCAGGTGAAAAAGGAACAGTTTTGATTTGAAATATGCTGGATAAAGAAGTATAAAAATGACTGTGCACAAAAGAGCTGATAGCTGTTAATCTCTATCCAAGCATAGGTCTTTTTCTAAAAGATTTCTGATCTTCCTTAAATAGAATTGCGCTAGGATGTTTTTTTCAGACCACTTTAAGCTCCTGAAGAGAAGGAACTTTCTTAGGCTGACTGAACGTCTAGAGACTTTAGGTTTAAAATTAAATGTTTTCTCCTAGAACTTTTGGGATGGGTTATTTCTGCAAAAGTCTTATTCTACACTAATGATTCCAAAGTGCCTCTTTTAGAACATATTAAAGTGAGGTAATATTTGTTAGAAAAAGCTTTCAAAATGTGAATTTGCTTGAGAAGGTTAAGATCATATTTAATTTGCACTGGGGAAGTTCTTTAAGGTCAATTGAGTGTAGCCTTTAAAGCATTACAATGGTTTGTTTAAAACACTGGACAAATAACCTTTAGTAATTTCTAACCCGTTAATTAAGGAGACCAAAAGAAGTTAAGAGAGGTATACCTTGATTTTAAGGCAGTTTCTGAAACCCTCCTCTCTCTTCTAGAACAACTCTCTGGTATTTGAGATACTGTTTTTTACTTCTCAGCTGCCAGATTTATAGCCTCACGAGTTTTATACCAAAGATGATCACTTTCAAGTGTTATACATTAACAACCACATGGTTTAATTCACAAGAAAGGGTGAAGGATACGCAGTGTTTTCTTGATTATTAAATTGCATTCTTTGAATACCAATAAAAGTCTACTTATTAAGAAAAGCTCAACTTTCTTTATATCTCCGATCTGAAGAAATTACAAAAATTGCTTTCCTTCTAATGCGCATGGCCTTTTGTTGGCAAGGCATAGTTGGTCACAATATAATTCTAAAATACCTACCCAAAATTAAGTTTAAAATTGTTTCTGTTCTAGCCATGTCATTATATAACATTTGCATTCACTAATCTGTAAATTAATGCCTAATTGTATTAAAATTGGTATCCTCTAAACTAACTGAATTGGGTTTGCCATTCTGCTTTCATTTAAATGTTCATAGAAAAAAATATCAAAAGGGATCCTTAGAAATGATTAAATCAGGAGCATGCTTATTAAGGAACCCTCTTATAATGTATCTGTTTGTGAAGTGTAGAAATGTAATACATGCATGCACCTTACACAGTTTAGAAACACCAAGCAGCATGTCACAGAAACGTTTGAAGCAAATTATGGCAGTTGATAAAAAAATTGTGGGCGAAGTTATGCAAAATTAGGAAAGGGCTTTGTCATTTGGATTTTGGTCCAGGTAAGAATAAACCTGCGTTACTATCGTGTCACCTAACTGTGCAAAATCAGCACGCGCTGCAGAAAAGCTGCATGCTGCCTGCAGGCTACATTTTACAATCCCGAAGGAGATTATTACATCCTTTATAATTCAGATGTCAATAAAAAAACTGCAATGGAACTCAATGGTAATGATATCTATTAATAATAATAAAACGTTACTGAGGACTGATGATTTACAATGTATTAAGTGGTCAATATTTTTACGAAACTTATATAACAGTCAGTTAAATAACTTGTTTTTTTCCGAATACATCATGAAAACTACTATTACTGAGAAAGTGTTCCATATGTATTTATATTAGACCCTGTGCCATGGTGGTGCCTGACATAGAGCTCATCTGTGAAATAATGCTGATCGCGGAAGGATTTCTTGCAGCTCGTTTGTTAGCTAGGAAGTTCATCACACTGTACACTCTGTGCTCGGAATTGCTTTCTAAACAGGTAAAGTTGTGCTTTTAAGTTTTACTGCATGGTACAGTATAAAATAATCTTAGCATTTTGTTGACAAAGTAGCGCCCATGACTGTCAGAAAGGACGCCACAGCAAATTTAGCGTTCACGTTGTGATTTTATGTAGTTTGTAGAGACCCTGGATTGGTTCCTTTTTCGACATAGACTGCGTAATGAGAACTGAGCCTGAGCCTGGGCTAAATTACAATAAATGGGTGTCATTTTGTGCACATTTTTTTTTAATTTTACGTTAGTCTTTGCCAGTGCTTAATTTGTGCTTGTTGTTTCCGGGGCTGAGCATCGGAACTTATTCGTGAGGGCCGGGGCTTATTCTTATGCCTCAAGCATTTGCTGTGAGCAAAAGACACATATGGGAAAGACGGAAGAAGGAAAAACTAAAAAGCGTCATAAAGGGCGAAAGTAGAAAGTTGCAGGATGAGCTGAAGGGGCAGGGGTGGCTCTAAATGGATTGAAGAGGCCCGAGATGGCTTCAGGATTACACTGCCTCAGTATTCAGTGCTGGCAGATTTAATTACAGCAGCCTCATGTTTAAGATAAGGGCTTTGAGCACCGGCACCTCTTTATTTACAAATTAAGCACTGGTCTTTGCCTGAAATTAAAAAAAGGATTCCTTTGTGCCACATGACAATATTTTAAGTGAGGGAGCATGGAACAATGTGATTGCGAACAGCTGTTGATTGCAGCACTTTTGTTTAATTCACTATTCTTTCAATGCGCCAAATGTGTCTTCATGCCAAAAATGGACACAATGATGCATGTCGTGCAAAAACTAACGCTAAATGCAGGGTTTGCATGTTGCATAATTTTGCACAAGTTTGTGGACTTTTTACATAAATATGCAAAAGCAAATCAGGCAAATTTTGCACACACCCTGATAAAACCTATGTTTTGAAACTCTGAAGCAATTTGATGCAGTTTTATGTTCAGTGGCCGCTATAAAATAATTAGGGAAAGTTAGTTGTACGTTCCTGCTGGGACACATAGTGACACCTCTCTGTGAGGTGACCGAATGCCAGGAGTGTAGCTTCAGAGGTGGTTGTAGTGATGGGTGGGGGGAGGGGTTGTGTTTGGGGAGTGACCCTCCCTCTCATCCCCTCCCTACACCTCCCCTAATGAAGATATTCTTGGCTTGGTGGTGGGTGTGGGTTAGGGGTGAAGAATCAGGTCTGCTACGCCTATGTTGGTTTTCCCACTTACTTAGTTGCGAAATATGAATCTCACAGACTAGGCTACGCCCCTGCCGAATGCAACAGTCATGCCTGGAGTGGTTCCGCATTTGGCTGTGCGCCATGAGAACTTTAGGGTCAGGAAAGAAAGTAACACACTCTTCAAGGCCTCAAATATTCTGCAGCATAAGAGTTAACAAAATAGAATACGTTGCATAGGATGGAGTTAGATAGAGCAGTTCAGAATGCATTTTTTCACTTTAAAAGCTGATAAAGTAATACACATCACTAGCTTGTTTTTCTTAACACTAAAAAGTCTCAGGAGCCAGGGCTTCGTGTTGCATATTTTGAAGTGCAGAAAACAATTTTCTCTGAATAATTGAATTTTAAAAATTCTGGAAGATGTAAGTAGTCATCAAGTTGACATTATAAATCCAACAATTGAATTCGCTCTTCACCTGTGTGCATTCCACTTTTAGTCCTTTTTTAAAGTAGAAATACATGATAAAACTATTGGGTCAAATAATAAAAAAGGTCTGAAATTCGTATGAACTGTGTATTTCACGCAATCTGACCCACGTGTGGAATCATTCATAATCACTGAAAAATATACTAACAGGTTTTCCAGGAAGACCAGTTGTGACAGCAAACAAAGCGGGCGGATATGTGTATGATGAAAGATATAAGTTGTAAACATGGTGTGAAAACGAGAAAATGCATTGAATGTTGAATAGCCAAACAAATCCACAATAAAGCCGAACAAGACTATTGTTTCGGTCCTCATTCAGTAGTCAAGTATGAGTGATCTTTGGTTATTTTCTGTTGCCCTTGCTTGTGCCACACATAGGGGGTCATTATGAGTGTGGCAGTCTACTCACGGTGGCAGTCTTGTCTGCCACATTACAACCCTGGTGGTCGGGCTGCCAGGGAACTGCCAGCTCCACCAGGAGTTTGGATCCCAGACGAGGCAGAGATCCTAATCCGCCAAGGCAGCGCAGGCCTGAGGATTACGACCTTGTTCTCCACCAGCCTTTTCATGGCAGTAACACTGCCATGAAAATGCTGGTGGAGAACAGATGCAGGGGGCCACAGGGTGGCCCCTTCACTGCCCATGCTATTGTCATTGACAGTGCTAAGGTCCCCCTGCCCAGCAATGTTCGTGAACATTGCAAGGGTGCTGGTGCTACCTGCAGGCAACAGCATTGTCGCCGGCTCGATTACGAGCCAGAGACAATGCTGTATCCTGTTTCCTGCCAGGCCAGAGAATGGAAACTTAGGCTTCCACCCTCTGACCTAGGACGGCCATAGTGTCTAGTCCTCGAATTTCTGCAATATTTATATTTACTCAGTACTAATGAATGATGTGTCGCAGTAAAAGTTATGGGTTGTTTTCTTATTTATAACAATTTAGTTTATCACACAGAAGAAAGCCATGTTCATTGTATTTTATTGAGGTATTCAGATTTGATAACTGTTAGTTGATTATGGTGGCAATATAAGGATAAGTCATGCAGTGGAATGCAACTTTCTTATATTCAGGTATTTGTTGCATCACTCTTGGAAATTATTACCTTTTCAGTCACTGGCCTGATGAGATGAAGAGTAAAATGGCCCCTAGAAAAATAGTTTCAAGACTGATGTTCCCTTGTATGAGGATTTTGCTAACCTTCTAGGTCACTGGCCTGAGTAGGAGGCAAGCACAAAATAAATCAAGTTAGGAAAATGTGTCTCCTTATACATCGCTTCCTGTCATCTAGTTGGAGAGCCTGTCCAGGACCTGCCCCTCTTCCTTTCAAGATTTGATAATTCAGCTGTTTCTCCTGGGAAAGAACAGTATTTCTAAATGTGCTGTTTCCCAGGATCATTACTCTAATTTCTGTTTCCTATCTCCTACATCCTCTTCCGCATAGGGGCATGAGGTTTCTCTCTCACTGTACCCTCAAGTGCCTGTTTGTATGATCAATAACAATGGGGCTTTCAATCACCAGAATACCTGGCATGGGACTTGAAAGAGGACCTTAGCTTAAATTTGAGGAATATATTAAGTCTGCATCAGAGTTTTTTTTCTTTAACGTGACCCTGAGGGTGAGAGAAATTGGGTTGTTGGTTGAATAGGGTATGAGCCCTGGTTAAGCAACAGCCACAATTCCTTGCAGGTTAAACCACAAAAAGTCACTAAATTAACCTATGCTTAACCCTGGGTGGCTTGGCACAAAAAGCAGTCTGACAAAACTTAAAGGCAATGTGTTAAGTCTTTATGCAGTACACAAACAGCATTACAGTGAAAACAAAATGCAATAAAAAAATATTTGATACTTAAACCATAAAAATCAAATTAGTAGAACAAGAGTTATGAATTTTTAAAGTTTAAGATTCAAAATAGCAAGTCCTCAGATTTAGAAAATGGCAATCTAGTCTCCTTTAGCACCACAACCAAGGGTCAAGAACTGGAGGGAGACCCCTTGGGGATTCAGGATTCACTCAAGCTGGATCCACGTATGAGTTCAAGATGGCAGGAGGCCAGCAGAACTAGCCCTTGGAGTCACTTCATGAAGTCCTGGGTGCAGGAGAACATGCAGGGCTCCACAGCAGGGCTGGCCTCTGAGGGTTCAAGACAGGCTCCAGACAGCAAAGCAGTCCTTCCAGGTACAGCAGCAGTCTCGCAGAGTGAACAGCAGGTCACAGCAGCAGACAGTCCTCTGAGAGCCCTTCTGCAGGTCCAGTAGTGCACTGTAGAGAGGATTAGAGAGCCCTATTTTTACACCCTGGAGCCCTGCTCGTAGAATTTGGGAGAAGGTTCCAGAAGGGTTCCTTGAAGTTCAAGAACGTTCCTGCCTCTCTTGCTGTGGCTCCTAGCTGGCTGCACTGACAATACAGGGTTTTTAAGAATTTTGTGTGTTGGCAGAGCCCAACCTATTTAAGTGCAAATGATGCTGTGCTTCGCTTCACCCCGCCATCAAGTTATTTAATGGCCCATTCAGGCTCTGCTAATCCCACTACTGTGTGACTGTCTGGAGTGAATTCAGTCTCAACTGCCAGTTACACCCAATCATGTGACTTCAGGCAGGCTGCAGGTCAGAGGGTTAATAGCAGGAAGAAGCCAACTTTCTAAAAGTGGTATTTTCCAACTTGTAATGATAAATCCGATTTTAACGTCAAAGATGGTTTGTCATTAAAAGTTTATATATACCAAACATGATATACCTACCACCTATGATTTAGAAATTATGGCTTATGAAAAATAATAAGGAACCCCCAATGTTATCCTATGGGAGGGGGTTGGCCTTGCAGTAGTGAAAAACAAATTTGTCAGTTTTCCACTACTAGGTCATGTAAAACTAAAATGTACATGTCCTACCTTTTAATTACACAGCACCCTGTCCTATGACTTCCTAGGACCTACCTTAGTGGTAGCTTTATATATTAAAAGGGGAGTTTAAAGCTTGGCAAGGGGTTGTATTTAACAAGTCGACATGGCAATAGGACACTGCCTTCAGGCTGTAGTGGCAGGCCTTAAGTGGATGACACAATAAGTTCTGTAGACCCACAGTTAGCATTTAATTTACAGGCCCTGGGAATATGTTACATCACTCTACAAGGGATTTACATGTAATCTAAAAATGCCATTCTGGTATATGCCAATCAAAGGGCATATACCCTAGTTTAGGGAGAGAGCACAATCGCTTACGCACTGGTTAGCAGTCCTAAAGCCAACACGCAAAAATCCAGCAAAAAGTGGGAGGAGGAATACAAATACATTGGGGGTGACCCTGTAGAGAGGACCATTTCGAACAGAGTGTTACAAAATGACTATACTTGCCTGAGGTAGAGGAGAGGTTTTGGTAGAACTGGACGTGAGACATTTATGCTTTGGGAGGGGGAAAGAGCTAGAGTTGGGAGAGCAGGAAGAGCTATAGGCTCCTCAAAGTATGAGATGGCAGAACGATAGAAGAGCAATGAGCTCAAGAAAGGTTGAAATTGCTGAACTATGAGAGGAGGGATATTGAGAGAAAGTAGGGTTGCAAAACCAGAGACTTGCTATTACTCACCCTCCTTCTCCACTGACCTGTACTCATGTGAAGATCTGGCAGGGTTCCTATGATAGGCAAGAAGTCTACATTAGTATGTAAGGAAGCCTCTCTGTGCTGGACATAGAATTTGTATGGTTGTAGGGAGAAAAGTATTAAAAACAGTGTTTCCTTACTGTTGACTACCAGAAACAATTAGGAATTATTAATAATAAGATAAAGGAGTGTCCATAAAATAACACTGAAGAGAATCTATTCTGTCATGACATATTGTTTCTTGTATGGTACAAGCTTCCTACAGAGATCTAAAATGGGGTATTCAGTTTTGTGGGGCTTTTAAAGGTGAACCCCCAAGGTCACTCAGTAGACCTGTACTTAACCCTCTGGTAGCTTGGCACAAAACCAGTCAGGCTTAACGTAGAAGCAATGTATAAAGAATTTATGCAGCACTCAAACAGTAATACACTGAAAAAAGAATACAAGAAACATCCCACTTCAATCTAGAAAAATAGTGATCATTGATAAATAAAAAGGCACCAAAACAACAAAACTCCAGTCAGTAGAACCAGAGATATGCAATTTCAAAACTTAAACAACATGGCTTAATAGTAAGCAAATAGCACCAATGAAAATTATCTGTTCATGCTGAACTGGGAAAAAGTCACAAGTGCAGGCTGGCCGCAATGGAACACAGTCCGGTCACAGGACCAAGTTTAATTATCTGATAAATTACCTTGTAATAATATAATTTACTAGGGTATTACAGGTAAGTTAAATGTGCCAGTTAGGTGTAGTTTAATTCCACCATGCTTGAAGGAGAGAGCACGGGTGCTTTAGCACAGGTTGGAAGTATTACAGTGTGCAGAGTCTTAGAGCCAACAAAAACAAATTCAACAAACAGAAGGGGTGAAGGCAAAACATTTGGGGGAATACCTCACCAAGGATGACAGGTCTAGCAGGATCTATAATAGTTACTCCTACCCTTGAAAGCTAAGATAATTGTGGAAATTGTTGAGTTATTTTTCTCTCACTAGTGTGGGTATACTTGTTTGGAAGTAGCTATTGTACTTTATAAATTGCTATCAAAGCAGCACCCTTGCACATTAATGCAGCTTTAGTCACTGGATTGATATAATGAAGAGTACAATGTTCCCAGAAGAACAGATATAAGACTGTTGTGCCATTGTATATGGGTATTCAACTTTTAAGTCTCTGCCCGTGCAGGAAGCAAACAGAAATCAAGCTAGAAAAAATATCTCCTTGTATATCCTTCCATGGTTTCTGAATTCTGTGCTTGACTGTAACCTGTCTTCCTTCTCTGAAGGATGGGATAGTTCAATTTCATTTAACCTCTTGAGATCTTGGAGTTGCATTTTCCTTATAGAAAAAGAACAGTTTTTAGAATGAGGATACTTACTCAGGCCATTGCTATAATTCCTGGGCTACCATCTACTTCATCCTTCTGTGGTGCCAAGTTTCTCTGTCACTGTATCCAATGGGAATCTGTTTGTGATGTCCCAACAATGGGGCTTTATTCTTCACAAATGTTGGTGCAGGAATTGAGAGAACATCCTTGAGTAAAAATTGGGGAAATCTGTTGAGTCTGCATCAGGGCTTCCATGTTTACCACATATCTGAAGGTTACAAAATTACATTGCTTGTACTGTCTCACATGAGCCCCAGAGGTCACCATGATGTGCCTGCCTGAGGTAGAGGAGAGTTTTGTATATGGCCTGGCCCAAAACTAGGAAGCCTTTGGAGCAGAAAGAGCTGCAGTTCAGAGGGAAAGTGGTGGGCTTGGCAAAGTCCAAGTCTGCTGAACTGCAGAAGGATAGCCAGCATTGGGCTTGACAAAGCCAAATAACTCAGTAAAGCCTGAGATACTTAACTGAATAATGACCCTGTGCTAATAACTCCAGGGCATGCTGTAATCTTGATTTGTTATGGGGTAAAGGTGGGAAATATTTGGGTATAATCCACCCACACATTGCATGAAAAAAACAAAAAAAAAACCAAAGGAGGCAGTTATGGGGTAAAGGTAGGAAATATTTGGATATAATCCACCAACACATTTCATGAAAAACCAAACCAAAAGAGGCAGTTAAACTTGGATGTGTTGAAAAAGCAGCTGAATATAAAAATGGTCAAACTGAAAAGTTGAAAAGAAATTAAAATTGGGCTATAATCTTTCCAATGATTCCTATGATCTAGTCTGGCAAGGGCTATGAAAAGATTTGTGACTATCAAGATGGAGCAGAAGTTTGCAGAGACAGCTTCAGGTAGGTGATTGCTAGACAACTGGATAGAGGGTAGACTGACTGTGCTTTTCTATTTAGTCATAAAGGGGGTGATTCTGATATTGGCGGGCGGCGGGAGCCGCCCGCCAAGCGGGAACCGCCAGAAGACCGTACCGCGGTCGAAAGACCGCAGCGGTCATTCTGGGTTTCCCACTGGGCTGGCGGGCGACCGCCAAAAGGCCGCCCGCCAGCCCAGTGGGAAACAGCCTTCCCACGAGGACGCCGGCTCAGAATTGAGCCGGCGGAGTGGGACGGTGCGACGGGTGCAGTGGCACCCGTCGCGTATTTCAGTGTCTGCATAGCAGACACTGAAATACTTTGTGGGGCCCTCTTACGGGGGCCCCTGCAGTGCCCATGCCATTGCCCCGCGGCACCCCCTACCGCCATCCTCCCGCCAGGAACAGGATGGCGGTAGGGGGTGTCAGAATCCCCATGGCAGCGGAGTGCGCTCCGCCACCATGGAGGATTCTCAAGGGCAGCGGAAAGTCGGCGGTACACCGCCGACGTTCCGTTTCTGGCCGCGGCTGAAACGCCGCGGTCAGAATGCCCAGCGGTGCACCACCAGCCTGTTGGCGGTGCTACCGCCAACCTCCGCCATGGCGGTAATTACCGCCAGGGTCAGAATGACCCCCAAAATGTCCAATAATGATTTTAAACAATGAAGGTAGGGGTATTTGAGTTACTGAGCACAGAGCAAGGAAGTATGAAGAAATCCGCTAGACCGTGGCACCAAGAGTTCTGAACTTGGTGGTGGATAGATTAAATGGCTATAAAAGGACTTTGGCTTTTTAAGAAGGAAGAAATATTTAGTCAAGGAATAATGGGGAAGAATATAAGACCTGGTCATTGACAGGTAGAGGGAGCAGATTACAAAGTTGCGGGTAGTGCTATTAAATGTGGTCAATGTGGAATAACGCTATAAGATCTTGGATAAAACCCACAAAGCAAACTGGTTTGACAACAGGGATGAATCCATGAGCTTCATTCAGCCTGCATATGAGATGGCTTGCAGAGTGTTTCATAGATCCAAATGTGGTTGATGGAGAGGCGAGTCCTTTGATGTATGGGGATTGTGCTTGTCCAAAACCCAGCTCCAGAGACCTTTAGGCCAATCCAGATTTGTGGGGAAAAGGAAGCCATGGACTCTGAGGCCAGAAAGACAACATGTGCTGACAATGGGTAGTAGTTCATTAATGAGCCAGAAGGTGAGTTATACGTCATGGGAATGTTGTGAATCAAGAGCTGTCTTAGGAATCAATAGGTAACTCAGGTGAGGTGGACAAAGAGTTGTGTCATGGTCTGGGAAGTGACTCTAGGACCAGAAGACTACTTGATGGGAGCCAGGAATGAAGAAAGATCAGGGTATTCCTCGACCTTGATTAATTTGTTGAGAAGGGAGATGGACTAGCAGTGGGTAGTGCCAAATAGTCTAGTGATCCAGTTACCTTTTCTTTTTCACTCTATATACATCATTGGTCATAGATGAGAAGCAATCTGCAGAATTGTTGGCACGCATGTCCAGTAACAGGCTGAGACATCTTATTGACTGGTGAAGCCATCTTTAAATGAAGTTTCTCCTCACTGAATGCAACAAAAATTACAGAACCCTTGATTTTATTAAGATATATATGCTTGCTGAAACATCTACATAAATTCTTCAGGTTTTCTTTTTAGCTTATATTGGGTGTGTCAGTGCTCATGAAGTGCCAAGTAGAGTCTTTAGCTACTCTTTTTGTTCCATTTCCTGATTTGTGATACGTCTGCTGACGTAGAAGCATACCAGAAGCTGGGTTAGCTAAGCTAGTTTTTTTTTGCATAATAATCTTGAAGTGCTGCCATTTATAAAAATAAAAAAAAATGCATCCGTAACAATTCTCTTCTAATGATATTGGAGCACTTTGGGAAGCAATGTTTCATGAAATGTCAGTTTTGCTACTTTTAGAAGGGTGTTTATTCTGACTTTTTTGTGGAAGGACACAGCATCTCTTGTTTTGGGCATCTCTTTACAGGTGCATGCATCTCTTTTGATCATTTGGTGGAACATTGTGTATTTTTTATATAGGCTGGTTTTCATGGAGGTTATAAGCTGTGAATCTTGCAGAGTAGATGAAAAGGAATCATGGTTATTGTCCGCCTTCCCACCAGAATATACAAAACTGAAGATACTTGTAGGTACTTGCTGGCTAGCAGTCTGTCATATCAGCGAGCCAGCTTATTTGTGAGTGTTCCTTAACTAAATTGCTCTCAGAATATATAGGTACTTGTGATATAGATTTTTGTTGGACAACAATTTAATACAGATTGTTTGTAGCAAAATATTGACAAAAGCCATAGCAGTATAAGAGTAATATAATAAAATACCCATGCATCACATATGGATACGCATATTCCCAAAGTTGCTTAGCACGCTGACTGCAAGCAAATAATAATCTGCCCAAATGAGAAGCGACATATGAGAGTTGCATACCTCTAGCAAAGCTAAATACATCCAAAGGTAGCAGAGCTCATGAGTAGGTCTGAGTTATCTCTGGGAACTATGCCAGATGTCCTCTGAGACAAAGCTGACTGAATTGTTGGATCCTGTCTAACTGCTGCACAAAGCATCATGGCCGTTCAAATCCGTTTTCACAAAGTGCACACAAGCACATGAGACAGTGTTTTAAAGTTTTTGCTGTGGGTGAGAACATTAACGTGAGAAAGTTAAGCTAGCGGAACACTCATATTAGGGCCTGTTGTGTTTGTCTCATGTACCCTGTGATGGGAAGGGCAAAGCTTTGCATTGCTGATCAGCAACAATAACCTGTACATGTATTGTATGTGTGGGTACATAGTTACAATCCTTGTCAAGGTGAACCCCAAAAGTTACTAAATAGCCATCTGCTTAACACTCTAGTAACTTGGCACAAAAGCAGGCAGGCTTAAATTAAAGGCAAAAGGTAAAATATCTATGCAGTGCTCAAACAGTAATAAAATCAAAATAGAACACAAGAAAAAAAACAAAAAAAATAAAATAGAGAATATTCTAAGGAATAAAGTGACAGCAAAATAGCCAAGAATTTTCAAACTTTAAAGTTGAAAAAAAAACACCAAAAAGCATTAAGCGCTATTGGCAGTCATCTGGTTGTGCTTGACCAAGACAAAGTCAAAAGACTTAGGGCTAGATTTAGAGTTTGTCAGATGAAGTTGCATTGTCACAAATGGGACGGATATACCTTCCCCCATTTTACAATTCCATTGTAGCCTATGGAGATCATAATACGGTGGACAGTAATCCATCATGTTTGTGACCGAGTAACCCATCTGTCAAACTCTACACCAGGCCCTTAGGCTTAATTTCCTGGATGGAAGTCAAAAATCCTCAGTGGGGCAAGAAAGCAGGCTGTGACCAAGGAGGGTTCTACCTCATTGGATAGCCATTGTACGAGATCTAATTGAAGCCTTTGACTTGTGGCAGGAAAGCTCAAAGCAGGGAAATATGAAGTTTGTACTTCGAGAAGGTCCCTCGCAGTCTTGAAATGTTTCGCTCCTTTGGCCGGTGAAGATTTCTAACCTCAGAGTCAGATTCTTCCAGCAGGGCAATGTTGCAGGATGTGGCCACACAGGGCTCCATGAGGCCAGACATCATCCACATGATGTCTGTGGCACTATAATCTCACAGATTACAGTGCCACAAAGTTTAAGCTTCTAACAATACTGGTTACCTTCAATGTGAACTGCATGCATGATTACATCAAATGTACAAACTCTTTGCAACACTTCTTGCTCAAACACAATGCCAATTCTGCTCTTTCTTTTAGAGTTTGAATTTATTAAAGTGCTTTTGGTCCACAGTACAAAACATGACTGCCTTTGACACATGTCATTAAAAGGATAAAACATTTAAAGTAAGAAAAATGGAAACATAAAATGTTTTTCAATAAGTGCAATTAACCTAAAAACCAGTCAAAGTAGATCACTTCAGATTAATAAAGTACACAATGGACACCAATAGCCTATGTGGCTATTCATTTTAACAATAAAAGACACATATTAAGCGTCCCATCTAAGCCTCAATTACAAGCCTGTAGCTTTAGTTACATGGCCCACTAGGTCACTTAGCAAGAAGAAAATTTGGTCCACTGTATTCTCAAGCAGCTCTTGGAGAATGACCTTTGTTCGTGTTAGACCGGACTTTACCATAGGAGCTAAAGAACAGCATGAAAGTTTCCAGATTATCTTTTTTCCCCACCAAGACAACTGTTTGGTCCTGCTGGGTTGCGTATGTTCTTGGCAAAGTTCAAAAGCAGGCCCTCCCATCCCGGCTAGACCAAACACTTGTTTCCCTATGGTTTACAAGCAGGTCAACATATTTTGGACCCAATCTTTTTAGCCAGCGAAAGAATCAAATACAGCCATGTCACCTGGCTTACTTGGACAGACCATGCCATCGTACATTTTACTATTGCCCTACGCCCCATTGTCACCCCAAAGCTACCCACCACGTCACACCACAGGTGGAACAAGATCTAATAGCCAATTGACTGATGCCGTCAACACCTCCGCCCACTCTTCAGACCCAGCCTCTAACAAGCAGTCAAAAACTTTTCCACTTGGATCACAAACTGTGGCAACACAGTCGCCCCACACAAACCCACCAAAACCCAAAGATCGTCCAAACAGGCTAGCTGGTACGTGACAGAGCTAAGAACCGGAAAGCACACCTGCAAACAGTTCAAAAGAAAATGGTGTATCAGTAAAGGTCCAGCAGACCAAACCACCTTCAAAACCTCTCTCGACCAATACTACCAACTCCTGAAAAGGACATAAAGAAGCACCCTTGCTTTAAGAACAGCAAGGACCTCTACACCATCTTCAGAGAGTTTTCCAGCCCATCAACTGCCACAAATTACACCATCCCTTTATAAGAGCTGGCAGATGTCTTCCACAACAAGATCACCACCATCTACAGGAACTTCAAGCCCCAACCCACTGACTTCCCCAGCCAGCTCGACACCCCAGATGAAGATCTAGAGCACATCCTCACCTGTTGGAATCACTTCACCACTCAAGATACCACGGACATCATGAGCTCCATCCACTTAGGAGCACCTGAGAAAACATGCCCCCACCACATTTTCAACCTGAGGAGGAAGACCAGCCTCAGGGAGCTCACCTCCATTGTCAATGCATCAGTCTCTACGGCCACCTTCCCTGAGGAATGGAAACATGCAGAAGTCAAGCCTCTACTCAAAAAAAAGTCTGCAGACCCCAGCAAACTCAAGAGCTATTACCCTATCTCTCCACTACCGTTCCCGCTGTCAGAGTCACCAGATCCTCTGGGTCTGTGCACGTTCCCAACACGTCCACCACTGAACAGCTCCAAGACTCTGATAGAGAAATCACAGAGACTAAGGCAGTTCAAGAGGGGAAGATGGGATTAGGAAGGGAACAGCTGGGAAGGGGACCTGTAGTAAGAAAAAGGTTAGAACACACAATATAAAAATTATATCTCCTGAAATAAATACTAGACTATGATTCTAAGCCTAGTCACTCCGAAAACATGAACAATCTAAGAGTTAAGTTTAAAATGACTAAGTTTCAAGATGGCTGGATACCTGTAGGGGAATCAAGATGAATTAAATGAAAACTTTCTTATTCAAGTACTTTCCTTTACACGAGAATCAGAAAAAACATTCTGACTAAATTTTAAACCAGTCATATAAATCCTGTTTTGAGAATGTATACTAGGACCATACAATATTGCATCTATAAACTCTGGCCTTCTATGTACTCTTAAAATGTTTCAACACAAATTGCGCATATTGCATATATATATATATATATATATATATATATATATATATATATATATATATAGTAAACACCATAAAAAAAATTGTGCACCATGAATAACACAATATGGATTCAGGAAACAAATCACATAACTTGTCAACTCGAATATTACATAATAAATATCTTAGAATAGTGGCATACAATAAACAACATGAATTAAACTCGAGGAGAGAATCGTGCGTCTTGCCAATTCGAGTGTTACCATGTAAAATACCAAGAAATGGTAGCACGCAATGAATATCAAAGTCAAATCATCATTAATCGAATTGCGTGTCTTGCCGATTCGTAAAACCCGATGTAAATGTCAAGGAATAACAGCTCTCAATAAACAACAAGATCAAAGTACAATGAAACGAATTGCGCTTCTTTTGCCGATTCTTAAGCCACCATGCAAATGTCAAGAAATGGTAGCGCGTAATGAACAACAAAGTTAAATGCTCATGAAACGAGTTGTGCGTCTTGCCAATTCGTAAAACATCATGTAAATGTCAAGAAACAGTAGCGCGCAATGGACAACAATGTTTAAACACCATAAAACGAATCACGCGTCTTGCCGATTCTTAAGCCACCATGTAAATGTCAAGAAATGGTAGCGCGCAATGAATAACAAAGTCAAACCTTTATGAAATAAATCGCGTGTCTTGCCTATTTGTAAACTACCATATAAATGTCAAGAAATGGTAGCGCGCAAGTAATCTGTTACTCATTTAAGAATTTAAACCAAGAATATGAAAATTCCAAATAACGGTGTCGGGACAGTCTAACCACCGTCTTACCGCATGGAACAATGATCACCAATAATGGATTAGGGCAGAAGACTGGAAGATCCAAATTGGCCGCCGGGACAGGAGCTCAGGAAGAAGCTGCTGCTCTGCACCGGGACCTCTGAATAGTGAGCACTGGGAGTTGGGCTGGCTCTCTTTTATAGAGTCTTGTCCCAGCCCAGAAACACGCCCAGGCATGTTGCAGGGAAAGTCTCTGGAAGACCCTG